>NW_026860900.1:0-521212 GCF_026571515.1 Ruditapes philippinarum
TTTTTTTTATTTGTTCCATAATGAAAAAGAGTATAAATTATGTCAACTTGTAATCTTACGTGATCCCCTTATTTTTGTGCAATTAAAACTATATTATATATACATCTAGATGATCCACTGATCATCATACATGATCCCCTAGCTTATATGGGTTCCATAATAAAAAGAATATATTTACATCTAGATGACCCCCTTGTCATTTAAGCTAATCCCCATATATATGTTCTACTTTAAGAACTATAGTGTTTATACATCTTAAAGACTAGGTGACCCTTCATATATGTTTAATTACAACTATTGTATATGTACATCTTGATAATTCCCGGGTCATCTTATATGAGTTCCTTATTTCTGTTCATTGAAAACTATAGTATATGTAATCTACATGATACCCTGGTCATCTTACGTGATCTCCCAGCTTATATCTGTTCCATAATAAAAAAGAGTATACGTAATTCTAGCTGATTCCCTGGTCATCTTACGTGATCTCATTATATCTGTTTCTTAATAAGGAAGAGTATGTACATCTAGATGTTCCTCTGTCATCTTACGTTTCTGTTATTTTGGTTCAATGAAATTATAGTATAAGTACATTTAGATGACCTCCTTATCATATTACGTTACAATAATAATAATGATAATAGGCCGTTCGTTAAATACTATGATTTCACATGACCTTAATAATGCGGTATTGTTTGATTTATAAGTGGGTTTATTATACCCCCGCACAACAAAGTTGTAAGGGGGGTATACTGGAATCAGCTTGTCCGTCCGTCCGTCCGTCCGGCTGTCCGGCCGTCCGGCCGTCCGTCGGTTTTTTAATGTCCGCCCAATAACTTAAGATTCCTTTGACCCTTAGTCTTCATATTTGGCATGGAGGTTAGTCATGATTAGTAGATGACCCCTATTGATTTTGAGGTCACTAGGTCAAAGGTCAAGGGCACAGGGGCCTTGACTTCAAAAGCTTGTCCGCCCAATAACTTAAGATTCCTTTGACCTACAGTCGTCATATTTGGCATGGAGGTAAGTCATGATTAGTAGATGACCCCTATTGATTTTGAGGTCAACAGGTCAAAGGTCAAGGTCACAGGGGCCTTGACCAATAACTTAAGATTCCTTTGACCTACAGTCGTCATATTTGGCATGGAGGTTAGTCATGATTAGTAGATGACCCCTATTGATTTTGATGTCACCAGGTCAAAAGGTCAAGGTCACAGGGGCCTTGACTTCAAAAAGCTTGTCCGCCCAATAACTTAAGATTCCTTTGACCTACAGTCGTCATATTTGGCATGGAGGTTAGTCATGATTAGTAGATGACCCCTATTGATTTTGAGGTCACCAGGCCAAAGGTCAAGGTCACAGGGGCCTTGACTTCAAAAAGCTTGTCCGCCCAATAACTTAAGATTCCTTTGACCTACAGTCGTCATATTTGGCATGGAGGTTAGTCATGATTAGTAGATGACCCCTATTGATTTTGAGGTCACCAGGTCAAAGGTCAAGGTCACAGGGGCCTTGACTTCAAAAAGCTTGTCCGCCCAATAACTTAAGATTCCTTTGACCTACAGTCGTCATATTTGGCATGGAGGTTAGTCATGATTAGTAAATGACCCCTATTGAATTTGAGGTCACCAGGTCAAAGGTCAAGGTCACAGGGGCCTTGACTTCAAAAAGCTTGTCCGCCCAATAACTTAAGATTCCTTTGACCTACAGTCGTCATATTTGGCATGGAGGTGAGTCATGATTAGTAGATGACCCCTATTGAATTTGAGGTCACCAGGTCAAAGGTCAAGGTCCCAGGGGCCTTGACTTCAAAAAGCTTGTCCGCCCAATAACTTAAGATTCCTTTGACCTACAGTCGTGATATTTGGCATGGAGGTTAGTCATGATTAGTAGATGACTCCTTTTGAATTTGAGGTCACCAGGTCAAAGGTCAAGGTCACAGGGGCCTTGACTTCAAAAAGCTTGTCCGCCCAATAACTTAAGATTCCTTTGACCTACAGTCGTCATATTTGGCATGGAGGTTAGTCATGATTAGTAGATGACCCCTATTGATTTTGAGGTCACCAGGTCCAAGGTCAAGGTCACAGGGCCTTGACTTCAAAAAGCTTGTCCGCCCAATAACTTAAGATTCCTTTGACCTACAGTCGTCATATTTGGCATGGAGGTTAGTCATGATTAGTAGATGACCCCTATTGATTTTGAGGTCACCAGGTCAAAGGTCAAGGTCACAGGGACTTTGACTTCAAAAAGTTTGTCCGTCCAATAACTTAAGATTCCTATGACCCACAGTCTTCATATTTGGAATGGAGGTGAGTCATGATAAGTAGATGACCCCTTTCTGATTTTGAGGTCACTGGATCAAAGGTCAAGGTCATAGGGACTTTGACTTCAAAAAGTTTGTCCACCCATTAACTTAAGATTCCTTTGACCCACAGTCTTCATATTTGGCATGGATGTTGATCATGACTATAAGGTGACCCCTATTGATTTTGAGGTCACTGGGTCAAAGTTCAAGGTCACAGAGACCTTGACAAAAAAAGTTTTTCTTCTCAATTGCTAAAGAATGTCCTGTCTGCAATGTGTTGATTTTGACATTTTCACATTTGAAGCATGTAGAATACATAACTTAGCAATGCACTGGCTTAGTAACCTGAGATTTGGCAGGGAGGTAATGTCCTTGTGCTCTTAATGGCCACTGTTGATTCTGACAAAGTGGTATGCGGGGGTATTCACGCCAAGATAGTGGCAGTTCTAGTTTTCTTTAATAAATAAAATCATTTTAATTTTGCGGGTTATTAATGCATGACGGCCACCCGTCTAAGTGTGTATAAAACGGGTATAAAAGTTTACACCGTTATCCTGTCACGTGAATTTCGTGCGTAGTAGCCTACAGCTTTAGTCAATTACTTTAATTTCAAATGCCAACGTGGTTACATCGTTCATTAAAGTCCCATCAACCCTAAATTGATTAATGGTATTGATATACAAATCTTTTGTGGACGCTTTACTTCTGTCAAGACTTATATATTTCAGCTGTGAGCCGAACTCAATTCCACTATTAAACCATAGCCTTGCCACAGAAGAGAAACGAAACTTTTTTATGATAACGAGACCATCTATCTAACCATTTATAATTAAACTTGGACAAAGTGTTAATTTTAATAACTGTATGATGTTCATAGATGGAACAAAATTTGAAAGTTTTCCGCAATAGACATTTAAATTGTTAACAGTGTTAAAACTTGTAATGTTATAATTGTGTTAGTGGATACTGTTAGAAATGCCCCGAAAGCACATTTAAAGCATTTCAAAACATGCGTAAATGTAAAACTTCTTTCAATCTGCAAGGATGCGATCCTACATTGGGTTGTATGACATTGTAAAACAGCTGCAGGTTTCCTATTTTTCCAATATTACGAGTCGACCACAGATTGCAGATTGATAAATTGCGCATGTTAGAATCTTTATTTGGCACACAATTGTCCTTCGTATAAATTTAACCTTGTGATAAATGAATTGTATCAGTTTCAATATGGACTTGTATATTATAAGAACATTTTCTTTGTTTGTGTGATAATGACGAAAGTTTGATTTGGCTTCATCTGTAATATTTGTTACACAATTATTTTTGTACACCATCACCTAACGTGTCTTTAAATGACCGATGTTATTTGGAAAGCCATTTATTTATTTACTTATTGGTAGATGCTTGACAATTGTTACTGTTGTACATGGGCGAGCTTTAATCATTTTAGCCATGGCATCCGAAACATACATATAACGCTCAAATTTCCCTAGGTTGGTCTTCTGTATCAGCAACCTCAACACAATCACTAAACGTACATTAATTGTTGTCGTACAGTGCATGTAGTGTAATTTATTTTTGGACAAATGTTTCACCATATGTCAAGTTTCCTAAAGATCTAACAATAAGTGTATACACGCTAAACGAAATATAAAACAAGAACGTGTTTGTTAAACACAAATGCCCCCGGCTGAGATTCTTGTCAGAAGCAATATTTCAAAAAATGTTTACCCATTCACTCAGTTAAGGACAGAAAAATTGCCAAAAAATTGTAAACACAAGTAATATAGCTTGACAAAGCAATAGCATTTTGTAATTGTGAAAAATATAAGTTGCCAAGTCATTGCTTTGACTTGTGAAGATGAAAAATATTCAACTTCATGCAAGTTATCTTCCTACCGAATATGAAATACATCTGTCATTAAATAAAGGCTGCATTGGCAAAAGTGTAAAAATCTATTTTTAGCACTGGTGACCTTAACCAAACTGACCCCTAACTCTATCCAAAAGAAGAATACCATGTAAGTTATCTTCCTACCAAATATGAAATACATCTGTCAATAAATAAAGGCTGTATGGGCAAAAGTGTAAAAATCTATTTTTAGCACTGGTGACCTTGACCCAACTGACCCCTTACTCCATCCAAAGGAAGAATACCATGCAAGTTATCTTCCTACCAAATATGAAATACATCTGTCAATAAATAAAAGCTGTATGGGCAAAAGTGTAAAAATCTATTTTTAGCACAAGTGACCTTGACCCACTGATCCCTACCCCAATCAAAATGATGACCATGCAAGTTATCTTCCTACCAAGTGTGGAAATTATAAAGCCATTAGTATAGATAGAACTTAAGATATTTCCAACTTGCCGTTTTAGGTTAACCATTATTCATTTTCTAAGTGCTGAAAAGGGCAATAACTTGGTAAATATGAAAGCCAGAGTTATGTAACTTGCCCAGATCATGTACTTTGTATTGATTAGTAAGTGTGTAAACTTAGAAGCCATTGGTACAGGTAGAACTTAAGAAAAATCCAACTTGCCGTTCTAGGTTAACCTCGTACGGACAGACGGACATACGGACGGACGGACGGTTCAATCACTATATACCCGGGGGCATAAAAACGGAAGGGCACATATTTGCGCTGTGCTTTCTCGACTAATACCAAGAAATTTTTATTTCAAGAACAATAGTATATATACCTATCTGAAATGTATCATTATCACAAATCAAAGATTTGACTTTATTCAACTATTTTTTTCTAAATAAAAATACAGCACTATTTGTACATTAAAAGATAACTCGAGATATCATTCAGTGTTAAAACACTTGCTGTTGCTGTTGTTTATTTGTGAAATAAAGGTACTAGAAACCATTGAAAAAGTACTATGCCTAAGAGACATGCTTGTATAGAAATGGTTTGCTATGTTGCCACGCTACATTGTGGCTGTGGAATTGTTCAGGGAATCAAAGAAGGACAGGAACTGATAACACAATACCATCTAAGAATCCTCAGGTGTATTTTGGGTTAATTGAGGGTTCGCGTAATTCAAGTAAAAAACTAAGACATTTTCCCATAAAACGGCAATGCATAATATTCTAAACAAATTTGGCGTATGTTATGCACCTGGTGGTTCGTACATCTGTTAGAAGGTTTCGTGTTTGGTCTGTATTTGAGCCGCTGGAAGGAAATTGAAACTACATAGTTAAAACCTCTTAACCATAATGTGATAATGTGCAGATTTGACCTCTCTCAGGTCAATGTCACTTTTATTATTTCAAAATGTCGTGTCCTCGGTATCTTTTGAGCGAAAACAATGATACTATAACTTTTTAGCAGAAACATTACTTCTCATGAGACGGTTAGTATGCAGAACACATGTCTTTGCTTTCTGAGATCAAAATTGGCCCCGCCTTGGCGATAACTTGATAAATATAGACACACATAGGAGATTGCGTTTCCGCTCTGTATCAGTTAAACCCGTGAGAGAGACCTGAAACTAACTAGTTGCCAGAGATGCCAACAATCTCTAATTTTTAAACGTTCTCTGAAATGTATATTTAGTCAAATATAACTAAATATAACTAAAAAAAATAGGGGGTCACCGACTCAAATTTTTCTGTTCACGTGATTTTTATTCCCCCCACCCCTTGAGTAATTTTGTAACGAAATTCGACTTATGGAGACACGTTTGAGACTTCAAAGTGCGGCAATAATGTTCAGCTAATCAGAAGAATTGTTCTAGAGTTTAACTTATACATATGAAACAACAACAACAATTTTCCATTGCAAATGCTTACAATTCAAAATGAAACCTGACGATGATAAAGCATATTTACATTTGAAATCTTAGCCTGGGATTTAGGCGTTGATATTTTTTGCTTATTCATAACATACGCGCTAATTTTTACGAGCACGTCACAATTTCTTACTGATATATACTCGATTTTCTGAACAGAAGCAAGGACTGGAACCCAGGCTAGTAAAGTCTAAATACAGGTACATTTCAATATAACGTGTTACTTGAGCAAAAAGGAACTTTCAGCAGTGAACGAAACTTGCCAGATATGTAACAACAATTGTCTAACTATCATGGGCTTGGTCGAAGTGCAATTTTATTGAATTTATTATCGACTTTCCATTTTGTGACCTTTATGTTTGCTGAAAAAAATGTACAGAAAACAAACACATTTTCTTCTTGTCTTTAAGTATGATTGATAACTTCATATGGAATTGTAAACAGACGAATGTCAGGCATTCAACGGCAACGCGTACGCTGCGCGAACAAATACAGCGGAGAGTTATCATTGCGGTGTAACTTTTTGATATTGTAATACATTTCTGTTACGAGCCAGGCGTAACGAGAAAGAAAAGCCAGCAACAAACTTGTAACAATAACAAATTTATTACAGAAAAATTATTAAAGAAAAATTAAAGAACAATTTATGTTTACAAATACCTGAAGTCCAAATAAAGATATAAATTTCAAATGTCTAGTCTGATCCTGGAATGATCCCTTTTTGAATAGCACTGTTAAATCCAAGTAAAATCCAAGAACACTTTAGAATAAATTCCCACAATAAAATCCACAAGAATAATTTTAACTATTTTAAAATAATCCAAGCTCCAATAAATCACTTAATATCCAAGTTGAATAATACTCCAAATATATTGATGACTTAAAAGGTAACTGATGACTTAAAAGATGAAGGAAATGAAAAATATCCCGTAATATATATATAAACTAAGAACATTCCAGAATAGTCTATTATGTTCTAGAGTAATCTAGCAACTTCAACAATAAAGATCATTCCGGAAATTTCTATCTAAATATAATGCATGAGTTTTCTACAACAGTTAAGAAAGTTCTAGTACATACATGTAGTTAATGTTCTAAAAATAGAACAATGATAATATTTGAAATACCAACTGGTCAGATATAAATTATATACATGTAATGTGTTGCATACATAACAATTAAAATTAATAAACTTGAATCGAGAAATATGCCATAAGGAGCAAAATGCAACTAATATTTTTATGTTAATTTAGAAATTTACGGAAATTCAATCATAAATTAATACGTAGTCTACCAAAAATTCTGCAAAGCTATAAATTTTATATTACCCACACTATGAGTGATATACTGTGAGTGATATGTATTTTATTCCACCTATTAAAAACTAAAATTTGAATTTCATTTGTAAGCAAAAACTATTACAACAATTTGACAGAGTATATGCTAAATCACTGTGCGAAATATTGACAAATTTAAATATACGGTTCATAAATGCAATTTAGTCAATTATATAAGCGTGAAGCAACAGTCATGTTTGAAACGTTCAAATGTAGCACGTTCGATTCTACAAGTAAAGAAACATCTTTAATACATTTTGTCTCGTTTTGCTTATCATTTTAGAATATCATAATGTTAAAAATAACGTTTAATTGCGGATTCACCATAAACGCTGTATTAAAAACATCACTATCAAATCGGCCTTTGCAAATATTCATTATTCACTGTATAGCCAAATTTATGGTAGAATTTATTTTGAACAGGAAAACTTAAAAACAGTATTTTAAACATGAAATATAATGAAACGCTATAAATACACGTCTGCGAATGTTTAACAGAACATATAAAGCGAACCAGGAGGCCCTGAGCTAGATACTGCACATGTAAATCTTTATACAAAATAAAGATATTTCAATATATATTGTCATTTTTTATCAGTACATGCTACGGGCACTGTAGAGGATTTGTCGGTGTTTATTATGTTCTGTTCACCGACCATTTAATCAGTATGCAAATGACATGTTAATAAAACCGGGAAATACTACATTTTACTCAGTTTTACCAGAGACTTTTAGATAACTACATGTTATATACAGTATCTCTCTGGTTTTACTATTTTAAATGTTATGGGGACAAATGTCAGATCAGACTATTATTTCTTTCCTCTTGTAGAAATAGGGTCCTTCTGAAGTACATCCTTATTCTCTGTTTTATCTACAAAATGTATATTTACAAGAATAAAAAAAAATCATATTTTGGTAATATCTGACCTTAAAATTAAAAAAACAATACGTATTTTAGTAAATACGGACATCATTCAAAGTTCCCATATATTACGAGTGTACGGATCACGGTATATTAGTCATATACGTATTGCATGATATACCGCGCGTCCCGTACATCTACGTGTTCAAATTTAACTTATTTTTGCCTGTCTATCTATAATATTCGGAATTCTTTACCCTATATTTATATATAAGTGGTCGTAATCGCGTATAATTTCGTTTATAGCGGGATTTGGACACAGGGCGATTGTTTTAATGACATAAAAATAACAAACGCCCTGTGATAACGTGACTTTTACCTATAGGAGTCGGGGAAAAAAATCACGTGTACCGAAAAAAATGAGTCGGTGACCCACTATTTTGTTTAGTCATTTAGACTGAGTATACATTTTAAAGTACGTTTAAAGAAAAAAATCAAAAAAAATATTTCAGGAATTTTTTAATAAGCCGCTTAAAAGCCAAAACATGCGGCTAAACTGAACGTAAAATTTTACACAAAATTGACAATTTTCTTTCCATTTTTCAAACATTTTTCGGCGCAAAACAATAAATTTTTATCAGCTTAAAGGAAAAAAATAATTTACATCGAATGCTGTAGAATTTGAGATATTTTGTCCGCCAATGGCGTTGAAATAACCGTAACAGTTGCCAAGGATACACAAAGACGTCATGTTCAAAAAACGGGCTTTGATGGTCAACTTTGACGCCGTGTGTTCAAAAATTGGCTAAAACTATTGAAATAAAATCGACGGAACCTAATCAGAAATACATGTATAGTCAACTTTTTGCATGCCAATTTTCAAGACGCTACTCAAAAGTTCGCAAAGTGTCGCGTTCTACCTTAATGAATTATTTTACGCAACTTTCATTCCCGAAATCTGTTACTTTTATTCTGTCTTTATTAAACGTTATAATTTATGATTTGTTTCTGTAAAAATTGCATTTTTTGAAGAGATCATTAAATCATATAATTTGATTCTTTTGAATTAAGACAATCTAATTATTAAAATTTGTGTTTCTTAAATATAAGAAATAACAAATAAAAACAAGTTGTGAATGATAGATATGAAATATCTTTTTTAGAATCCGGTTAGACTATAACTAAACATTACTAATCAGTCTTTCGGATAGGCTTTAGTTTATTCAACACCGCTCTTCCTTGTTTATCATGTGTTTCTTTTTATTATAATGGTTCCCATGTCTACGAGTTCTTAAACACTTGGCACGCAAAAGAACCAGGAGAACCTGGAATTAATGGCATCCTTTTGTGTCTATATCTTGCATTATCCTCCAAAATCTAAAAAGTCTAATACTTTCTGGAGGACTCGCCAATTTTGGCAACCGATGGCGAGTATAAACTGAGATTGTCACAAGTGCCGTGCCGAATGACACTCGCTTCTTAGTTAATAATTTTGCACAGAGAGAGAATGTTTTAGATTATAGTTTATTTTTCAATTTCTTTTACCTATTTGTCCTACACTTATAAGATAAATTAAAGTTTGGATTTGAAGTTTTGCATGGCTTCTAGTAAGGGAAATATGTTCTTTCTCCCTAAGATTACTGAACTTTATTCAGTGAGATCTATCGACCTGCATTGTTTCATATTGATACCTTTGATAGTTTTCAACATATGTCCTTGACAAAATTGACATTTTAAAAATAAAAAATGCGCAATACAAGGCAAAGCAGAATTATGGTTCTTTTGAACTTCACTTCTTTTCAATGATATATGTCTACATACAAAGTTTCTTGTTAATACCCCTGTGGGTTTAGAGATATGTCTTTTAAGATGTTCAAAGTGTAAAAATAAACAAAAGGAAATAACTTCAAAATAAGGCTAGGCAGAGGGTCGGTTCCTTTTCACTGCACATCTTCTAAATGAGATTGACCGACCTACAAAAATTTTAATTGATACCTTTTATAGTTTCAAGTTATATTCCTGACAAAGATCAAAGTAAATAAATGAACAAAAGGCTATAACTCCAAAAATAGGCCAGGCAGAGTTATGGTTCTTCTGTATTGCACTTTTCCTAAATGAGATCTATGTTCCTACAAAGTTTTTTGTTTATACCGCTTATGGCTTTAGAGTTCTGATTCAGTGTAAAAATAAAAAAGGCAATTACTCTAAAATTAGGTAATGCAGAGTTACATTTCTATCGCACTGAATATCTACCCAATGAGATATAACTACCTACAAATCTTTAAATCACAAGTTATATTTTATGTTTAATATGAATTTGGCATGAAACATTGCCTTGTTTACATTTACAAATTTTTTATAGATCATGCTCCTGGGGTCAATAGATCCCCTGTCTAAGGTGACACTTATGGAAGCTACAATGTATTGATCATAGAGAAAAATATTTCACAACATGTTAATACATGGGTCTGCCCAGTAAGTTAGTGGGGTTGGGGGGGTAGGTCTCGCAGAATTTACACGTACATAGATTAATATAGCATACATGTCTTAAAAATATTTTTCTCCAACCTTCAGAGCACAGATACTTAGCAAATTGCGCCACTTTATGTGGTCGCAGAGCTAATTTTGTTTATTAGTTTGTGTCAATAGACCTGATTTTGATCAATTAATCCTTTTGATTAACAACTAAAAATTAATCCAGAACCATATATTCATTCCGATAAATATTATTTAAAGTCATATATTGGGTTTCCCTTCGATGAGTGAGAACAGGAACAAATTGCACGCCTCAACCGCTGGAAAGGCAGTAAAAAGGCAAAGCAAAACAAACTAAACTTAAATTCCGCAATATATTTCTATCATTTGTATCTTCTTTAATAAATACTAATTATTTTTAGTACGCCGTGGGTTATGTGTGTATTTTATTGCTGAGGAAAATAGTTTTATGTTTGTGCCTGAAACTGTTTTAGAAAATAATTAGTCGGGTAATATAGACTGCAAAAATAATGATATTGATCAGAGACTTATATTACAGATCAAATACAGCTAGATATGTACGTATGTAAGGGAAACTAGTAGGTAGTCTCCCTTCGCCATATGGGTGTATTCGATTTGCCGTGAAACATGTAACTGACATTTCAAAATATAAAATCGACGAAAGTTTTTGTTTTGGCTTATTTACAATTGTGTGTGTTTTTTATTATTATTATTATTATTTCTTACCATGATTAGCTGTTGATATTTGTAGAAAATTATTAGCATTTTATGTGAAAATTTACATACTTTGTGATATTTTAATATCATCCTTTTTACTGACTACTGTCAGAGACAAAGATAACATGTTATCTTCATCTCTGCTACAATAGTGACACAAACAGACCAATATTGCACTACTGTCATTTTGTAAGCTTTGTTTGTATTAGAATTACATTCCTTAATAGGTAGGCATTAATTAAAGCATATTTTGATTACATATCTGGCCCCTCTGTCATTAGTATTATTATGTTTAATTATGCTTATGTAATGGACAAAAGTACTTATTCTAATTGGAAAATGACTTGCTGCGTAGGAATGATTTGGTGAGGTATCTGTAATGAGCGCATTTATTTTGCGCGGAGGGGTCTAAATTGCTGCAACTCTGTCATTAGTATTATCATGTTTAATCATGCTTATGTAATGGACAAAAGTACTTATTCTAATTGGAAAATGACTTGCTGCGTAGGAATGATTTGGTGAGGTATCTGTAATGAGCGCATTTATTTTGCGCGGAGGGGTCTAAATTGCTGCAACACTTGTGCATAATGTTTTTTTTCTTCTTTTTTACTGTCTTGTTTAATATTATTTGCACGTTTCTTTATTATTTTTTTTTCATATAAGAACCAACATTATGGTTGTTTTTTGGCATGTATCAATGGTTTTAAAGCACACTTATACAAGTCATATTGCTCTGAAAAAGGGAAGATGACTTTGACTAACCTTAGATTTTACAAACTTCAAAAGCACCTCACCAACTGACGCTAAGAGATACAAAAGCCCAGTTATTCGAACCCGTTAAATCGCCTCGTACTATAACGCATGAATAACCGGCTGCTGCAATTCTTACGCCTGAACAGTGACAACTATACGATTGATATTTGACATTAAGCTTTGGTTATAATCATCTTTATTTGATATAATTAAAAATTATGGTCTTTGGGTAATACAAATAGGAACATAATTACATTACTTATTTCATTTTTACGAGATTATTATGTATAAGACATGAAGTATAATATAGATTATTATTATAAACGATAAATGCTATTGTTATAATTTTCGTATGATATGAATATACATGTATAGATTTTAACAGTCATGTAAACAGGAAAATTGTTTACCAAGCATCAACAATGAGTTTTTAGTTAGACCATACGTCGCACTAAGACAGTAATGGTCTTATATGTCGATTCTATCTTTACTGGTGTACCATCAGTGCATTTGTTCTGGCACGAACGGGAAACTGACCAGAGCCACAGATGATCCATAATTAAGTGATGCATATTTGCACACACATATATACGTGTTTATGAATATACACATATTGTTTAATATAATTGCAACATGATAGCGGCGGTATATAGAAAAATTCAGTCCATAATGAACCGCTGAGATGAAGCTTTACTTTCAAAGACAAAATTAATTATTTTCAACAGAATATTTGTTCATCAATACTCTATTAATTCATCTTTGAGCTTCCAATTTTCAGGTTTTCGTACATGTTCACATTGTCACTGGTATCGTACGTTTGAAGGGCTGAAAAGTAAAGATATTTTTGATCTTTAAGAAAATATATCACTAGGCAATTAAACATCAGTTTTTAAAGGTTTTAATAACAAACTATTTTTATCGTAACGATCTTGCATTAGTTTGCAACTTTGAAAACGAGTTTGATATCACTATATTGTGCTTAAGAAAAACTAATCCCTGTATTCTCTATATTTTCATGTAGCAGAAAATATATGTTTTTCCAAGGTAACTGAGTTTTGCTTCCGTAGAATCGATATTTATTTACCAAAATTGAACGTTAAAATTTTAATAATGAATTATATGAATAATACAGAATGCCTCATGGCCGATGCGAACATTTCAAAAAACATTTATGTGCGAATTGAACAAACTTCGGACTTGAGTTCTCAACAGGTGCAAATTTTTGCCAAAATGCTATTTTTTTCTTAAACTCAAATATTCAAGGTATGCAACTAATAAAAACTTAAAAAGTTATGCATGCACGTTATCTGTACCTGGTCCCTTTTTTCAAGTCGTTTGCAAAAATATCACCATGACGCCTTGTGAATGCATTGACAATCTGTATTCAAGTATTTATATTGCACACAACTTAATCACATTTTCAGGTTGACATACCCTTGTTGTGTGACTTGTGCATTGACTCAATTTGTTTAAATGAATTTTGATTAAAATATCATACTTTTTGGTTGTTTAGCATAATATTTCTTACCTATGTCATTTTTGCTGGTTGAGGCGGCTTGAAATCGAGAATCGTCCTTTCTTATATCTAAACTGTCATAGGTTTCTAATCTATGGAATGTATGTATTTAAACATAATAAACTTCTTTTGACAGCAGAGTACAAGATATTTGTTATAATTTCGAACAAGAATAATTAGAAAATAAATACATGTAAATAGAAATATGTTGGTACTTTTTTCTATTTTTTTTCTTTTTTTTTCTTTTTTTCTATTTTTGCTAAACGGTTAAATTCCTATTTACAATAGCATAACACTTTGTTACGGTACGTTTTATTCTGTTTAAGTATAGTATACGTTTGTAATGTAACTCTTTCAAAAATCGACCATATGGTTATGGACATATTGCATGATGATTCCAAAACAAGCTGTAAACAATGTCACCAGATTTAGCTTAAGATCCTTACAAATTTATTTCATTCTGAACAGCGCGCTCCACTTTTTTTCAATGCTGGATATTAAATAAAATCAACACAGAAAAGAGAACAAAACTCCGCAACCGTATTATCAGACTTAAACGGTTTTTGAGAAAAATACATTTGAAATAATAAAGAAAAATAGGTTTTTGGACTATCTCCCCTTATTTAATTTCATTTCAAATTTGATAGTGAACAAATTCTCCTCGTTAAAAGTGAATATTTTCACACTTTAAAGTATTGTAGCAATTAAACAACAGGGCCTTAGTTTGCTCACCTGACGAATCGAACTCATCCGAGCAATTACTTAGACAAGCATCCTGGTAATTGAGTAAAACATGTGACCACTAGAGTTTTAACAAAGTTGTGCCATATTTGGGCAGTGTGACCTAGTTTTTGACCCAAGGGGATGCATATTTTATCTAGACTTAGAAATCATCAAAACAAACTTGCAGACCTACCAATTTCCAGGATATTTGGATAACAAAAGTAGCAACTAGAGAGTTAATACGATTTCTCTATTTTAGTTTTTCAACAGAGATGACCCATGTTCGAACTCATACGAGCAATTAATTAGACAAGTATCCTGACCATGTTTGATGACAATTGAGTCAAATTGTGAACAATAGAATGTTAACAGGGATTTTGGATATTTTGACGGTGGTGTTGTGATCTAGTTTTTGACCCTATGTGACCCATATTTGAACTTGATCTAGAAATCATCAAAACAAACTTTCAGACCAACGTTCAGGATATTTGAATCAAAACAGAAGCCACTAGAGTGTTAACAAGATTTTTCAATTCTATAAATAGAAACACACAATTCTATAAATAGTAACATGCAATTCTAAAAATAGAAACACGCAATTCTAAAAATAGTAACACGCAATTCTAAAAATAGTAACATGCAATTTTTATAAATAGTAACACGCAATTTCAAAAAATAGAAACAGGCAATTCTAAAAATAGTAATACGCAATTCTATAAATAGAAACACGCAATTCTAAAAATAGAAACATGCAATTCTAAAAACAGAAACACGCAATTCTATAAATAGTAACACACAATTCTATAAATAGAAACACACAATTCTAAAAATTAATACACGCAATTCAAAAAATAGAAACACTCAATTCTAAAAATAGTAACAAGCAATTTCTATAAATAGTAACACGCAATTTCAAAAAATAGTAACATGCAATTCTATAAATAGAAACACGCAATTCTAAAAATAGAAACACGCAATTCTATAAATAGAAACACGCAATTCTAAAAATAGTAACACGCAATTCTAAAAATAGTAACACGCAATTCTAAAAATAGAAACACGCAATTCTAAAAATAGAAACACGCAATTCTAAAAATAGAAACAAGCAATTCTAAAAATAGTAACAAGCAATTTCTATAAATAGTAACACGCAATTCTAAAAATAGTAACACGCAATTCTAAAAATAGAAACACGCAATTCTAAAAATAGTAACACGCAATTCTAAAAATAGTAACACGCAATTTCTATAAATAGTAACACGCAATTTCAAAAAATAGAAACACGCAATTCTAAAAATAGTAATACGCAATTCTATAAATAGAAACACGCAATTCTAAAAATAGAAACACGCAATTCTAAAAATAGAAACACGCAATTCTAAAAATAGAAACACGCAATTCTAAAAATAGTAACACGCAATTCTAAAAATAGAAACACGCAATTCTAAAAATAGAAACACGCAATTTCTATAAATAGTAACACGCAATTTCTAAAAATAGAAACACGCAATTCTAAAAATAGAAACACGCAATTCTATAAATAGAAACAAGCGATTTTATAAACAGAATCACGCAATTCTAAAAATAGAAACACGCAATTTCTATAAATAGTAACACGCAATTTCTAAAAATAGAAACACGCAATTCTAAAAATGAAACACGCAATTTTATAAATAGAAACAAGCAATTCTATAATTAGAATTACACAATACTAAAAATAGAAACAAGCAATTCTAAAAACAGAAACACGCAATTCTATAAATAGTAACATGCAATTCTATAAATAGAAACACGCAAATCTATAAATAGAAACACACAATTCTAAAAATAGAAACATGCAATATACGTTGTTGTTGTTCTTTTTGTTGATGATGATGATGATGATGATGATGATGATGATAGCTATGTATAAATATAAATATACACACACACACCAATAAATATATAGTTATGGTCATTTAATGCACAAATCTGAAAAATTCAGAAATTTAACCTTCAAGGTCAAGGTCATTAAAGAGCCCAAGCAAATTTGGGTTTGATAAACAACAATGTTCCGTTATAATATGAAGTTGATCCCTTCAATAATAGCAAAGTTACAGTCAGTTACAGCCAAAACAATGAAAATTTCAATAATTTGACCTTCAAAGACAATGTCATTAATGAGTGAAGGTCAAAGTATTTCGGTATATTTTTAAGAGTTATCCTTGAAAATTATTATGTTCAAGTTTCAAGACAATCCATTCAAAAATAACAAAGTTACAGCAAATAATAGCCAAAAAAATGAATATTTCAATAATTTGACCTTCAAAGTCAAGGTGAAGGTCAAGGTCTGGCTGGTTATTTTTAAGGGATATCCTTGAAGATTATTATGTCCAAGTTTGAAGACAATCCATTCAAAAATAACAAAGTTACAGCCAATAACAGCATGAACAAGAAAAAATTGGACTTTTAACCTTGAAGGTCAAGGTCATTTATGGATGAAGGTCAAGGTTAGTGTGGTCTACTGAAAGGTCCAAGGATTCTTGTGGCCAAGTATGAAGACAATACACCAAAAAATAAAAAAGTTATGATCCAGGTACAAGTTTGCGGACGGCAACGGGAACGGCAACGGGAACGACAACGGCAACGCCGACCCGACTATAACAATACCTCTACTTAAAAAAAAAAAAAGTCGAGCTAACAACAAAAAACGCCAAACATATCGTATATCTTTCATTTTAAGGGTCGATTCACTAAGTTCTTCCCTTTTGTTATTTGAAAAGAGGTGTGTTGGAATATTATCAAACAATAAATGAAAGAAGGGTCGATTTACTACGTTCTTCCCTTTTGTTATTTGAAAAGTGGTGTGTTGGAATATTATCAAACGAAACAGAGGAAATGGGTAGTTACATTGAATAACTTATTGACTGATTGAAACCGGTATCAGTCCGTTTAGTCAAATATGAAGAGGGTTGAGTTAAAACTCGTAATATTTCGGCCTCTATCTTCGGGGCATCGTTATATTTTCAATAAAACTATCTATACACTATTCTGAATATTTGCCAAAAATGTTTACTAATGAAATATAAAAATGTCAGGCAAGCTGTTAAGCCATCTCTTTTACACACATTTCACAATTTCAGGGGTATAAATAAAACTACAAAATGTTTCTTAACGTATTAGTTTTGTCAAACTATTGACATCGAAAATCATAAACTAAACAGAACTAGAAAAAAGAATGTTCACCAATTAAACTAAGTTTCCTCAATAAGATTACACATTTCTTTTGATTTCCTTTTTTAAATTATCATTATTATTGTTTCTTTTAGCAAGCATGCAACATTGGCAAAGGAACCATTTTTTGCTATTATAACAAACCCTTATGAACTCATTTCTTAACAAAGCTTATAACATATTATTGTGTATAAACTGTGGTGATCTCAAAACAGATAAAATTAAACGGAATGTTAATATAAATGGAAATGTATAGCTTACTTGTTTGCATCCGTTAAACCTGTTTGTATAAAAATGGACAAAAAAAATCAATTCTCGATTTTCAAATAGAATGTAAAGAATGCTTTAACCATAATTATGTTTATTGAACTGTTATTGTTTCTTTTAAGTACGTACAGAATGTTTCAATATTTAGAAACTATGTATGTTTTCAAACACAGTTGATTTATCTTTACAATGCAAGATTATTGAAAAATTAGCGAATATAATGTTGTCAAATATTGTAATTCATAAATTCAGCAATTGATAACTGATCCATTTTCTTATTTTATCAATAACATATAAAATGATCGGTAGTTCACTTAGTGTTTTATCAAGTTTTTCAAGTCTTACCATGAAGGTCTTCATATTGTACATTTGATGTTGAATCAAACTGAGCTGTTCTGTGAAATATAAATGAATTCCCACAAGAGTGATTATCATGATACAAAATAAAGTACTAAATGTACATTCTAGTGAGTTAAAACTGAAACAAAATATATATGTAAATACCTTTAAAATATCTTTAAAGACTAAGGAAACGTGATATTATGTGTATATCGTTACATTTTCAACTATCTAAACAATATTCTGAATGTTTTCGGAAATAGAGGTTTACTATTCAAATATAAACATGCAAATCAATTCAGAGCCAGCTAAATAAATAAATCTTTGAAATATATTTGTATGTGAGCTCTGTTTTACGCATTAACATAAAAATACTTACGATTCATATAAATTTTGCATAGTTTGTTCTGTTGGGAAGAAAAGACATGTTTTATTAAAGGTGTCAAACATATATATGTAAACTAAAAATGTCTCAATAAATATTTATATAATAAGGTATATCGTGAACAAATTAAAATATATACGAGGGGTGTTCGGGAAGTTTAAGGACTTTTGATGTAGTTTGATAAATAATAGGAATTGAAAAGCAAGAAAAATACCATAAAATATTTAATTCTTTAACAGCCAGCTGTAAAAATTACAATGAAATACATTAAACAATAAGTAAATTACATATAAAACAAAACATACACCGAAGCAAACCCGGAGCACGCTAACTTCACGTCAGTGCTAAATATGTTAACGTCAAATTCCCCGATCGTCATATCGACTCACTTCTCGACGTAACCTCCATTCACAGCGATACATTTTTAATGCCTCTTGACTCATTTGTCGTACGTGTCCTTGTACCAGATGTTGTCGAATGACGAAACTATTCTCTGGGTTTCAATTGTAATTCCAACCCGGAATAAAAGCGTCGACCATGCAGCTGTGCTTTGATTTCCGAAAAAAAAAACAACGGAAATCCATCGGTCGACCGCATCGCTTGTCATCCTATATTGACTTTATTCCGTTTCGGAACATGCCGTGCCATCTAAATACTAGCGATCTGCAGCATTTCTTTGTTGTTCTAGATGCTTGAATCATTTTATACGTCTCCGTTGGTGTCTTTTCAATTCCTACACAAAACTTAACGATTTCCCTGACTTCAATGTGGCCTATTGACGTCATTTTTCTCTTGATTTGTGTAAGCACCAGTGATGTTAAAACTGTTGTTATTAAAACAATTGTAACGCTTTACAAGTAGAATTTTCAGAAAATGACATTGACGTTGTATTTTACGCTCGTGCTTTTTCGTGACGTTTTCAATTGTAATTTAAGAAAATTATTATCAATTAAATATATCGGAACCATTTACTTAAATACGATAAAATCGGAGTGCTCCGGGTATGCGTTATGCGGTTCCTAAATAAAACAAGTTTCGAGCGGTATTTGTCTATTCTTGATAGTGAGCGTTATACTACATATTGAGCACATATTTAAATTACATTTTGTGAAATATGGATAAAACCCACCATAAGGAATAAAATACAGCAAAAATCCTTAAACTTCCCGAACACCCCTCGTATATATATATTCAGAAAATCGCTCTATGATTTTTACTGTTAACGTACCAAACTCTAGCCTGGGATTCATGCGTTGATAGTTTTTGCTTATTTATAACAATTTTTTTTATTCATAACATTTGCGCTAAAATATTCCGTATCCGTTCGTTGTTTTGATACTACTATGTCGATTTGCAAAAACATAACAAAAAATCGACGGACTGGAACCCAGGCTAACCAAACTCATACATAATGCGTAACATATAAAACACATAAACATGAAATTGCTTACTCTGTTATATATTGTACAAATAATGTATACCTTTTGCTGTTTTTCTTTTCTTCCAAATGAAAATCCCGATGCAAATAGAGGAAACAATTAGTACAACTGAAATAATCACAGCCGCTATTACTCCAGTTCTATCATCTTGTTTGTCGCCCTCAAATTCTAGAATGTAAATTTATCACTTTAGTTTCCAAAGTAACACAATAAATTTAGATTGATTTCGGTCTTATTATAATCGTTTAGAACACGTAAGCACTTTAAAGGCTTTTATAAGAAGTAAACATTTTATTTTGAATATTCAACCAAAAATATTTGTTACCTGTTTCTAAAACAACATCAAATGTTGTTGCTAAAACAATATGTTCAGATCCTCCTTTTGAATTGAGAGAAAATATTCGAGCAGTATATTTTCCTGGTGAAAGACCCGTTATATTTACAGTATAGAAAGTACTGTTAACTCTATATTTACTGTCTATCTCGCTAACATTTAACAGATTTGTCCATGTTTCTGTACCCGCTATCGATGTTTGTATAATAAAATATTGTTGAAGTCCTCCATTGAAATCTTTTTGCCACACAAATTTCAGTATGTTATTTGCAGACAGGAACTGTAAGAATTTAGGTGGCAATGGTGGACCTGAAAATTTGAAAATAAATCTCCAGTTCCGACATGTATTAAAACACATATCTAAACAAATCAGACCAATAATATTTTTGAATCAAAGAAAATTCTCTCAAAACGCCGGTGTATATGACATTTATTTTATGTGACTCCGACACTATGTAGTTCGACATTAAGAGATATTATGTCGGTTTTAGAAAATAAAAGAAAACAAAAACGAAATAACAATTTAGTTTGCTTAAATGGTATAAAGTTATATCCTATGAAATATTAAATAAAACTAAAAACATATTATCAGTAAAATTAAATTGGATCCATTATCAAATGGGAAAAATTGTAACATAGAATATCCTTTATATTTAACACATATGAATATTGTTTAAATTGTCTAAGTAAATAAATGCTTGTCGTAGCAAACAGTCTTTTTCACTTCTAGAAGAAGACTCTTTTCAAGAAAATACGACTAACTGTATCTAACGTATACAACGATAAAGTGTAACAACAGATATGTTAATACACACATTTAATTATAAACAGATCTAACGGAAAATAATATAATATCGTTCAAAAGTCACATGGCCTTTAAGCCTTAAGCAGTACATCATGATAGTTAATTTTATTCGCACGGTATTTAGAGCTCCTAATTCAATCGGACATAAAACTCTTTAACCATTAACAACCAAAATGTTAAAATGAATGTTTTCAATAAAGAGTCATATTAACTAATCAATTATGTCGCTCTACATTGAAAAAGACAGTTAACATGTACTAGTATTGCGTCAATGTTATATGGATAACATTTTGGAACTCGATTTTGGTACGTTTACACATTTAAATTCTTAACGCAATGGCAGATATTTTTTTAGGGGGATGGCAGTAAGTGTAATGCAATCTTTTAAAATCAGACGTTATAAAAAAATAGTAGTTTTGTGAAAAGCAAACATACAAATAAAAAAGTCAGTGCTAAGTATTCAATAATTACTTGTTCCTGACAATTTTGCCAACCATTATACAGAGCATAAAAGTAGGTGTCACTTTCATAGACTCAATACTCTCATAACTATTTTCATTTTAGGACTTCGAAAAGTCTAAATTATCCAGGCTGTTGTTTTACTATCAAGCAATGAATAGTTGAGCACACTGTTCTTGTTAATAGATAAGTAGCGAGATGTAAAATTCTCTTTCGGATAATTTTCACTTTAGTTACAGTGCAAATACGCTAGAGCCATCGTAAGAAACAATAGTAAAGGTTGATCATCGCGAATTTTTTTACATATTATTTCTCGAGAGGATTAACATTGAATGGCGCAAAAGTTTCAATCGAATATGTATAATTTCACTTCTTTATCTATAAAAATACAGAAGGGCGACACAAGACTTTTGCAAAAAGAATGACACCGTATATTGCAGCTGCATTAAATCCAGACGGAAGATTACAGTTACTTAAGACGTCACTTTTTAACAGCTCTGCTGTCGTACAATCGTATAAAATTGTACACACCTTAAAGTATATGTAGTTACAGTTTTAACGTATAAATGAGATTATCCTTTTCCGAAAAAAAGAATGTCTCAACACAGAAAAAAGTACTTCGTTTTAGAAAAATGCACCTTTATATAATATATGACACAGATTTGAAGAATAAATATCTGCACTTCCATTTTGTACAGTTTTAGTTGATAAGACCATACCCAAACTTGCCTTTAAAAAAATGAAAAAATAGAAATCAAGTGACACCAATAAGGCGTTCTTTGGGGGTATTTTTGTTGATGTTTTTTTATTCATTTTTGCCAACCATTTTAAACACTTACAGGGGATAATGCTTACTTGTTTACCGCGGATGTAAGGAACCCCACATATGAAAATATTTAGGGCTTCATGGTGAATATTGATGATTGTAAATGAAATCATGTCTGCTTACCTTCCGCTATCACATGAAAAAAAGCCTGCGTTGTATCAAGAACATTTGTGATTATGAATGAATAATTTCCGAAATCTTCTTCCTTAGCATCATTCAACGTGAGATAAATTACATTCCCTTGTAGTGTTACATCTTTTCCGTAAAATTTTGTCTTTACAGAATCATCCATGACAGTAAACATATCACTAGAAATAGACTGACCGTCATATCTTTTAATTTCTATACTGTCAAGTACAGGATTGCTGTAAATTGGGATTTCAATATTTATTGCGTCTCCCGTTGAACCAGAAAATCGAAGATCATCTTTAAGAATCTTTGGAGACACTGTAATTAGAAAAAAAATATTATAATATACATCGATTACACAGGAATGTGAAAAATATTGAGGAAGTGTTCAGCAAAAACACGGATATATGGACGAAAGTAGCAACATTTTAAGTAAACGGACCAATATATCTAAATATATAATTATACAAACTTTCCTGTTTATCGCAACTAATCAATTAAATTCTTGATGGATAATAGAATTAAACCCTATCAAAAATGTTTCATGACCTTGCAAGTTACCTAAATACCAACTGTAGAATAATGTATTTTCTCTAAGTCATCTAAAGGTAAAATACTCAACAAAACTTTTCACTGTTGCTTTCAATGTTGTTTTGACAGAATAAACTGTATCAAAATATAAGAACAATTTAGCAAATGTGATCAATTTGAAAATTATACCTTGATTAACAATGCCAGTGGTTTTGGCTGGAGGCAAGGGCTTTATAAGAAACTGATGAAAAAATGCCGGTCCAAAAAAGGAGCAACTATTTTTGCTGAAATCAGCTCTAAGCAAGATTTTCTTTAAATAAATAAGACATAAAAATGCAAGTGTGCGGAGAAGAAAATGTTGAAGGAAGGTCGTACGGGTAATATAAAATCACAAAAACTCACACTAAAAACACCGACTAGCTTAAAATGCAAATTGTGTGTGTTTGAGCCTAATCATTGATAAAAGCGGTACGTGGAGCCACTCTCCGAACATCCGCCACACATTTGATTGGGTAATCAGAACTTGCACTTAAAATATGAAAACAAGAGCGATCACTGATCACGTGTGTTGCCTCATGATAGACAATTGCATTTATTGTGTAGCAGGTGACACAAAAAACATTGAAAAATGCGTTTTTATTCAAGGGTTATATTCAAGCGGAGAACCCGTGTAATATGCGCGACTTCTTGAGCTACCGATACATTCTGTAGAGTTCCATTAAAATTGCATAAAGGGTAAAAGAGGAATAGTCTAGCCAAATTCTAAAAAAATAAAAACATTAAAGGGTGATAACTCTGACAATAATCAATGAACCCATTAAGGTATGATCACCCTTACGCTAACTTTTAAAAACATACATTTTGTCATAACATGATATATCAGTTTTGTATAAGACATAAGATTATGCAATATCAATTAATCAGTTTCAAATACGGCCGCCCATTTGTCAATGCTCTTTAAAAAATCTCAATAAAAAACTAAGAAAATAAGATTGCTTTTGGTTTTTATTATCAGTATTAATGTTAGTCCTATAAAATTTATAAATGAGGTCAAAAATGCATTGGCACCACACATAAGTAATAAATTATCAAATAGATAAATACAGAATCCCTAAAGAAAGCCCAACACAGCAAAATTGAAAATGTTGCAGGCTCGGTTTGATTGAGCCTGTTCATGGACGGTACTGGAAAGTGCAAGTAACAAATATGTACACGCTCTATATTCAGATTCTCGTATTTTCAATTTCAACGTAAGGACTTCAAGAAAATGCTTTTCTGAACTTATTTTAAAGTCTTATTATTTCACACCTTAAAAATATAACCAATCTCAGCCTTTGAACCACTTAAAGTTCTAATAGAAATCATTGGATCCACTCTAATCAATTTAGTCTGATGTCAAAACATTGATATTAAATACATACCATACCCCATGTAGATTTGTTTTCATTTACAAAGTCCATAAAATCTATATCAAATGCATTGTCATAATCCATATAGCATTGTTTTCATTTACAAAGTTCAAAACATCTATATCAAATGCATATCATACCCCATATAGCATTGTTTTCATTTACAAAATCCAAAACATCTATATCAAAAGCATTTCCTATTTAGCCTCATTTCAATATTTATGACCAATCATTAAATATATTCCGTCTTGTATTTGAAGTAACAAAGTTTTGACAAAAAGTCAAAAAATGTGAAATAATGAGGTTAATTAACATTTTGTTGAGAACAAAACTGATTCTGGTACACTTAAACACAGCTGAAAAATCAGTATCAGACGCTGCTAGCGCCCCATCCAATATTGTTTGATAGCTGTGTACAATGTCAAACAGAACGAGTATTGTACCCGACAATGCATTATCACCCATAACATAGATATGAACCCCTGAGTAATTTTTATGGCCGAAATAAAAGAATTATTCGATATTTGTAAAATGGCTCCCTAATTTTGGGACTATTGTTTCTAGAATTTTTCCGAACATGTGTCACCCTGGGTTGCCCTTGACAATTTTTCATTTGAAAAACAATGTACAGTCCATCTTCTCCATGTCGCTCATATATAGTTTTTAGGTGAAATTTATTCAGTCCAGAACTAGCAATATTCTCTGCGTTGCACATATTCATGGTTAAATTACTTATTAGAGACCGTTTACAACCATGTCTGAATTATTTCGCATGCAGATTTTTGTTACCCTCTCAGCTGATGGTGAAACTGGGATCTTTGGTACCACAGACTTATCAAACTTCAACCCTGATCCCATGTCGTGTCCAGCTATTTGCATCAAATGTGGTAGTTGATCTCCTCTGACTGAAAAATCACATAGAATAATATGAATCTACCTATTATAAAATGTTACATTTTATTTTACAAATATATGGCATACGTTATAGAAAGGATAAGAAACGATATCTGTAAATCTTGATATTGTTAAAAGTTCTGAAAATTGAACAATTACAACGCGATGTAAAAGTGCTACATCACAAAAATGTCACAAACATCAAAAAATGTGATAAAGTTCTTTCTTACATATCTCAATATATAATCGTTTTAAACAGACTTGGCAATCTAGTGCATTTTTACATGAGATATTGACAGAAAAATAGAACAAAATGTTTACACACTATAGCACGTTTATAAGATTATTTCATAAACTATCCCACTCAATGTTATTTACATATTTCATAACTTTGTATTAAGATGTAACAATGGGAAAGGGTATACATTTTTTCCTGCATGTCTGTATCGAGGGGTGAAAGCGAAAAGGTTCTAACTCACTTGTTTTACAAAATTCACTTTTTTTACATATTTGTAACATAAACACCCATATACATCTTATGTCAAAATATATAAGATTTATTTAACTTATAAAAGGGTGAAATGAAAAATTGTCCAAAGGTTCTAAGTGAAATTAACCTTGTTTTAAAAAGCGAAACATTGAGTATAAAATGTACAGGATTAAATAAAAACAACTCAAACTGCATTAAAATAAGTGAAATCAAAGCAAGTTTGAAAGCTAAACCTTTTATTGGTATATTATTAAATAATATCACATAAGAAATTCATTAGTTTCAGAGGAGAATGTCTTGATTTTGGAAGAAATCTTGAGTACTTAGAACTGTTTCGCAGTTAACTCCACTCATGAAATTATCGATTTTTTAAAAGGGAAACAGTTCTAAGTGTACATGGCCAGTAATGATCATGCACTATCTTTAAGGGTTTTAAGTGCTTGTGAGAAATTGTGTGATGATATTAAAGGTAGGGCTATAGATGACGGTAAGAAATCTGATAATGTTACTGAAAGTGATGCTTTAGCTGGTTGTAATTAATCCAGGGACATAATTGAAGAAAATTTTAGCTTTAAGTTGTGGTCTCACATCCTGGTAGAGCCCTGGTAGACGTCCGGGGATGATCCAGGAACAACCGGGATACATTCATAACTCTTCCTGCAACGTCCGGGATGATCTGGAACATTCGGCATTCAACCCCGGATGGAATAAAATATTTAATATCACCGGAGTGATCCGGGACGGTATAGCTTTACTGGCTTCATCCTTAGCCCTGCCGGGAACGACCGGGTAACGCCAGGGAAGCACTGTAGCTCTGCTGACACAAACTAGGAATGATCTTGGGTATGAAATAGCTAGTAGAGCTACAGAAGAGCCCCGTTGAATGCCAGCAGAGGCCCGGGGAATGCCAGCAGAGCCCTGGTGAATGCTGGCAGAGCCCCTGTAAAAGCCGGCAGAGCCCCGATGAATGCCGGCAGAGCCCCTGTGAAAGCCTGTAGAGCCCCGGAGGATGACGATGGAGCTATCGTTGATCCCTGTAGTGTACCGGCAAAGCCCGCTTCATTTCAAAAGAATTACGGCAATTTGCAATGATTGCACTTGTTTGTAATAAAACCCTTCCCCATTTCCCTTCTGTCCAGTCTTGTATAAGGATTATTCAGAAAATCATCATGAATTACTTATTAAATAGGAGAAAATATCATTTAGAATTATATTAATGAAAATTATGTATCAACATCATCATTTTTGCAAGTTTTCAATCCACTGGGTTCGTATAACCGTGGCTCTGCCAAAATCGTCCTGGGTTCTGCCTGGATCGACTGGGGCTCTGCCTTGGTCAACTGGGGCTCTGCCGGCGTTATCCAGGAATGACCAGGTAAGCACCGGCATGAACCAGAGCTTCACATGGGCTCTGCCTGGATGGGTCCGGGGGCATCATGGGTGTTAGTTGGGAATTACCGTAGTGTTGCCGGGGTAAGTGTGACCGCAACATAAAATTATACCCTGGATCATCCCAGTTACTTACCTGGGTGGTTCTGGGCTCTGCCAGGAGTAAATGAGACCACAACTTTAGATGACAATACAATATCAGGTGATGTTCTTGAAAGTGAGACTACAGGTGATAGTGAGATATTTAGAATGGTTAAAGGCGATTTTTTTATGATAATCAGAAATCTGGGTATGATAAGGTAGGAAAGGTTATAGACAAAATTACAAGATATTATGACTTTGATATATTGGGCATTGCAAATGAACTTGGAGCTATGTGTGAGTCCAAGAAACTGAGTTGTGTAAATATAGCTGGTGCTATGTGTGACACTGAAATATTAAGTAACATGAATGAAAGTGGAGCTATGTGTGCCTCTGAGATATTGAAAAAATGTTAATGTTATGGGTGACTTTGATGTATAAACAATGAAAAAGAAAGAATAGTTATGGGTCACACTTATGCTAATGAAGGTGGCCTTCGGGACTCGGCCTTGAGACATATCATCTATTCTATGTATTGTTGCTACATAGGGGTGTCTCAAGTGTGTTACCCATATTATAAAAAAATAATGTGCAAGTTATTTGTAATGCACAATTTGTAAAATATATTTTCAGTTCAAATATATTCTGGGACGGTTTGTGAAACTGTT
This sequence comes from Ruditapes philippinarum, assembly GCF_026571515.1. NCBI lineage: Eukaryota > Metazoa > Mollusca > Bivalvia > Venerida > Veneridae > Ruditapes > Ruditapes philippinarum. Next base: position 28,172 of record NW_026860900.1, read on the forward strand.
TATTGCAAAGATATTCTTGCACTTTGAATGAAGTTTCAGACAAGTCCAACAAGTTTTTCAGAGAATATTGTTCACTATTATATGATTTAAAAATAGCTGTAATCTCATTGGTTCAAACAGTGGTAATCAGAACAAAATTATAAAATCATATTCACTGGCTGAATCGGATTTTCCCTATCTAAATTAGAATCAGACTCATATCCTGAATAACCCTACAGCATGGGGATGCCAGATAAGTTGCGTCATTTGAGCGCATTTTATTTATGAACAGTATAAAAGTGTCATTTTGGCGCATTTTAAAATGGAACTATGGGCTAAGGATGACCTCATTAAGCCGCTTATAATATTTAAGTTGTTTAAAAATGAATGCATAAACTATTGTTAGAAAATATTTGTGGATGAAATTACATTATTTTTTTTCCATGAATAAATATCTTATTGAAGGTAACCATTTTAAATATGAAAGAATATGAATGTAACTGTTTTATTTTGAATATTAAAGAATATGACAGGAAATGCAAGAAAACAAGAGCTGTCACAGAAGACAGCGAAGCTCGACTTATCAAATACTGGAGTAAGGAAGATGAAACTATGAAAGAAAAATCAATTATGATATAAATATATTTTTGTATCAGTATCAAGAAAGCAGTCAAATGTTCTATATTTTGCACAACCTAATGATCTTGTCAATAAAATTAATGCTACTTTAATGGAAAGACAGCAATTTGAAATCTGAAGTCAATCCCTTCAAAAACAAAAATTATAAAAGCAAAGAGAATTTAAAGTAAATTATAAGTTCAAAGTGGAAACAACTCTTGAAAAAAGAAACTAGAATTATGAACCTTGTCATGCATGATGTGACTAATGACAAATAACAATTATTTATCTTAAGTCTAGAGCAGATACCATTTATAACAACAAAGCGGCATGGCCGAGTGGTTAACGCGTCGGACTAGTAATCTAAAACTTTAATCTGAAATCTGGACGCGGATGCCGGGGCAAGGAGGACAGCTCTCCATATACTTTGTATAGTTCACCTGAAAATGATTATCAAATTAATTGGCTTTTGTTTTTGTTTTTTTTCAGGTGTAATTAATGCCCATCATTGTCTTTAAAAGTTGTGTACACTATCAATCATGACCTTTATTTATATTTCTAATTTAAACACAGTCAAACTTAAAATTTCATGAACTTGAAAGTGGAGTAAGAGAATGTCTCATACCTAAAATATGAAATCAAAATAAAAAGTAAAATTTAATGCGAAACAGTCCTATCTGGCAATTTATACTCCATCTCTTACTGAATAATTAGAAATGCCAAAATGTTAATCTATCTTAAATTAAATAAGAAAAAAAAAACATGTTTTTGTTCTATCAAAATGTCACTTGGAACTTTTTCGCTCTAAACATAAAAATCAAAATATGAGAAATTTTAAGTGCGAAACAGTTCTAAGTTACATTTGATTAAATATCTTGTTTGCCAAGTCTTTCCTAGAATTTTTATTACCATTGACATGTTTCTTTAACTTTTTTATGTGTAAAATCAAAGTGTTGTGGAATTTTGCTATTTTACAAACATTTGAGACAGTTTTTTGCTTCTCCTGTAAAATTTTGGAAAATGCACTTAGAACCTTTTCGCTTTCACCCCTCGGTATGTAGAATTTAAAAACAAATGCATTACTTTAGAGCAATGCATTCAGAACTGATCTCTAGAAATGCCTTAAACAAGGAGTTGAAGAGGCGTTTGCATAATATCTTATAAACCGGCAGACACACAAAACAAATACTATATACTGTATTGTTTCAGAATAATTTTTGTGGATGATAAGCTAGTGACTTCTCGGGCATGCTTCAAATCATGTTTGCACTTCTCTGCATGTTTAACGGTGTAAACTCCCGGTGAGAGACCACCTTCAGTATTCATCTGAGTCAAAGCAAAACTATAACTTACGATAAAGTCCGAATATTACTACTGCATATAATTGCAAATATGACCAACTAACTTACAATCTAGGTGTCTAATTAATTATTAAATTATTTACTTAAAAAGATCTCTAAATATCATCATTTGAAACAAAGTACAGTATTAACATATATGTTTCGAGGGAACTAAATGTGCTCATGAAAATATTGCCATTGTTTTCATTTTCAATTTATTCACAAACAAAAGTTATGAAAAGGAAACAAATTTGTTTTTCTAATCTATGCCTATAAATATCAAATAAATTACTGTTTTCAACAAGATTTATAGTAACTTATAGTAATTTTTTTGTTTGTTTGCTTCCTTTTACGCCTTTTTCAACAGTATTTCAGTCATATAGGCGGGTAGTTTCCTAACCATCGTTCCTGGAGAGTTACACCAGTACTAGACTACCTTCCTCCGCGCTAAACTACCAAAGCATCTCCCGGGGATCGAACCCACGCCAGAGAGGTAACTGGATTAGAAGTCATCGACTCTAACCCCTCGACCACGGAGGCGGTCTACTTATTGTAATTTAAGAAAAATATGTTATATAGAGTAAGACAATTATCTAATCTTTATATCACATATAAAGCAATTACTTCCAAAGGTCTTTAGAACAGTTTATAAACAAGGCAACATCAGCAACAACTGTAAAAGAATAAAATTGTAACACATAACATAGGTAGCTTTATTAAACTTACAACAGAAAATAAGAATTCAACTAACTATGAATAACTCCTTAATAAACATAAAGAAAAGCAATGGTAACTGTTTAAATTCTTGAACAATTAATCATAAAAGAAGAAAAGCAACAACTTTTATTTTGTATTCATCTAACTATACCTTTGAAATGTAATTGCGTCCTTCATTTATGAAGTTGAAGTAGTATGAACACGAAAATGCAATGTTTCATTTTAACCATAATGTATGTTCTTGCGGGCTCTTAGTGTCACCTCACGACTTGCATGTTGACACTGTTGACTGCTGCCCAAGTCAATCAGCTGACCAACTTTGGCAATAATAGGAGCCATTATTTCATCAAGTCTTGAACGTAACTTTTCACCAGATAATTCATTTTACCAGGATAATCATAATAAATCAGTACATCTTGTTTCATCTTGTTACGTTTTCTTTTCTTTGTGTTACTTCATCGGCTGCGTCTATCTCTAGAAGCCATTTTACTAGGAAGCGTTCGATGGTATCGGTCTATATTGTTAAACCTTTATACCAACACCGGGAACCAGAGCCTCGTTTTCGTATTCATGCGGAAAGAAGGGAAATAATATTCGTGTGCTTACAGGAAAAAAAGACGGATAATGTCGAAATCCGACGGAAAACTACAAGATCGACAGCGGCGAGTAAGGATGATCATACATTGAAGTTGATGATATGCAAAACTAGACATGGTATTGATCATTACTTTCAGTTTTGATGATTGCAATAAGTTTCTTTGTATACGTTACTTGCAAAACACGCAAAACACCTTTTTTATTCAGGCCATAACTCTGCCAAAAACCATTCAATGTTAAAACCCGTTTTATATGCACAAGTACTTGAAATGCAGATAAATTGTAGAGTTTAATTGCAACTGCATTATTGGTTTAAGAGGAGCAGTTCGGACAAATTTAAAAAAAAATCACGAAAGGTTCATAACTCTGACAAAACTATTGGACCAAAAATGCCAACGATATGCACAACGTAATTTTGTACTGATTACTGATTACTGATTTGTTCTAAGTTTTTGTGGAATAGTCCGGACAAGTTTAGTGACTGACGTAAGGACAGACAGCCAGACAGACAGACTACGGAGAAGAGAGTGTACGTTGCCACTACTCTGTAGAGGCGGCATAAAAAGACCTACTGCAGAACTAAACAGATTCAATTTTGAACGGGTATCAGAGGGAATTAAATGCCAGAGTTCACAAAGAGTTGAACACAAATAAATTTTTGTCGCTTAAACATAACTCATGTCATGTATTTAAACTCCAGGCTTTGTAGATTCTGAATAAGAAATGTAAAGCATTTCCTAATGTATAATTGTTAATGTTAACAAAATATCCACCATAACCTCTCACTGCGTCATTTATATATCTTTCATACGAGGAACGTTCACATACGTATGCATCTAGAACGTAATATTGTTCGGTATTGCAAAAGCACAAAGAAATGAAGGTTACTAGGTAGATTTTAGCGTTACATTAACAGCAGATTCAAATTAAATCCGACTTAGTCCGTGTTAATATATCTCGCTATTACGGTGTTCCGTTTGGACAGTCGTGATTTTTTATTTAGTCTGTTACCGCGATGCACGATGGTACGATGGTGAAAACGAGATGACACGATGGTACGATGGTGAAAACACGATGTTACGATGGTGAAATCACAATGGTACGATGGTGAAATCGCGATGGCGCGATAGTACGATGGGGAAAACGCGATGTTTTCACCATCGTACCATCGTGATTTCACCATCGTACCATCGCGTTATCACCATCGTACCATCGCACCATCGCGCCATCGTGTTTTCACCATTGTGCCATCGCGTTTTCACCATCGTGCCATCGCGTTTTCACCATCGTACCATCGCACTTTCACCATCGTACCATCGCGTTTTCACCATCGTACCATCGTGTTTTCACCATCGTGCCATCGCGATTTCACCATCGTACCATCGCGCTTTCACCATCGTACCATCGCGTTTTCACCATCGTGCCATCGCGATTTCACCATCGTACCATCACTTTTTCACCATCATGCCATCGCGATTTCACCATCGTACCATCGCGCTTTCACCATCGTGCCATCGCGTTTTCACCATCGTACCATCGTGCATCGCGGTAACAGACTATATAAAAAATCACAATTGTCCAAACGGAACACCGTACGCTATACATTGTCTTCTCGAATACTGTAATACAACAAAAACCATCACAGGGCGGGGGCAACCCTTGTCTTTTTTACGTTTACTAAGATAATAAAATAAATGTAAATAAAATCTATAAAAAGAAATTAAAGAGAAAAAGTCGATTTTCTTTTTTTTAAATTCTGACAGATTGGTCAGTTCATACATATTGTTTTGTCAAATTATACTTATTGTTTCATGCAAGTACGGATTATTTCAATAAATAAATAGCAAATTCACAATATAAGCCAAATGCATTTTCTTAACTTAACAGAAGAAGTCATGTAAAAGTTATGGTCATATTTAAATTATTCAACATGTCCATCCGGTTACAAGTGCAATGTTTCTACACATATAAATGATATCCGTTAATAAATAACAAAACTATGACAACTTAACCAAATATAAAAAAATGACATTTAAAGTCAAAATCATGTAAAGATCAAGACCAGTTCAACCTTTAAGACTTGTTGGTTTGCTTTTAGTTGTCCAAGTATGAAGATAATTATTTAATTAATTAATTACAAAAATATAAATATCAGTGAACATAAAATAATTTGACGTCGACTGTTATTTGTGTAAAAAAGTGAAATATTTGTTTCACGGTGCATATCCATATCGGTACCCTCTTTGCGAAATTTGCTCAAACCGGTACCCTCTTTGCACATGCATAGGTCATTCTCTGCTATAAACAAACCAGCGATAAAGAAAATCCAAGGAAAGGAGTACATGTATATAGGCTTTATTTCAAATGTATTGGGTGTCTTTTTCCTGAATAGTTCATTAGGTAGAGCGCAGGACTGACAATCTCGAGATCGCGGGTTCGGTACCTACTCATGCCACTATCATTTTCTAATAATTTTATTTTGTTTATATAAAGTTTAGTGATATTCTTTCTCAAAGTAGTTTAGTATTCTAGATTGTTCATCGATAGTATATATATGATGAATGTTTGTACTTCAGGGTGTGTGCTAATTTGTGATATTGTGTGATGTTTATATACTGATTGTGTGCTATTATACTGTTATATATAAGTTTTGATTCTGTAATTCTGTGTGGGACATATTGGACACTTCGGGCATATTGTGATATGTTCTGCTGCGGACATTGGACAGTGTTTAAATTTGAGTTGTGGACAATTTAATTTCGAACTGCGAGTTGAACTTTAGGACATTTATTTAATTCGAATCGTGGATAATTGTGAGTTAAACTACTTTATTTTTATGTTTTTTTTGTATTATTGTAAATTATTGTTTTTCTTTAATTAAAAATTATTTAAATTTGTTGCTGTGTTATCTTCTTTGTTGCGTTTAGCTCGTAACAGGAGGTATGACACTATGGAAAGATGTATACCACGGAACACTAGACTGTTTTATTTATGTGCTGATTTGTCATGTTCCCTTTTTTCAAGTACTGCAACTTCATAATAAGCTACAAAACATCTACATGTCTTGTCTCGCCCATCACCTCGACATATTTTTCGGGCTGAAATGAACAGCGGCACGGGCTACCTCTCTGCTTTTGAATTTTTATATCACAGGGACCCTCTCATTTTTAACATACAGGTACCACCAAAGCACAAAATAAGCTTTCATTTGCATAAATTGTTAAGTATGTAATATTTCTTTTTTATGTACGTATATATACTATAGTGTAATGATACGGAGTTCTTTTATTCACAAATGTGTATAAATAAAATAGAAGAACACAACTGTAAACTTATGATGCTTAAACTTAGAACTGGTCAGTTGCAATAAGAACTGCCGATTCAAGCATTCATGGAATTATACTGCATGTAGAGGTCAAAGTAACGAATCAGATTAAACTGATGTTTCATTAATTTACAAGGTATGCAGATGAGAACGCCAATTTGAACCATGCTTTATAACATTTAACTAACTGGTTAGTGTTCATGATTAATGTCACAAAATATAAAAATTCATATAGTGACTAGTGTATGAATGGAAGTAAATCTAATATGCCTCCCTTTCAGTATTTCAGGAAAACCAACAGAATATTGCCAGCTTGCTGTGTAGCTTCCTTACATAACAAATTGATCCACTCAGGATTTGAATCAATGTGAGCTTCTATCAATAAAACTGCAGCAATATAAATCTATAGCACTAATAAAATATTGCACGACAGGTGCTGTTATCATATAATCGAATCGAACTCGTTGTCAACTTATGCAAGCGTTTTCCCCGGTTATGACATTTTAATACTGTGCTGTTACCAAGACAGCACAATACCACGATGACCCATATGAAGCGCCGTAGTTATAGGAAATATTTTATACTTTTCAGATATACGTGAGTGTGTGATGTATATGTTATAGCACGGTGATTTTTGTGACCTTTTTACATGTTCTTTCATTGGCCTAGAACCTAATCAATATTTTGCTTCAGTATGTTGCTTACAGTTATAGTATTGTCCAACAACATTGACCTGACACTCTTGCATTTGACCATTTAGTCGGTATATTCCGTAAACTTTACGATCTACTTGTAAATCGACATGAATATAAATATCCAATTGTTAAAATAATTTAAATCAAAACTCTATATTATCGCAGTTATTAAAGTAAACCACTTGCAGATGTAGACGTAAACGTGTAGGTTCAAATCCTATATCAGCGTTTTCTTGTTGTTTTTTTTAAATTTAATTTTCAAATTGCCACTTTCTTAAAAATATTGCAAACATTTTTGTGGTATATACTATAAGTGTAGTATTTTTAATAGCCGCCTTTAAAGCGTGTATGCGCTTATGCATATACAATTGCATAATGTCACAAAGAGAACCGTTTATAGATAATGTAATGAACTAAAAAATATAAATGTGTTAGATAACTACTTAATTAATATGTTTTCTAAAACTAGGTGTAGTAAACGATTTCAAATTAAAACTTGCAATTAATTGAAAGGGTCACAACATGGTGTTGTTAAGAAATCGAACCAAAGACCTTCAGATTCGTAGTCCGACAATTTTACCAGTACATCACACCTCTTTGACGAGTGAAGTTAGCAAATATATAATTAGATATATTCGATATTCAATAGAGACTGGTCAGTGTTTCTTTAAATGACCTTTACGAAAGTAAATGAAGTGCCAGGAAAATAATTTAGTATTTTGTAGGGAAGTAAAAACATTACATTGTTAAATACATGATGGTGCTATTATGACAAATAACTGAGCATTACTTTCCCTCACCTCGGACATTAGAAAAAAATAAGATTCATACTGTGCTGCTTTATAAGTTTCATCAATTTTTACTTCCGCTTATGATATATTACATGTATATATAAAGTATTTGCACTTGTTTATTTATTAATTTGTTTATTTATCTATTTATCTTAATTATTCATTTATTCATTGACGAATAATTGCTGTCGAATTCCGACTACCTGTATCATTAAGTCTTATTCCATCTTTTGCGTTACTTACTTTTTTACTTACTGTGCTAAATCGGGTACCGTGTATCAAAAACATTGACAACTGGTTCATTGCAACCCGAAAAGAATGTCGAGGTAATGGGTGAGACAAGACATGTCGATTTTATGTAGCTAATTCTGAGCTTGCGTTAATTGAAAATGGACACACTACAATAAGCACTCTAAGATAATACATTCTACTGTGCCGTGGTATACATATTTTCCACATGACATACGTCCTTGTGTCAGTTGAAGGAACATTAGCTGGATTGTTATCAATCTTTGGTTTGCTTTAAGCAAAGAATAGCCTTTGCATGTGCAGAGAGGTTACCGTTTGAGTAGATTGCGCAAAAATGGTACCGGATATGGATATGCACGTGTGTTTATTACGAGTATTTGAACGGCCTTGGTCACTTGACTATACTTATATGCAACTCTTTTTTTTAATTTTAACTTTATAAATGATTTTCATTTTAAAGTTGTAAATCAAAATTAAGAAAGTAGGTAATTAGATTAATATTTAGGTCATTAAATATCGGATTTGAGTTTCATACCTTAATCTGGACACAAAGTCAAAATGTTATAGCTTCATGTAAGAAGCTTAAGTAGGCCACTTCGTCAAAATCTATGTCAGCTGATATCACAAAGTTATTTTTTTCATTTAAAAATGCGCACATGGTGCAAAATTCATAGTTGTACATCACACGAAAAGAAAGTACGCAATTTTGTCTTAATGTAGGTCAGCTAATATCAATATCTATTGTCACCTATAAATCTCTGTACATGGTCTAAATTTTATAGCTGTTCATCAAAGGACAAGAAGTTAGGTACTGTCATAAAATAATCTAGGTTACATCTTAAAATGTGTATATGGTCTTAATTCCAATTTGAAAGCTCTTCAACAAAAGTTTTAAATAGGTCACCTTGTCAAAATCTAGGTCAGCTAATATCAAAATTCAACATTGCAACTAAAACCGTTCACATGTTTAACATTTCATAACTATCGGCCAAAACAAAAGATTCATTAATTTAACCAAGACGGTCAATGTCAATTAAAGGTCAAGGTCAGATCTTAATTAAGTGTGTTTGGTAGCAAGGCTTCTTTTTGTCAAAGTACGATCGTACATACATAACAAAATTATAGCAATTTAGGAACATATCAATAGTTTGACATTAACGGTCAAGGTTTTATGAACGTCAAAGTCAGATCAACATTTTAGATGGTCTTGTCGAAAAATTGTTTTGTCGAAGGATGAACATTACTTAATTACGACGTTCCAGTCAATTAAAACAGAAAAGGTGAACATACAAATATATTTAACCTTCAAGGTCATAAATGGACCAAGGTCAATCTAAATTTGATGTATTTGAAGGTCGTATCCAAAAAAATGTTGTATCTGAATATGAATTCAATCCATTCATTAAAAATAAAGATATAGGAAGTAACAACAAAAACTAAATTAATCATTTGACCTACAAAGTGAAAGTCATTTATGAGTAAAGGTCAAAGTTTGTTTGGGTAACTGGATGGTCTACCTTAAAAGATTAGCCATCAAAATTTGAGCAAGATTCAGACATTTCACCTTGAATGTCGATGTCATTTATAAATGAGGACAAGGTTATTCTGGTCACTTAAGGGTCTTGTCCGAAGGGTTGTTGGGGCTAAGTTTGAAGACAGTACACCAAGAAATAAAAAACGCTATGACCAATATTAAATTTTGACGACGGCAACGCGGGAAGCATACATGACTATAACAACAACTCTCTTTTTCTTCTTCGAAAACAGTCGAGCTAAAAATGGTTGGTTGTCTCCTTGGCATGTGGTGTAAGGACAATTTTTAATTATATCTGTTTTGTTTACTGACAAAACGAAATTACTTTTTTACTTCAGTTATTTGTTAGTTTAATGAATACACGTGTGTGAGTTAATAATGGCTGAAGATGCACGCCATTCCTATCAGCCTAAAACAGCATTTTTATGACAAAAACAAAAATTACCAACACAATATTTGGGCGACAAAAATCTGGTAAAGTACCATGTTTTGCAAAAGAACGATTAGTTAGGTAATGTATCAAGAAGGTAATGTATGACAATTTGTTTACAATTCAGGGTCCTAACATACAGGTTTTAAGTTTTTGAAGGGAAAATGTACAAGACAGAATTTTTCCGACAACTAAACAAGTACTTTCGAAAAACGTCTGGGCAATGTCAGATTTGTGCACGCCAACGCGTCTATAGTGCAATTTTCTTTAGGCAGAAAAAAGCGTTGCGCTATCCAATACTCAAATGATTTTGCTCCTTGTGACTTTTTTTTTTTAAAGCTTAACAAATATCTTTCATGTCAATAATTTGTTCAGCGCAAAAATTTTACTTCTGCAAAATCCCGTATTGAATTAAGCGAATCTATTTTGAAAGATATTCATTGCACGTGAATGTAGGGTAGATAAGATACCCGCGAAATTAATAACAAATATACGGTAAATTGAAGTAAATGTATATTACGGGGTAATTTGTAAGTTTTAAATGTCACAACTTTATCAAAATATTTTACTACTGTATATTGATTATTCTTTATATTAAAATGGAAGAATTATAATAATACGGTTCTTTGATTTTGGTGATATATCTATACATATAAAAAAGATAAATACAGAATCCCTAAAGAAAGCCCAACACGGCAAAATTGAAAATGTTGCAGGCTCGGTTTGATTGAGCCTGTTCATGGACGGTACTGGAAAGAACAAGTTACCGTCCACGCCCCCTAGCACCGGCTTAAGCAGAATTCAACATTTAAACGTGAAATAGTAAAATTTTGAATTTAGAAACATCCGTAGATGTGTTCATACGGCGGATATCATGGAACCTTCAATGTGGCACTTCCGTCCCATTCCATGAAAAGCGGCGTATGGTCCCCAAGTAATAAAAAGCGTGTGCCCTAAACGAGAAAACAATGGTCGGAACTAAATAAAATGGAATTTTGAAAGAGGATCAGAGGTTATGAAGCCTGCGTATCACAGATAAGACGTCAAAAGACAAATTTAAAAAGCAGGCAACATATCCTAAGGGTGATTCAACATTATTCAAGTAGGAATATTGGAACCACCCAACTAGAAAATGCCGAAAAGTTGAAACTAAAAATACCACAAGCACAACAATAAAGTCGTGCTGAACGATCTTCAAGGATCGAAAATAAACTTCAGTATATTTCTTCGTTTCTTTAAAAAGGATTAATATTATTGTGAAAATTGTGAAAATGAAATTTGGAAGTCTGTTGTTTTTGCTTATTATCCTTTAAGATAAAAAAGAAATAATTTTATTCGTATATGTGTTATTGTTCAACAGAGTTGGATAAATGCAATAGGACTACAAATATAATTTGTTCGGGAGGTACAAAGTGATTCCTGTGGACCCTCCCCCTTCTATGCCCTCACACATACAAACACACTTCTACAACCAACTATATTGGTAGGAAGCATGTATGCATATCAATAATTTAAAAAAGAATTTTCTTTTAAATCATTGAGTTTACCTTGAACAATTAACTCCCTTGTACCACTTTGGTCAAGTATTCCTGATAGGTTTGATATTCCATTGTTTAATGTACACGTGTATGTCCCTGTATCGTCAAGTCGGAGTGATTTAAAGTAAAGAGAGCTATACTTCTCTGTATCATCTACAGCTGTATTGTTATTTGGTATAGCAACATTCTTCCAGCTTTGAAATAAACTTGTGTAGATATAGCTAGATGGTACACCATGGCTGTTACAGTATAATATAAGACTTTCTCCTTCTTTTACACTTCTCGTTGATAGACTAATATTTACATCAGGGGCATCTGTATTGAAGAAAGTAAAGAATATCTTAAACATGTATGATTTACAGTAATAATGTTTTTTCGAATACATAATAGTTCACATCAGATACGCTCCTACGTGTAATGTGATATGACTAGTTGTCGGCAAAACTATAATAGCGTACATCCATTCAGCAGTGAGATCGGAAATAAAAGGCTGGACAAATTCGCTATATTTAGATTCGCCCAATTATAACAACCTCATATGCTTTACATCAGGTAGATGATTTTTCTTATTTTGACTTAGATTTTATAATCATAATCATAGATATTTGTGAGAATAGTAATTATTTGTCTTTACAATGAATGTGTCAATAAGAAATGAATTTTGTGTTTATATTGCATAGAACTGTGTTGCTATGAGCATGTGAAAGTGACGTTGCTTTTTTGTACACAAAAGGTTACAACCTTTATCCTCTCTGAACCGGTAAAACAGGGTTTTTAGAAGTAGATATCATATAAGGTAAGAAATAGAATTTGAAATGTAACGATGGTTAAGTTGGTAAAGTCAATGCCCGGAATTGTTTATCAATTTTCGTCATTTAGTAGCCTGTTCTGTACGACGGCGTGATACTAGAAAAAAAACCCGGATGAAAGAATTACGTGATATAATCAAAGAAGGTATTTCCCGTTAGTGGAAATGCGAACTGTTTGTTTTCAGAGCAATAATATTAAATATGTACATTTTGAAGTGTCATTTTGATATCTTTCAACTATATAATGTTTTAGGGGGGGTGAAATATTAGCAAGACGGCAGTTTTTCTGCTATTTTCTGGAAGTCAGCCGCTTTAAGCTCTTTAAAGTGACATTATGCTCATATTCCCATTGTTAAGTTGAGCTATATTGACTTTATATTTCAAAAGATTGACTGTCAGAATGGTGTTTGAACAACAGTTGATATAGTTTAGGATAAAATTATAAATCTGCCTAAAATCGAAAAAGACTGCCCCACTTTTTACATAAACTAAGCGTTATAGGTAAATTATAATGGATCTTTACAGAAATTTCATTTGGATCTGTGTGTTATTTATTGTTCATGCGAGCTTAGTTATTACATTGAAATGAATTATGACAAAATGAAATTCTATTTAGATCCTCACGCGTAAACTCACTATATACCCTTGGATGGGCATAATGTCACTTTAATTATTACTAACAATATCATAGTTAGTCCTGTACATTTGCCTCTCGTCTGTTTTAATCTTCCTATTATAAATAACATTTTCTATAAGATCAAAGAAGAACTTCAATAGCTCACTTAATTTTTTACAAGTAGGTTAATAATCAGATAATAGATATTTTTTAATCTCTGTTTCCGCAACAGGCAATTCGGTTATTAATTCTTCTAAAAATATGTCACGGATTACGACGTTAGAAACCATAAGTCTGTCATCAATATCGAAATAAACAACAAAGAGTGTAGACATATGCTGTTTTATATAACAAGACGATAATAACATTAAAACGACGAGCAAAAAGGGTATAACCTTAGAAATGAAGGAAAAACAGAAGAACCTATAACTTAACTAAATTTAAGCGGGTAATAATTCCGTTTTTATGTGAAATGATGCTACACAAATAGCGTACAGCACAACAGGCAGCATCTGCAGTGAACATTATAGTACATTGAGCACATGATGGTATACCGACAAAGAGTTAAGAAAGTATGATTTAAGTCGAAGGTTTCTTCACAAATACTACTTAATATGGTACAATGTATGTTATTTTACCTCAGATAATAATGAATGTCTGATTCCTTTCATTTTCATGAAATGAAAATGCGTTTTCAGTATATTTTTGTATTGTATTTCAAGAGCCGCACAAAATATGCTTCTATAAGTTAGTGCACTGCAAAAAAAGAGGTTTCGGCGCTTCGGAAAGTATTTTCCAATTCAACGTTTCGGATTCCTGAGGTCAATTAACTTGACCTTAATTGGGCATACATTGCAAAAATGTTACCTACATTACACACTGACGACATTGTACATGTACAGCTAAGTGTGCGGAACAAACAAATTATCTTAGTAGCTGTAACACTATCGCATTGGACAGTTCACCGTTTACAAGCACAAATGTTTAAAAATATTAATTTATACAGACGCACACAAACTGAATTTGCTTGGTTACTGTTTTTAAAAGCTCGTTACTCATAGGTAATGGACGATTTTCAACGAAGGTGTATGATTGCGTGCGTGCGTGAGTGCTCTGGGATTTATATAACGCATTTTGGAACAGCATTACTTTAACAGGCCTGTGCTTCCAAATACAACCAATGAACACATAGAAATGTCGAATTTATGAAAAAGAAATTAACAGTCACTAGTGCCTATCGCGGACGTGTATTGTGTTCTACGTCAACGCAATACAATCTTCCGCATAAGCCATCGCTTCTTGATATCGCAACCAGATTGTATGCGTTCACCTATGTCGACACTGTATTGTATGCAAAACTGATTTTGTCGAATTTGAATGCAGATTGTACTTCGATGAACTTGAGATGTTTTATGAACCATCATGTGACTGCGGATGTAAAAAATAGGTAATAACCGCTTGGTAGGGAATTGGAAATTAAATAATTCGAAATGTTATAAGATATAACATGAGCCTTAATTGTAAATGACCTGTGTTTTAAAAACAATCTACCTTTAACACAACATTTGTTTTTGTAAAATAGTAAATTTTAATAGGGAGATCACTCATTATTTGGGATTAAATTTAAGTAGGACTTTGAATTTCAATAAATTAAGTACAGCTGGAAGCACATTGGATTAAAATATTCAATATCCTTGAAATCACACCCCAGTTTGAAATACGATTTTAAAAGTTCTGGAATTAAAACCCTATTTAATCATGCATTTTTTAATAAAACAAAAGCTTACATTGAACAATGATTTTTATAGTTGACTCTGCAGACTTTGAGAACTGTGATGTTGCTGTATTGGTACTAATGCATTTGTAATCTCCAGCGTTCTCTCTTAACACAGTGTTTAGTTGAAGCACACGAGAAGAAGTAATAACAGAGGAACTTGTACTTTTTGTCCACTTATAAGAACAACCAGGATAACAATCTGAAGTACATTCAATTTTTTCATCTTTATCCCCTTCTGTTACAGTGCGAGGTGATGTCTTGCCGAGAACTGCTGAATCTGGTCCATCTGAAAAGTGTAGTTAAAAATATGACATAGATAACTTGTGTAAATCATGTTTTTTAAATTACTTAAAAAGGTGCATCTGAATAATGTTAATCATTATTTAACAATAACCAATAGTTTAATAAGTCAGATTGATGTTGTGTACTGAAACAAGTTTAAAGACGTTTTCGGTAGTTTTTTTGTGCGCATCGTTATGCGCTTCCAAGAAAGATAATCACGGATAATTACTCTTCAAAAAGAAGGTCAAGTTGAATAGTACTCGGATAAATGTTTAAATTTCGGCTATAAGCAAATAATGAGTAAATAATACAGAATGTTCAGGAGGAGATCGGTTCAAAAGAATAAGAGGTTGTTTAGACAACATCAGATAAAATATTTCTCTTAGCATTAGTACGACAGCATTGATGATGATTCGGCGCGCGTTACCCCACCCACTTGTGGTATAGTGACGAAAATGCGTCGCCACTTGATTACTGGCAGACAACTGGGCAAAGAAGTTTAAAATGATATATTTTAAAAGTGTTGAATAAAAAACAAAAATAATATCTAAGAAATATTCCGAATTTCATTATTTGCTTTGTAAGTTTCTAAATACTAGCTTACTGTTCGGGTATGTTAGTCGAGTGAAAAAATAATATGGCCCTATATAACCTGTTTTGAAAACAAATTCAGTATCATTTACTTAATATAACATCAAAAGAAAAAGACATTTTTATTACAACATGTTTTTGTTGTATATATGGCAATACATTTAGTATAACACTGATATTTCTTAAGAAAGCGTGGTAATTTTGACAGTTGGCATATGCGGTAACAATTCGAACTAACACTTCAACATATATTTTTAGTTCTATTGTTTAATCCACCATAACATTTTACTTGATATATCAAAAATGTAGAAAATTCAATGAAGAAATGTGTTATATAGCTTTAATTTTTTACAGAACTCATGTTTATTTTTCTCATTTTCTGTTTAGTTAAAAAGCATGAAAAACTCTTTTTTTAAGAAATATGTTCCAATTATCGTTTGTTTTATACAGAACCCTAAAATAAAGCAAGCTTGTATAAGTTTATGTTTATTGTGTGTGTAATAAGCTGTCTTATACATTGTTATAACACAGTTTGGCTATTTTGACAATTTTGAGATGTACGGTTACCATGGAAACTGCCATTTTTTAAAAAAACCAACACGTCAACATATATTTTTCTTTCTATTTTTGAATTTGGCATTAAATTTCACACACCATACAAAAAAATTTAGAAAATCCTATGAAAGAAATTTTTCAATATCTTTAATTATTCACATAATTCATGTTTTTTTTCTCATTTTTTGTTCGGTTAAGGAACATGGAAAACTCATTTTTTAAAGAAATATATTCAGATTATCATTTGTTTTATACAGAATCATTATTGTTGCATAAAACAATGCTTGTTGTGTGTATTAAGCTATCTTATACATTTTCTTTTTGTTTTAAGACAGTTGGCTTTTTTGACAGATTTGAGATATACGGTTACCATGGAAACTGCCATTTTTTAAAGAAATCCAACCCGTCAACATATATACATGTATATATATATATATTTTTTTATTCGCCATTAAATTTTACATATCATACAAAAAAATAGGAAAATTCTATGAAAGGATTAAATTTTCATAAAACTGTAGAAAATGTCTTTAGGCGGAACATGTTTGCTTATAACATTAAACAGATATTAATAATATTTATCACACACGCGTGCCGATTTTGCGACTACGTAAATATGGTATTGCACGGCCGTGCACATATTTTGACGTGACGTCATTAGCGTTATACAAACATAGTGTAAGGACGCGCTAAATGTTAGCGTTATACTATAGGCGCGTCAAAAAAAAAACTGACTCTTATTTCCCTTTAAACGGTCTTTATTTTGGGTATGTGATATATAAAATATCAAATTCGTCTAAATTCATTACTGAATTTATTGCACTCGTTGAATAAAGTAATATTATGCTCGCCAGAGGCTCGCATAATATAATTTTATTCAACTCGTGCAATAAATTCAGTATTAAACTTACACTCATTCAATATCCTCTATTTTGTATCAAATAGTAAACTAATAAATTTGACTGATATTTCATGAATTGTGTCTAATTATCAAAGATAAGGCTAACACAATTGTAAGAAGTATCAAAGTACAAAACCCTAAAATTATCATCCATGCAACTTGGTGGCAAAAGTTTTGTAAAGGTTTAATTTTATCAATTGAGAAATGCAGGCCACCTGTTTAAATTAAAAACGTAATATCGTTTTTCACAAAACGTGGTTAAAATCTATTACACCCTTGAGAGTTATTTCGATAAAACTTCTTTTCATATGCGCTTTTATGTTTATTGTACTTACTTACTTATATGCGCTAATAATGTTTGTGAATACGCTTATAGACATTTTTCTTGGCTATTACTTTCAACACATTTATAGGAAAACTCAGTGCTTACGTAGGATGAAAAAAATATATCGAATACAGTCTCATATAAATCATTCATATAATTGCACATATACATAACTTGTAGCATAATTAGAATAATAGATTTCTATCTAACGGATTGTTAAAACACAGTTTAATTGTATCATTATATGACTTTAATCGCAGTTTCTACAATTATAGTACACAAGCACTGCGTTGGACATGAACAGATAACGGCGGATCGTTGTCGGTATTGCACTATGGCATGTTAAACGTTGCAATATTCGATAAATTAAATTTTTGTTCTATATCCAATATTTATATTGTATAACTCTAATTTTATATTCTATACCATAATATTTATTCAATCCTGCTGAATATTTGTTCATCATAAAAAATATTTGTGTGCGATAATTTTCTATATGTATGTTCTATATTTGAAAATATATATTGTATAATTAAAATATTTATTGTATAGATCTACTGAAAAATATTTATTCAATAATTTGAATCATGGGATAGAACACTTAGCATACTAAGCCCAGCCTATAAAGTTAGCACGAATGTCTCATAAAGCATTATCATCCTGATTAACTAGACTATAGTGTAGTGGAAATGATCAGCGTCCGTGTGAAAGTCACTTGTAAATAGTGCATTTTGCTTAATCCACCTTATGAATGTATATGTATATGTAGAAATGGAAATAGATTTTAAAGTCTTCAGGACATACAATCGTATAAATAAAGGATATTGAATGAGTGTAGGTTTAATACTAAATTTATTGAACTCGTTGAATAAAAACATATTATGCGAGCCTCTATAGCAATTGACGCGCTTACATTAGCGCGCTTTAATGCTAAGTTTAATGCAAATGACGTCGCGTCAAAGTGTTATTACACTAGTGCAATATCACTTGTATTATTAGGTAATAGAAAAAGCATCGAAATACGAGGCTATCTAATTTTTAAGAGGGGCGTAACCCCAGAGTATTAATCAGATTGCCGAGTGTTTTGATGTGCTTTCTCTTTTGTATCAAAGTCAAACATAAAACACGTTCCCTGTTGTCACAATATGAAACCCCCTGGAAAAAAATAACAAATGAATGAGCATCTGGATATGATATTTCTGTCGCTTTCAGTTTCTCTGCCGTCACAATAAGTAAACCCCAGCAAATGTGAGCCAATCAATGGGCATGCTCTGGAGTGCGGATAACTAATACCTGCACTCCAGTTAACGCACTTTGCATGTATATGAATGCGATTTAATTCTGACACATTTTCAACAGAAAGGTCCCCAATCTATGATACAAATGGCTTTATTACACTCCCGCACCGCAGGTTATGTAATAATAATGGTTTTTCATGTGCCTAATAATTTAACCACGATATGAACCTATGTGAGGATATCATGTAAGATGCATTTACAGAAAAATACACGTAACATAAATAGGAAAATATCCCCTATATGAAACGTAAAATACCAACAAGAAACATTAACAACTGAAAATGTTATGCCGTTAATGATTATAAATGAGCTCTTGTAATGACGCAAACTTCCGTTCTTTCCCTCTGTTATTTGATTGCTGGAAAATCGCTCATGTAATAAACTATTATATGTCTTATATTAATATAATTTTGTTGCATGATAATGTATCATACATATGAGAAAATAAAAGAATAATACAACTAAGAACAAAGTTATGATTATTTAAATAAAATATATAACGCATAACCAATTTTGAACGGGACTGTTAAATTGTAAAAAATTATCACGATAAGACTATTACGAAGAAAAGTAAAATAATTTATTGTAAACCAAGAACATAATAATCACACTGGTCATAGCTTTCGCAGAAGCGTTGGGTCCATCGAAGCGGCGGTGGAAATTTCATCGCAGAAGCGGTGGATAAAATATGGCCGTTTGCTTTTGTCGGTTAGTTTATAACTGAATTTTGCTTTATACTTTAAAGTTTTACTAGAAACACCTAGTTACACTGGAGCCCACATGAGTACTTTTCCAACTTGTGTACAGTTTGACGAGGGGATGCCACTTTTGCCTAATTTTGTTTAAAACACGTACACATGTGTGCAAAACGACCCCTTAATACGCCAACATTACATGGCATGTATGATTAATGTTCAAAATAAAAAAATATTTTGGAACTTTTGAAAATTGTTATTGCGTTTTTAAAGAAGACTTGACAAACATTGTTTACAACGCAGACGGCGGCCGATTTGATTGCAACGCAGTGCGTTCGTCCCGATAATTTATTGTCTATTATGAGGGTTTACTTGACATAACTCATTTTACAATTTAGAACAACCACTTTTCTTACTTTGACATCAGATAAAACGTGTTTCTTAAGTATAATTTAAAAGTATGATTATTTTTGCAAATAGATGTTTGAGTTGCGCTTCCATTTTCCTTCTATTGTAATTCCTTTAGTAGAATAGTAAACGTTCAACCTTGAGTAAAACAAATATATAAAAGAAATTCCCGTAAAGATTAACAGAACCTGCTTCTTAGATATGAAAAACAGTCTCAGTTTTGAATGTCACCTTGTTATATTACCATACTGAGAACACCAATTCATACTTGTATCATAGTTTGGGGACCTTTCTGTTGAAAATGTGTCAGAGTTCAATCGTAAACGTATACAGTCATAGTCCGTTAACTGAAGTGCAGTTTTACCGGCAGCCAGTGTAAGATTCTTATAATATATAATCATATTGTTTTAAACACTAAAAGAAAGCGTTTACTGATGTCAACGTAAGAAAAGGTTTGTTCTAAATTGAATAATGCGTTATGTCAATTAAAACCCTCAAAATAGACATTAATGGTATCGGGACAACCGCACTGCATTGTAATCGAATCCATTGCCGTCTGCGCTGAAAACAATTTTTGTCAATTCTTCTAAAAGAAAGGCAGTAACAATTTTCCAAAATTCCAAATTATGTTTGTTTTGGTGCAAGAATTATTCATATGATGTAATGCTGGTGCATTAAGGGGCCGTTTTGACCACAGGTGTACGTGTTTTAACCTAAAATGAGCAAAAGAAGCGTCCCCACGTCAAAGTGTAAGCAAAAATGGCAGTGAATTGCAAAAGTGTGCGTGTAATAAGTTGGAAACGTACACATGTGAGCTCCAGTCTCACTAGGTGTTTCCGGTAGAACACTCAAACATAAAGTAAAATTCAGTCATAAACTTACCGACAGCAGCAAACAGCCATATTTTATACACCGCTTCTGCGACGAAATCTCCATCGACACTGCGATGAACCAACCGCTTCTGCAAAAGCTATGGCCAGTGTGATAATAATTGCATTAATATTTATCATTTCAAATTCCTAAAATAGAGTTGATTGCACAGTCCCATAGCTACTGTCGAACATCATTTATAATGTCCGCTGTCAATCGCCTGTCATTTTTCAACGGCTCTCTCGGCGATTGACGTCACCAATGTCCTGATTATTTTTCTTTCTGCCTTTCCCTTATTTGTCTCTTTTCAATTTTTCAATCACCCTTTCTCAATCAAAAACTGTGCTGTGGCTACCTTATCGTTTACCCCTTTTCCATTAACCCTTTCTATGTTTAAGACAGTTTCTTTACTTACTATTGACACATTTTTTTAGTTTTTTCTTTTACAAGTGTCATATGAATTTTGATTGCAAAGATAAAAGTGGTTTAAATGAAGTCATTTTTTTTCTGACAACGTCAAAAAAGCTCATGACGTTTCGTATTTTAAATCTAATTGTGTCATTTTGTAAACTATGCCTTCATAAAGCGCCTATTGTCAGCTCAAATTTATGCACTGCGCCGGGTGTGCGTTGCCATAGTTTTTATTTGTTTGGGTCGTCAGATCTGTGATTTGATTTAAGTTCGCTGTTGAGTACAGTCTATTTGCGTTATCAAATTAGATATAATATAGTTTTCCGATTAATTGTGATCTATAACAATAAGGGAAAATTATTCAATTGGCAGTCCCATTCCGGTTTATATTCGATCATCCCTCGTATGTCCTGAATACTTTAAAATCTTTTTCCATTTTTAGACATAAATATATATGCCAGTCCAATTACGGCACAGCGCCTAGCAGAAGGAGAATTAAGCATATGCACTATTCACAAGTGACATTCACAGAGACGCTGATCATTTCCACTTCACTCTCGTGATTACTTTATAGGCGGGGCTTAATATGCTAAGTGTTCTATCCCATGATTCAAATTATCCATTAAATATTTTCAGTACTGTATCCAATAAACAATTTAAATTATACAATATATTTCAAATATAGAACATATATATATAGAAAATTGCCGCACATAAATATATTTTGATGAACAAATATATCCAGTAGGATATGATAACTATTGTGGTATAGCATATAACATTAGAGTTATAGACAATACAAATATTGGATATAGACCAAAAATGAAATTTAATGAATATTGCAACGTTTAACATGCCATATTGCACTATCAGTCATAATTTTGCCCTAAATTGGTAACTTCCTTTCGTCCTTTTTGTTATTACAACATTTCTTGAATTCACAGAAGATTTTCGGTAATTTTAAATATTTACAAAAGCGCAAAATAAGACATAACTTTGGTCATAGTTTGAATGATGAATTGATTAATTCATATTGATACAACTAGAGGAACATTGACAATGAATTTGAATGCTTCTACTGTGGGTTATGCATGTGTACCAGATGGGTGGTAAATGTTCCATTGACTGATTGTTCTTGGGTAAAATGAAAACTTGTACGGATCTTTAGATAGCTATGTTGGCAACTTCTTATGATATTAGATCTGTTATTTAGGACATGATGGAACATAGAAATAGCCATATGGAACATAATTTACCGGTTACTTTGGATTTCTTGTGGTTGCCAATTAAGATTATTTATCATACTGATGACAGAATGTGTGTTGTGATATTGATATTTGACATCTTTGCAGTTTTCTGTTTTATTTGTTTGATTATTATCCTTGGGATTTCAGAAAGCTCAAGCATATTGAAGGATGATGTTTAGATATTTTGCAGAATTTTCTTATCTAAGTTATTGAGATTTGAAGTCCATCAAAGAGTCTTGGTTCATGGTGATATAAACATTCAGGGAAATCATCGATTTTGAATGAGTAGAGGATCAATCCTAACCCCGTGGCATTGGCGTCGCCTCACCTAGTGTTACAGGCATTACTATAGGTACCTTGTCCTTCAACTCGACTGTCTGGGTCCTATCCTCTTAAACAAATAATTTATTACATGTGATGTCATAAATTTCAATTTTTGTAAGATAAGTGTATTAGGCACCTTGGCAAATGCATGTAAAATCCATTATAATTATGTTTGACTTGTTATTTGGTTTTATAAAGAGCAACTAATTTCTCTAAAGGAAATTAGTTTTGCAAGATCGGGACGAATTTAATAAATGTTAAACGTCATACAAGATATAAATCTCTTATCAAAGACAAAACATAAATTTATATTATATATTACTTCATGTATGAAAACAGATTTTAGGTAGATTCTTCTTTTAGGATCTTTCTTGGTAGGAATAGGAATATTGAATAGCATATTTTCAACGTGTTTTCAATAATTAATATACATTTGTATTTTATTTTATCTCAGATTTAAGGATTTTACTTTTTTATCATTATGTTAATTGTAAGGTTTGAAATACTTACGCTTACATCTATTCATTTGTCTTTTTAGTTCATTGAAAAATCCAGATAAGATTTTCATTTCTTTTCTTGTTTTGGAAAGTGAGATATTGGTTTAGGAGCTGCAAGCAATTACACGAAGAAGTTCTTGGAGATTTTGTTATGTATTACATATAGAGATGATTTTTGTTCAGTCAATATTGCGTTTGAGAATACTTTACTAATTGAACTGCCTACTTGTCGGAGGGAAATTTTCTCATAAGGTTGGTTGTGTAAAATAAGCATTTGATAAGCGTTTTCGGATTATACAGAATTTGTCTTAGTTCGATTGTGTAGGAAGCTGTATGCACACACTTTCAAATCCGTTCCTGCAACCAACCGATACTGAGCAATGAATGTAAAGTTTCTTGCTCAAAGAAACAACTACTTAACCCTGACGTGTTTGGACTCATTCGACAAGCGATTGATTACTAATGAGACGCGTTCAGCCCTCGGCTAGGCTGCCACTAAATAAGCCTTTGTGATATTCAGAAGTGTTTCTTGACCCAGACTTTTTCAAAATTGTTAATTTGGTAATAAAATTGTACTGAGAAGTAGATATTTTTATAAGCATGGATTGGCCATTCTAAATTTTGGTATTTTCGATTGAAGGGTTTCGAAATAACTCATTTCCAATAATCATAACTTTCGAAACCAAGTCTATAGGGGTATCTTACTCTGTCTTTTTGGTTCTTTATTGACTGAAAGATAACATTTTTAACTTTAAGATGAGTATTTACACATTTTATTGACATTGAGACAGTCTGTAGCCAATTTGTTTGCAATTTGTCTCGGGGATCGTGCGATGTAGATTGATATTTGAAAGTACTTAATATGAAGAAAGTAACATGACTACCAATTGGAGTGGTTGGCAATGTATCATAAAAAAGCTAGAAACGTATCGTAAAATAAAGAACGAAGAATCCGTAAAGAACGCCAAAAAAGACGATTCTGAAAATGCTATAGAATAGGTTTGAATGTCATGGACGGTACTGGAAAGTGCAAGGTACTGTTAATCACCCCCATAGCACCTGCTTTCCCAGAATTCAAGATTTAAACATAAAAATGTTAAAAACAACATTCCAGCTGAAAGAAGAACGGACTTATAAATTCAGGAGTTTGAAAGTATATGGATTGAACATCTCCTACAAAACAAAAAAATAATTCTTTTTGACACATTTTACAGACCACGAAACTCTTCATCACTTGTTATGACAAATATTGAGCATTCTATAGGGTTAGCATTTGATACTAATATTGACAATATATTGATCACGGGTGACTTAAATTTGGATATGTTTAAGTCTTCCACAAGCACAAAAATAAATAGAATAGCTTCACAATATAACATGACGTAAGTTATCAATGAGCCAACACACTTTACCGAATCTTCTCAGTCTCTTTTTGATATCTTTCTTTTATCATCAACGTGCGAGGTGACTTTATTTGGTGTAGGTGAACCGCTTCTTGCCCAAAATGTAAGGTATCACTGTTCTATCTACTGCTGTTTAAAAGCTTCGAAACCCCATCAAAAATGCTTCAAAAGGTCAATTTGGAAATTCGATCAGGGCAATTATAATAATTTTAAAATTGATGTGTGTACTTTTAACTGGAACTCTCTTTTCCATGAAGATATCAACATTTACGCTTCAAATGTAACTGATAAAATTTTAAAACTCTCAGAAAAACATATTCCTCATAAATCAATTACGGTTAGGCATTCTGACCCACCTTGGATGCACAATGGTCTAAGAATATTCATGAGAAAGCTTAAAAGAGCATATGACAGAGCAAAAAGAACACAACAAGAACAACACTGGGACATTTACAAACAATTAAGAAATAAAACTACTGAACTTCTAGGAAATGCCAAAACAAATTATACGATAAAATTTGCAGATAAAATAAAAAAAATAAAATATAAGCTCATCTGATTATTGGAAACTACTTAAACAATTTATTACACCATCCTCACATAACACTGGAATAAACACGCTAATTGACTTTGGTAAACCTATTACCTAAACTTAGTCACATCTTTATCACCATAGATGAGGTAACTCTAATATTAAAATCTTTAACATTAGGTAAAGCGTCTGGGCCAGATACCGTCAACAACAAAATACTAAAGAACTTGCTGAAGAATTAGCAAATCCTCTCTGTAATTTTTTTAATCGTTCCTTATCTATTGGACAAATACCTTCTCAGTTGAAGTTAGCACATGTTTGTGCAGTATTTAAAAAGAGTGACCCTCAAGATGTATCAAACTTTAGGCCAATATCTCTTTTTAGCACTATCAGCAAGGTGTTAGAAAAAATTATTCACAAACATGTCTTCAATTTCTTCGTTTCAAACAACTCTATAACTTCTTTGCAATCTGGATGTGTACCTAATGATTCTACTACAAACCAACTCGTATCTATCTATATCACATTCTGTCAAGCTCTTGATGTTGGTAAAGAAGTTCGTGCCGTCTTCTGTGATATTTCTAAGGCGTTTGATCGTGTATGGCATCGAGGTCTACTGTATAAATTGAAGTTGACTAGTATAGCAGATCATTTACTTGATTGGTTCTGTGATTATTTGTCGGAGAGGAAACAGAGAGTCGTACTTCCTGGAGCCATGTTCAGATATCATCAATATTTCTTCTGGTGTTCCACAAGGTTCTATTCTTTGTCCTCTTCTTTTTCTTGTCTATATCAATGATATTGTTTGTGATATAAATTCCACTATTAGACTATTTGCTGATGATACAAGTTTGTATATAATTGTTGAAAATCCGATTACAGCTGCGAATATTTTGAAGGATGACCTGAATAAATTCACTAATTGGGCAAAGAAATGGCTGCTTACATTCAATCCTAATAAAACTTAATCATTATTAATTTCTCGAAAAGTTGCTAAGCCTATCCAACTCCTCTAGAAATAACCGGTACTCAAATATCGGAAGTTACAACTCCCAAACATCTTGGTATTACTTTTACAAATGACGGCACTTGGAATCATCATATTTAAACTATCAAAGCGAAAGCATGGCAACGAATCAACGTCATGAGAAAATAAAAATTTATTCTTGATAGAAAATCTCTAGAAATCATAGATATTACGTTTATAAGACCACTTCTTAAATACTCAGATGTCGTATGGGATAACGTAACAATACATGAGGAATATGAAATTGAGAAAATACAGCTTGAACCTTTTAGAATTATCACTGGGGCCAGTAAACTTGTTTCTATTTCAAACTTATACACAGAAACAGGATTTGAACCGCTTTTAAAAAACCAAGAGAAGAAATCATAGACCTACTTTATTTTATAAGATGAAAAACAACATAACTCCGTCGTACTTATCCAACTTAGTCCCTGATAATGTTGGCGATACTACTACATATAATATCCGTAATTCTGCCAATTCTAGAATTATACATTGCAGCAAATTCTTATTCTTTATTCAAATTCTTTTCTTCTATTTACTGTTTCTGAATGGAATCAACTCCCAAATGATTATAGAAGCTCTTCATCCTTAAGTAAAGTAAGTTAAAATCAAATTCACAAAAGATCCCAAAGTACTATTATATTGGTTCGAGACGAAAAGGTTTGTCTAAATAATGTCCTTTATTCTCCTATCTTCCTTTCTATTATTATTATAATTATTATTATTATTATTATTATTATTATTATTATTATTATTATTATTATCATTATTATTACTATGATTATTACTATTATTATAATTTAACATAGTACTAAAGATGGTGGTAACTGTTGCCTTTGACACCTGTGCATAGAGCTTATCATGATGTCGGGGGTTCTCCTGGATCCCGACCACCTCGCACAAACTGGAACGCGTGTCGTCGCAGGAAGACCTTGGTCCCAGTTCGTGCTCTGGTTGAGGTCCACGAGAGAGCAGTCAAAGGCAACTGTTTCTAACCGATCTGAATTTTTGTTTTGCAAAATAATTTTCTTTCATTATGGTAACATTTCCGTACTGAAGTATGCATGCAGACGCTTTCACAATGCATATCAATGAACTTGAAATGTTACTTGAATCTGGAATTTGGAATATTTTATTTATCTTTGTGTTTAAGATACTTTGTAATAAATTTACAAGGTATTAAGCAAGTAAGGCCGCTCTTCATTTCTTTTCGTAAGAGTCACCCTTATCTTGCTTCCATAGCTTTTATTTTATGTGTTTCCTTATCATATGCTATAATAATTATAGAATATTGTCACAAGGAAACTCATTACTGTATTACTCATAAAGAAGTCATTTAAAGTGTAAATTCTTGGTAGCTAAAAGATTTAATTCTTGTAATTTTCTTAAATAGGACCTACACTTTCCATTATATCACAGTGAAACCACACCCCCCCCCATCCCTTCTACTCCACTTTTTGTCTCCATTCTGATCTTTTTTTTTTGTCTATTTATCTCCATTTCCACCATGTCGAAAAGTTATTTAAATTTGATATAGACATTGCTATACACACTTGACATGTTCAGCTTCTCTTTATGATCGTTATTACAATTTACGTCATACGTAGTAGATATTTATTATCTCCTTGTAAATATATGAAAGGAATTAAATGCAAGTACAATGAATTGTTGCTACAAAACTATGTCATGTTGTTACTGAAATAACTTGTTAATGTGTTTTTACAGGAAAGGTTCATATAAGCTCTAAGCTTTCTACTCAATACTGAATGTAATTTATATATTATAATTTTGTATGTGCCCCCTTCTGTTTTGGGTGTTTGAAGGGGGCGGTAGTCCCCCTCATCGCCAAGAAAATTTTGAACTTGTGAGAGGCTAAAAATGACCTCAGATCGATTATAAGGTAATGTGTAACCAACGCCGAAAAGCTTTTGACTCTATCTCAATCCCTTGAGAAGTTGCAGCACTTTGAAATAAATTTTGATGGAAAAAGTCAAGGCAAAATAGTGATTTTTGGCAATTTTTAGACGTCGCCTCGTTTCCATGGTAACAGAAAATTTAAGACTGAGCATGTCGTTACAAAGGCAATGGTCCAGTTAACATTTGTGCCAAGTTTGATTAGTATCGAAGCATTTTTCATAGTTCTTAGCAGTTTGAACTTGTAGCAGGAGACTTTTCAATGAAAACGGCCATTTTTCACAATATGCACATAAGGGAAAGGGTTAAACCAAACATAAAAATGATGATGTTTTCATAAAAGTAGCTTTGGCGGTTGCCAATAATATTATATAAAGAGTTAAACATACAAATGTATAACCCTGGTATTAAAAGTGAAACCATGTTTTCAGAAATCACACACAAGTTCAAAAGATTTCAAAGCGACATTTTCACTACAGAACAAACAAAGCCATCTAGGTGACCTAATTCCGTGGTAAAATTCCTTATAATCAACAAGTATGTGATATTTATATAAGAATAACATAAACAATGCAAAATGTATGCCTGCGCCATGACTTTTCAATTTTGCCTTTGTGGAAGACATGGATGAACTATTGAGTTCTTAAGTTATCTATATCATCTTTAATTGTTAAGTTTACTATTTAACAAGAAAATTTAGTTTATAAAACATATAATCAAAATTTTATGGTTCATCTTTGCTATATTTTAGTAAATTTTTTGGACAAAATTCCAGCATTTTTATAGTGATATCAATATACATTTTTCTAAACAGACGGAAATACAATCGAACAGCAAACATTTAGACACCTCTTGTAGTAACCAATCAGTTTATAAATATTTTATTTCTCACATTTTATATAAACATTACAATTTACAATACAATATAAATTTTACAATTTTCAATGCAAACAAAGCATTTTAAATATTCTTTAAAGATAGGATAAGAATGACAGAGAACGTGTTTTATGAAATTCTTATCCTAATAACCAATAAGTTACAAAAAATGACTAACATTATCTCTATGTTGCTATATATTCGTATGTCAAGTTTCATGGACACAATAACGGATACATTTAAAGAATAGCAAAATTCAAGGATTGCCATTGAAAACAAAACTATGTATTTATAAATCAAATTCTATTTGATATCATAACAACCAGATTTTTCATAAAATAAAATGATGTGCATAATATTCATACTGCCATCTGTCTATGAGTAAACTTTTATGAAAATGTTTTGAGTACATCGTAAGTTAAGTTATATGAAATTGTTTTGAGTACATCTTCAGTTATCATAGGATCCTGCTCCTACGAATAGGTAAACAGACGGACAGAGGGCAAATCTTAAGTGACGAGAGGTCAAACTAGAAATCCATTTTATGAGGTTTAGGATGTATTCATTTGTCAAGTGTCAAGTTTCATTAAAGCAAGAAATATGTCAAAAAGATACGGATGCATTCACACTCAATTCGCTTTCTTGTCAGTATACCGACGTACAACAGGACAGTATGAAAGAGGGAAAGGCAAAGGACTATCTTCATTGCTCTACCTACCTCTAAGTCGTTAGGGCATTCAAAAACGACATCAGTCATTTTCAAAGATGACCTCTTGATTTTTTCCCATCATTAAGAATTACAAATCTCATTTTAATGTATGCTTAAAATATATAAAGAAATAAAGGCAAAACTCAGACGGTACAACTAATTATGTAGACGGAAAAATTTCTATTTCTACATCAAAACCTTTTTGAGTTACGCAATACACAAGCTGAATATTGCAAATATTTTAATAAGTCAGTAAGGGCAAATACTCTGAAATTCTGAATTAATCCTAAACCAAACACCTAGGGGTATACTTTAACATGAACAGTTATCTAAAGTTTCATGACTCCAGGTCAAATACCTTATTGGATAATGTTGTAAATAGAAAGTTTATATTAAGTCAGATGCTATGACTCTAACAAAACTGAATTAATCTTCACGAAAAGCCTCAGGTGCACATCGTCTCATGTTTATCAACATTCCTTCAAAGTTCTTTTTATCAAACATAAGCATTTTCAGTGGGACACATGACACGGAACGGTTTTTCAAAGACAAGGTCAATTACTTCTCAAATTCTGAAATAATATACAGGTAAAGCCTAAATGCTCACATTTCTGTAAAATATCATAATTGTAGGTCAAGTAATAGTTTGAGTACGCGCAACAAAAGGTGAACATTACAAAGGGAAATTCACCGACAAGTATTGTATACATTAACAAATTCCTGAAGTCTGTTGACTGTAGCTCAAGCAAATTTTGAGCTACTTTTACAAAGCATGGCAACGCACAAACGAACGCACGCACACGGGAACGGACGAAAGGTTAATTGAAAATTTTTTGAATCAATTTTTTTTTTTGCTATTAATTTTGCGAAACTTAACAACAAGTGTTTGTGTGTAACCAATTGAATGACTGTGCAAACTGAATTATGGAATTTTACATCTACATTTATATATTTAAGTTATGATTTGTAACAATTCTTTATCACATATAATGGTAAAATCATTTAAATTAATGCCATGTTTATCCTGGCGTCAATATCTGTAGTCATGTTTTTCATTTGTTTTTCTCAAAAAGTCAGTAATATAGTCACAATGTTAAAATTACATTTTTCCCGTTGAAAAATGTTGTAACCTGACGTGATGTCCATGTCAAAATGGAGCTTATCAATCAAGCGCGTATCTTACAAGAAAACCGCAACGCGTCGTAGGTAAACGGTACACTAGCTTGAAGACTATGAAAATATTCTTCTACGACCTCTCTAGTAAACTTAACAAAATAGCACTTTTATATTTTTATCATACAGTTACAAAAAGCATATAATTAATTATTTGCTTATGTTAACTTTACTTAATTTTGTAGTCTTAGATGTGTCCATCAATATATATCAAATCTTAAAAATAATTAAAATGACCAGGTCAGATGAGATACAATACGTAACCTTTTGTATTTCGGGGGCGATGTTCGTTCGCTTGAAATCGCCAACAAATACTACATTATCATGCAAATCTGTCAACAAATATATATAGAAAGGGGAACTGATTCACTTTATTTACAGCATTGGTTTGCATGTATCCACAGTCTACATAAACTAGGCCCCTCGCTAATGAGAGAACATGAACTCGTGCGCGGAAAAATGTAAATTATAAGAATTTGCGAGCAACCAAACGTTGGCCTACACACTTTAATTCACCCGTAGGGCACAAAATGGGCACAATTTAACAAAACTATTGCCATTTGTTACAAGCGTAACACTAAGTAACACCTACGTAACGCATGTGAATTCAGTAACATTTGTAACAAGTTTGTTGCTTGAATTTCTTATCTGTGAAATTTTCATTTCACTATAAACTCTCGTAACATTTGTAACAATGCTGTAACAATTCTGTAACAACCTTGTAACATCTATGTAACCTTATTAATTCCGATTTTTGGTCATTGTCAAGGCTTGTTCTGTAACATTTGTAACAACCTGTAACATTTGTAACAATTATCTCGGAAATTTTCATTTCACTCCAAATTCTTGTAACATTTGTAACAATGCTGTAACAATGCTGTAACAACCTTGTAACATTTATGTAACCTTATTAATTCCGTTTTCTGACCATTTTAAGGCTTGTTCTGTAACACTTGTAACAACCTGTAACATTTGTAATAATTATCTGTGAAATTTTCATTTCATTCTCAACCTTCGTAACATTTGTAACAATGCTGTAACAACCTTGTAACATCTATTTAACCTTATTAATTCCGATTTTTGGTCATTTTCAAGGCTTGTTCTGTAACAATTGTAACAACCTGTAACATTTGTAACAATTATCTGTGAAATTTTCATTTCACTCCAAATTCTTGTAACATTTGTAACAATGCTGTAACAATGCTGATCAAAGTTCATAAAATGTAATTCAGGAGTTTTTAAAGTCAGAAATAGGATTTTCTGAACTGGATAGAAGCTTGTAATAAAGAGATTTTCCGAATGTGAAATTTGTGGTAGAAAGATCTATTTAGAGATTAATCGATATTCTTCTCCGCTTAAAAGTAAGTGCAATTTCTATTTCATGTAACTCGATGTTCTTGTTCTATTATTCATTTTTTTAAAGTTTTGCACCATGTATTGCAACCTTGTAGATTTAGCTTTGTAAAATAATCATGAAACGACCCCGAGAACTTCGTGTTCATTTTACAAACATGACACGTGCTTTCTCCCGTTCATCTTCAAATGAAAGGTACTTCGGCAATAGCTACGTAAAATAAACAACAGAGAATTGCCATAGAGAATTCAAACTTTGCTTTTACAAGAAATGTAGATACTTTAGAGAAAAATTCTGAACAATCTCGACGGTGATTTTTTTTTAGTTTACAAAAATGTTTTTTTTTTTATAAATCATACCAGGCAAAAGATCAGTTCCATTTTTAATGGGACAGACTATAGGCCATTAGGACCGTATTATAAAATAAAATATCAAAGCCTTTCCGTTCATTTTAATCAATTATTAAACCGTTATAAATTACAAGATCGAACGAAAAAGCTTCCTGAAATTAATGAGTCTTAGGTCAATATTGCAAAATAATATACAGCCATTTTTTGTTCAAAACAACGTATTAATGATATTACTTCGCTTAAAGAATAGCTATCAGAAGTATGATTTTATTTGATTAGCGCTTATATTCGAATATGCACTTATTTACAAGATTCTACAGTAGTTTGTTTTCTTTGTAAATAATTTATATTTTGTTATTATTTATACCTTTCTTATTTCCATAAAAATCTGAAAATATATCTGGTTAAGCACGAAAACAGTTTAAAACTTTTGTTCATATGCAATAGTGATTGAGGTATCGGAATTGAGATATGCATAAATAATTCCTCATTTATTGCTTTAGATATGTACCTGAAAACAAAACAATTACAACATTGTCAGCTAACTTACTTCAATCATATTAAGTGTGTGAAATTTCTTACTGGCGCTGAACATTAATATTGATAATGAGACATAAAATCAAAGCCTAGTTGTGACAAAAAAATAAGACAGTCTACTTACATCTTACATTGACAAGAGTTTGTATTGTTGTTGTTGAAGATGAAATCTTTTCAGGATTTCTAGCTATACAAGTGTACAATCCAAAATTTTCACGGTGAAGTTTCCCAATAGATAAAACACTTGTACTACTGACTGTGGTTGTCTGCTCTTGTCTTGTCTTGCTCCATGTGTATATGCAATCAGGATAGCACTCAGCAGTACACGTGATATCATTTAGACTCTGTCCTTCATTTTTGGTGTAGTTTTGTGTTGATGGTGATAGTTTAGTTGATGACTGGTATGGTCCATCTTAAAGTGAAATAAACGTATAAAAAGGTTAATGCTGTTTCCATTTGCATGCTATATCCTTAGCCAAAAATAGCTGATAGTACCTACATCATAGTATAATACTAATAATAACCAAAGAATAAATTTAAAGAACTAAGCCATTATTTTTGTGTTAAAATGTTACATACTTAAAGATTATACTGTAAAGTCTTTTAAACTCATTTTACATCTAGACTAAGAATATTTAGTTTACTGCAGACACGAAAGCACCTGATGTAGCAGTGCCATATATAAAACAACATAATGGTAATATATCTGTAATATATTTCGGACTCACTCTCAGTTTCATTATCCATTCAAAAAATAGTTAGTCCGATAATAGTATGATAAATAAATAACTTTTGCGATTTCAGCTTAATCAGTCATTTTGGTTTTCAGGCCACGTAGGAATAAAAGGAAGTTGCAAAGTAGATACTTTGGCTAAAGAACCCACAAAATCAAAAACATAATATTAATAGCTACAAAATAGATATTCAACACTGAATAAGTAAACTGATCTCTTTTGAACTGTCATGATCAAGCTGTTTTTCTAAGACGTAGACTTTCATATATTTTCATATTTTCACGAAACATTATAGTTTTATGATATAACTTTATCATGTTAAGCGAACATGGTCCATAATTTATTAAAAAAAAACAAAGAAACTGCTTATTTGGGTTTACCAACAATTATTTAAAAAACAAAACAATAAGTTGTTTACGAAAAATTCATTTGCTACGTCAGTGCGCAGAAATACATTGATTATTCATAGTATTTATAACTCACGGAGGGTGAAGCCAATATTGATCTCAAAACTGAGCACCGGTAAACAATAAAGTCAATAAACGTGAATTTTCGCTGATGCTAAATTTTGATATTCATCTTAGAAGTATCATGTGGGTAAAAACACAATTCAATTTCAAAAAACGCGGCGAAATTTACAACGAAAACACGTCCCGCCACTCCACCAAGCGAAAGGTCGATAATTAACATGTTAAAATTGCTGGGGCGCTGAGCGAAAACATGATAATTAGCATGGGCGCGGGCAAAAGTTTTAGAAATAAAACTTTGCCCATCGGGAGTGCGAGCAAGATTTAAGAAATAAAACGGCGGGGTCGCGGGACGAAAACATGATAATCAGCGGGGGCGCAGGGCGAAGTTAAATAAATAAAACTTTACCGTGCGCCCTCGCTAATTAGCGTGTTTTCATCACATGGCCCATCGTCGGATACCCACGGCCGAACCATTAACATTTATCAGCCGTGGGATTTTTTGCCGATATTCAGTCGATTAGAGGTGTGTCAAAGGCAGCTATTTCATTGGCTGCCTCACGATTTCATGAGGCGATCAAAACCAATCAAAACGCTCGTTCTGTACGACGTTCGGTATTACAAACAATATTGCGACAACCATAGACGACGTGAAAAGTTCAACATCGAAAAATTAAACGATTTCCACCAAGAAAGTATAACAGCGTGATGTTTTCCTTTCTGATTGATATCTGCTTGCAGAAGAACTGATTTGGCGATAGTTTTTGCCATTGATTTTAGCAAGACACGTGCTAAAGTGTTTAACCGTGGGCGCTGCCATTTTTTTTTCTTATTGTTTTTTACCTCCGCTGTTGAAGAATATAGATTTGTTAAACGCAATGTCATTGGTAGATATTTTACGCACCTGTTGCTGTATATCGACGCAAATCGATTCATTTTACCCACGGTTGATTGCATGTTATGTGACATGTTTATCAATCGTGGGTATCCGACGATGCACATGGCCCGGCCAAGCGAAAAGTCGATATTTTACAAGTTAAAATGTCGGAGGGGCGGAGTAAATTACGCTAGTTAGCGGGACGCTAATAAGCGTGTTTTGCTCCGCGCCCGCCGTATTTTTTCTTTTAAACTAGCCCCCAACCCCTCGGGGCGAAGTTTTATTTATTAAACTTCGCCTCGCCCTGTCGCTAATCCCCCGTTCACACAGAGCTGCGACTTTAGGACGATCATGCCGATCAAGCCACGATCTGAAAAATTATTGGATCGGGGCCGATCGGCGTCGAAATCGAACAATTTGACAAATTTTGGTCTTCATTACGACTGTACTACGATGTTCCCACGTCAAACGCGCAGCTGACACGCTTCTACTACGATGTTACGCTGACCGATGCCGACCAGCGTCCGCGTTTACTGCGTTTATACTACGCTGCCGCTACGTCATTCAGGCTCGCACTACGACGCTACGCAGACCTAGAAGACTGTACGACGATATCGCTACGACGGTGCCGATCATTACACGCTTGTAGTACGCTTCTGGTACGATTTTGGCGATGATATATATATCTTGGGTTTCAAAAATTATTTTTCATTTACTTCCAAACTTCAAACATGAACGGACGTATTAATGCTGATCTGATTCATCTGGCTTTACTTCATCAAGAAAAAATATTGGTTGAAATTGAAATTGCACAGCTTGTTAACAGGCGGAGGCGCAGAAGGAGGCCAAGAAGATACTGCTATCTGCAGATAGGAGGCTCCAGTTTTGAAAATATGATACACTGATGAGAGAACTCCGAATGGAAGACACCACTTTCCTAGATTATGATTGGTCGAATAGCAGCGCTATAAAAATAAACTGCTACCTGACAGGTCTTGGTATGATCGTCGTAAGGTCATGGTAGGTCCTCGTAGGATCGTCATGAACGTAGAGAGATCGAAGTGGGAACGTAGCAAGAACATAGTGGGAACGTTGTAGAAGCGTACTCGGTATGTTCCAGACTGTACTACGCTTTTACTGCGCTTTTACTACGATCATGAAGAACTATCCACGATGCTTCCGCGCTGCTTGTACGATTACGGCGCTTCTTCCACGCTCTTTTTACGACTTTACCCCGATTCTTGTTGGCCACGATCCCGCTACGCTTGTTTTGAGCACGTTCAAAATAAACGTGGCGAGAGCGTAGAGCTTTCTGATCATGAAGACGCTACCGCGATCATACTGCGCTTATGTAGACTCCACTACGTTTCTCCTGCGATTTGCCACGATCGGCCACGTTTTCGGCCACGCTTTGATCGTAGTAGAAGCGGCGTCTATGTGTGAACGGGGGGTAATAAGCGTGTTTTCGCCGCGCGCTCCCGCCATTTTAACTTGTTAATTTTCGATATTTTGCTTTTCGGGGTGGCGGGACATGTTTTCGTCCTTAATTTCGCCGCGCGCCCCCGCTAATTAGCGTGTTTTTGTTTCGCGACCCTGGCACAAATCAGCCACCATTAATATTCCCATACGCATTATATCATTATAAACTCTAATAACTCTTTAATAACTCTTATAATTGTCAGTTGGAAACTACGGTAAGGATAGAACAAAATCATATTTTTTTAACATTTATGAGTAATAATGGTTAGCTCAAATTGATTACTTGTTTTTAAGACATTTCTGGAAGACTGCTTAATTTTTATATTGTGCACCTGCTTTTCGACTATTTTGGAACATTGAAATTTGGAGTAACTGTTATGAAATCGGGAAAAAACAAAGTTGGAATTTGATATCTTACATATGAATAAAATTAAGAAAAAAATAAACTTATAAATAAGTTTTATTTCCGCATGAAATCTACTACTTATCAATACTGTTAGCTTCATTGATTTTTATTATTGTGTGAAATTAATTTTGACATTATTAACATTTTTCGAGTCTGAGTCTTAAGTACTAATGAAGTAAGCACACATTTTGCTTAAACTTTTGAAATTGTTTGTCACAAAAACAAAAGTAACGAATCCAAAGTAATCGATTATGACTATATAAAATGGAACGATGATGATAAAAAGTAATCAGAGATGTTATATTTCCGATCCTTAAGGATCGTTCAGCACGACATTATTGTTGTGCTTGTGGTAATTTAGTTATTTCTATTTGGCTATTTTCTTGTTGGGTGGTTCCAGTATTCCTCACTTAATTACTGTTGAATCATCCTTAGGATATGTGGCCTGCTTTTTAACTTTGTCTTTTGACATCAGCGATGTTTGTGCAGTGTGGAGGCTGTAAAAAGTCTCCCCGTACATTCAATCACAGATGTTATATATAATTTTACTTGGGGACCATATGCAGCTTTTCGTGGAATGGCACTTACGTGTCACATTGAACGTTCCATGATAACCGCCATAAGAACACATCTGTGGATGTTTCAAAATTCAAAATTGTACCCTTTCATGTTAAATGTTGAATTATGCCTAAGCCGGTGCTAGGGGGCGTGGACGGTAGTTTGCACTTGATAGTACCTTCCATGAACAGGCTCAATCAAATCGAGTCTGCAACATTTTCAATTTTGCCGTGTTGGGCTTTCTTTAGGGATTCTTATTTTCTCTATTTTATCGCCACATCATCGTTGTTTGTGCCGTGTGGAGGCTGTAAAAAGTCGCCCCGTACATTCAATCAGAGATGTTATATTTCCGATCCTTAAAGATCGTTCAGCACGACATTATTGTTGTGCTTGTGGTAATTTAGTTCTTTCTTTTTTTTAGCTATTTTCTTGTTGGGTGGTTCCTGTATCCCTCACTTGAATACTGTTGAATCACCCTTAGGATATGTGGCCTGCTTTTTAACATTGTCTTTTGACGTCTTATCTGTGATAATGCAGGCTTCATAACCTCTGATCCCCTTTCAAAATTCCATTTTATTTAGTTCCGCCCATTGTTTTCTCGTTTAGGGCACATATATTGTTTAACTTGGGGACCATATGCCGCTTTTCATGATATGGCACTTACGTGTCACATTGTAGGTTCCATGATAACCGCCATATGAACACATCTGCGGATGTTTCAAAATTCAAAATTGTACCAGTGCATGTTAAATGTTGAATTCTGCTTAAGCCAGTGCTAGGGGGCATGGACGGTAGTTTGCACTTGACAGTACCGTCCATTTACAGGCTCAATCAAACCGAGCCTACAACATTTTCAATTTTGCCGTGTTGGACTTCCTTTAGGGATTCTTATTTTCTCTATTATATCGTTCTCTTTTA
This sequence comes from Ruditapes philippinarum, assembly GCF_026571515.1. Classification (NCBI taxonomy): domain Eukaryota; kingdom Metazoa; phylum Mollusca; class Bivalvia; order Venerida; family Veneridae; genus Ruditapes; species Ruditapes philippinarum. The sequence continues at coordinate 66,908 of NW_026860900.1, forward strand.
ATATTTAAATGCTATATGTCTGACATGCGGTGAAAATATTGTAAAAAGTGAAAACAATACAAACAAAAACAATGCAGCAGTTGATATATATTTTAAATCGACATAAAATATACCAAATAACTCAAGAATATGATTTTTAATGTTTATTAAGTAATCTTGGTAAATTGTTTTCTAGCACTCTTGTCAAAATAATAACTGGATTAAAGTGCAAATGACAATTTTTTCAAAAGCTCAATTTGATTGATTTTCTTTTTCTTTTCTTTTTTTCTAAGATAGCTCTTCTACTGATGCTGTATTTATATAATTGAATTACATTTCAAGCAGAATAAAAACATTACAACGTTTAAACAAGTTGTTTTGATTCGATAAACATACATGCGCTTCGGTTTGATTGTTTTAAGATGAATTATGCTGTTTTGAAGGGTAACGATTATTTAGATAAATTAGTAGTAAATACAGTTATGTTAAATCTCTGTTAAATCTCGTGTTTTAAAGTGATAGTATATATTTATTTATATTTGTATATTTGTACATTTGTTTCTTGAGCATATAGAACTTTGTTTGCAAAATGATTTAAATTCTGGTAAACTCTTCGATATGTCATAGGGAGTAACCATCAATGAAAAAATAAGAATAAATACTGTTTTGTTATTTCAATCTTTTATCCTTTAGTGCAAAATGGAATTTTCAATAGGTTAAACAGCAACTTTTCTCACACAATGCCCAACCATACAACAATAATTCAATAGCAAATAGTCTTGTTATCCTATTGTAAACCCTTTTCATAGGATGTACCTACTGTTCACAAACGTTTATACAAAGTGTTATTATCATCATATATAATACTAGTACCAAATTTTGAAACAAAATAGGATGACATTTACTTACATCTAATGTAAATAGTGACCTTCTTTTCCTTCCATCTAGACTGGCTGTCTCCATTAGTAGCCCTGCATGTATAATTTCCAGCTGATGATGTTTGCACTTGGCCCAAAGACAGAGTTTCTGTATTGCCAATATTCTGACCATCTTTGGTCCATTTATATGTACATGCAGGAAAACAGTCAGCCTCGCACTTTATATGTTGTAATCTTGTTCCTTCATCGACAGTATATACGGATTTCCCATTTGTTACGTATATAGAATCAGGACCAACTGTAAAACAAGAATTATACTAGCGTAATGATTGAGTGCCTGGTACATTGAAATAGTGGGGGTTATCCCTTTTAAATCAAAAGATCAATATCGGAATTTGTTCTTGGACTTACAAAAAGTAGCCATTATTGAACATGGTGGATATCGAATATCATATATGATAGCAATATCATGAAATATAAAGTTTTAATGTTAAACAAATTTGCAACCAAGTGAAATCGTTTTATACTCATTAGTTTGTTTTCACTGGCAAATTTCGTAAACGAAATTAACGCAGTAAACAGAAACAGATACTTTATGGCAGATTATCGCAGAATTCCGTTGATAAAAATTTGTGGTTTTCTGTAACTACACATGTTTAGCAGAAGGCAACAAAAAAAATGAAAAAATACAAATATCAAAAATTGTAATTTGTTCAATTAATAAATCAAACAATGTACCTCCTTGCGCGTTTGTTTTACATATTTACTCTCTGAAAAACAAATGTAAGTAAAAACAGTGCCTAATATACGCTCAAAGAAACTTAAAATGATTAATTGCGTCACCATGTTCAGACAGACATCAATTTCATAATAAATAGATATTCATAAGTTGCTCTGTAAGTCTATTAATTGAAAAGGCAGTGATTAAGACACAACGTTAACACAGTGTCTTTTTAACAAAACAGAATGAATCTTACTCTTTTTTATTTGACGTGTCTTAAAATTGATTTTCAAATTATTGGTGATGAAAGTTTAATGTATATCAAACAATTTAATAGTCAAATTACTTTTTATAAAATGTTTGTTATAATCCCCCCTCTCTCTCTCTCTCTCTCTCTCTCTCTCTCTCTCTCTCTCTCTCTCTCTCTCTCTCTCTCTCTTGCTCTCTCATAGAGATATTTAACGTTTCATTACCTGCTATAAAAAGCACAAACTCAATCTTAAATTTCACCCGTTGGTATCTTTATCGATTGCATTTTATGATTATCATTACTCATTTTGCAATTAAGTATATAATATTAAAGAGATAATGTTTAATGGTGTAAGCTCAATATTTTATTTATTGAACAATTAGTTTGTATCCAACATTACTATAATAATATTTCTATATTAAGATGTTGATCAATACAAACAATGAACCACCACTATACAAATATCTGTTCACGCAAATACTTTACATCAGAACTGGTTACAGTCAAACAAGAGAATTAATCACAAAATCAGGCTTTAGATGTTTACTATTTTTTAATTACAGGAACTTCGACGAATAAGACAAAGTATAGTCGTAATTAGAAAAACAGTACGTATGTAAAATATCAACTTACATCTAACTTCAAATAGCAACTGTTTTGTTTGTAGTGGTTGTTGAGACAGTCTTACGTTTCTAGCAGCACATGTATATATTCCAGCCATTGACTTTGTTAAAGGACCCAGGTTAAGGACTGCTCCAGGAACACTAAATGAATTTGGTCCAGACCAACTGTAGCTACATTCCCAGCAATCAGCTCCACATGTGATTGGTGCTGGGTTATAGTTTTCATTATGTCGATATGACACATCATTTGGATTGAAAAATATATTCCTCGGTCCATCTGTAGAAATATAATCAATTATTCTAATTATCACCTTTCTTTGTCTTTTTCTCTTTCTTACTAAAAATCTGTCTTATTTTCTTTTTTTCCAATACAAATGAGAGTGTTAAATAATATCATATATTATAACACGTTAGATATGTGTTTTGTTTTAGCTATTTTTGTATTATATATAAGAATAAGTTAAACCTATAAATTATTATCCTGGAAAATTATTATTGGTGTGATCAACTGTCAAAGTTCTCTAGAAAAAGAATAACAAACACAGTAAAAATAAAACACAGCCCGTCACAATATATAGTTATCATACCCCAATCGACAGTATTTGCTATTTTCATTCTTCCTAACAATAGAATATTTCATCACTGTAAGTGATAATCTTATACAAACACAGGCTTTTTTTTCTTCACATATGGATTAACTACATTGTTATTAATAAATGTAATAACGGACAAAGTGAAAGGTAAGTAGAACATAATTAGTAAATATTAATTACATTTTCATTTAAGCGAATATCATTACAATAAAAGAATACCATAGTATTACATTTCTATCATATATATTTAAGAAAAAATGTACACAGCAAATTATTAGAGTTATAATGACCGATCAGTAAAGTCCGTTAACATTTAGCAGATCGAAGCAGAAATCTAATGTCAGTTCTTTTTTAGGACTGACTAGGGGTTCATTATAATAAGGTCAAAGGTAGGCTTCTGTGTGGTATTTCTTATATTATATTGCACTAATAACTATTTAAATTCACTCAGAAAGGAAATTATGTTTTTTATAACAATTACTGTTGCCGTTGCTTTTGACGCTGTTGTTCTTTTTTTTTTCTTTTTTTTTTTTTGTAAAATGACCTGACAACGGTTAGTATTGCTCGTTTGGTAAATTATCCGTTAAGAGGCCCGACAAACACGTAATAGTGCCCTTTCATGCGGTCACTTTACTTTTTGTCGTTCTGCTGACGTCATCGTGAATATTATACTATTTAAAAACCGACATACACTTACATAAATAAATAGACCACATTAAATTTATGTAATGCAACATTTTTAGAAAATATTGATTCATAAATAAGGTAAGTAAGATAAAACTGAATCAAGACGCATCTTGAATATTTGTAAAACGAATAGGGGGCGTATCATTAATACTCGAACACTTTGCACCCTTTTATTTTTACACGATTTGTTGTCACATTTTGCATTGTTATTTCTTAAAACAGATATAAATTGGTATATTCATTGAAAAAATTGTTAGTTGACTCTGTATTAATATTCTTTTTAGTTTCTTTAAAGAAATTTGAAACAAGGTTAGCTTAAAAGAAGCTAGTAACGGCTCGCTTTGTCACTTCTATTACAATGTGTGTGTTTAAATGTCAAATTGACAGCCACAACTTGGATAAATATAAAATTAACAAAGATTACTATTCCATTTTTATAAGGGAGAAACTGGTCCTAAAACGGTCACCTGAGGACCAGATATATCAAGGTGTATCTGCATAGAACGAATCAAGTCTCTATGTATACACACTTTCCCTTTATGACCCGTTGAAGTTTTGATATATCAAGTCCCAGTGACCTTGACATTTTGACCTGAAAATGTATGTGATAGGTAGAACCCATCAAGGTGTCTCCGAATATAAGTGTTGGAATAAGTGACAAGTCCGATACACGTCTATATAAATCAAGTACCCCTTGGGTAAGCCAAACGTATGGAGTTCCCTATAAAGTACATCATCCTAATGCATGGATTGTTCGTATAAAATGCATATGTAAAGTGGCATTATCCTCCAAAATAGTGTAATTAGTGTTATCTTTACTTGCATACTGTCGTACAACTATTGCATGGAAGCACTATGGAATGTTTGAGATGAAGTTATTTTGCAAAGAAAATTTGACGGCTACCCCTATAAAACAAGATCATTTTTATGTGTCAACCATTTCACTCATGGCAAAATTACCTCTTTGACAAGATAACTCAACTTAGACCATTTCTCATACTGTAAGTCTATGGGAAAATAAATACGTAAGTCTGCCCATTTTTACGAAAAAATAGCGGGAACCTACACATCGGAAAGTGAATTCACTAAATACCGGAAAGGATAAAATGTGCCGATTTTAATAAAACACTGACACAAATGCGTACAATTAGATAAAAAAAAACTTATGTTAATTAATCAAACGAAAACTTACTTTAGAGAAGACAGGTGAAATAAAGTAAATCAAACGTCAGCGTAAACATGATTGATTAAAATGAAATCATTTAAACTAACTTTTTTAATTTTACATGATCTTATCTTTGCGCTTAAATCAATCCTTGCTACTTTTTAAAAATTGCGTTAAAATTGAAAATTTTTAGTCCCTATGTAAGATCAAATTTGATTGGCCAAATAAACGTTTGAGTCCAGCTCAGACAGGATAATCATGTAAATAACTGGAAGCCAAGCCTCGGTTAAAGTTTGGATAGATTTTGAGTTTAAGGTTGTTCTTCCTAAGTAAAATCCTTACGTTAAACCGCGAGCCGACACAATACTTATGAACGAACTGCTTTTTAAACAAGCTCATTATATGAATCAATGAATTGAAATATCAATATATAAATTTCCGTGTCTATGCTCTTTGATCTAATGGCCAATATAAATGACCTTTTGGCCAGAAATCGGGTGTCGGAGTTTCAATTTATGAAGGTGTATTGGTGTACATTCTTGTTTTAAAACACACGTTTGATTTTATACTGCCTGTCTGATGTAACATACATTCGTTGTATTGTATTGTTTTAAATTTAAATGTACATTTTTACCAGCATTCATCCATCCGTAAGTTCATCCTTCGATTTAACATTTTGTACTAAAATGTAACTAACACAGCCGCAAACACCGACGAGTTGGTCATTAAAAGAGATGCGCATTTTATTCAAAACTGGAGCTTCTATACCAGCATTACAATTTAATGTTCACTAAAAAAGTTAAATGTATACTTACAGATTACGTTCACAGTTAAATCTTTGCTTTGTGATGAACCACCAGGTCTTGTTGCTGTACATCTGTATGTTCCAGCATCTGAACTCTGAAGACTCCCAAGATTTAATAAAGCTGAGCTACTAACAAGTGTTCCTGTTTCTGTCTTAGTCCATGTAAAACTACATGTAGGATAACATGATGCTGAACAAGTTACTTGATTCAGACTTTCATTTTCACCTTTCTCATAGCTTGTATTACTTGGACTAAATACAACATTATCTGGACCATCTGAAAATATATTAAAATGTATTTACACATTATTGTAAACTTATTAGAAATTAGCTATTAATATTAGCTTTTGCAATATTTGTTATATTTATAATCATTGATTATAATGGCAACAAATCATACAAACATCATTTGAATCAGTTCTTGTTTTAGGATTCTAGAGATTGTTACTGTCTTAGTCCACGTAAAACTACATGTAGAATAACATGATGCTGAACAAGTTACTTGATTGAGACTTTCGTTTTAATCTTTCTCATAGCTTGAATCACTTGGACAGAACGCAACATTATGTGGGTCATCTGCAGATATACATTTTCAAAATTTTTTTGTTACCATTGCTCATTACCCTTGTATTAGGGTAATTCTGAAACATATAGAAATGATCTAGTCTAGAACTACATAAAAGATGACTGGTTACAAATCTCTTGATTAAAATTCTTATTTTCATTTCTCTGATAGACTGCATCACTTAATGGACCATCTGATATTTATGATATTAGTCATAAAGATTTTTGACAGGTTATAAAATTATAAATAATATATATAAATGGTTGTTTGGAAAAATCACCTGAGTCGCCAGGCAAGGGCTATATTGCAAACAACAGCTTCTTTACGGCCATATAACCTGTCATGATTATTTATAACGAATTTTAATAGAGCATGCATATTCTTTAGAGAAAAAAGGTAAACTTTCTTCTTAAATTGACAGCACCCGTGTATATATAACTATATTAACTTCAAGAGTATTTAATGAAAAGCGGCGTAACCAACGAGCAGTAATATAACAACAGATGTGCAAGGGTTTACTAATAAACAATGCATAGTTCCAGTTAATGTTTTTTTTTAAGTTTAGAAGAATTTAAAAGAGATCCGACCCGTGATTGTTGCTACTCTTTTTATGCCCTTCATACTTCAAAATTTAGGAACTCATTAAAAGTATTTCTGGTGCAACTGATAAATATCAATTCTTCTAAAATCCGGAAATTGGACACACAAAAAAAACAACAAAAACATGAAACATTTTGATAATACAATTACACATGGTACTGTAAAATCTGCAAATGATAAATTACAATATGTAAAGAACATCTTGCTAAATCATTTTTTTTGAAACACTTCAAAATTAATATCATGTTAGTTATAGGTGAAATCAAATTCAATTTACTTGTTAAGAAAATATCCTAAAATTGTGTCATTTTATACTATCTTATAAACTACATATATTTCAGTCACATCTAAACGAAAACTGAACTTCTTTTTGTTCACTAAAATCCAAACTTCTGACAGCCGAAAACTGAAAAAAAATAGACCAGTATTAATAGTTCCACAGATTTCTTTTTAGATGTTACACTTATGGATATGACGCTTGTTCTTTATAGGTTGTATAATAGAGATGACAATAAATTGTAAGTAACAATACCTTTAAATTTAGAATAATTGCCTAACTTACAATATATAACCCAATAAAATGAATGAAAAGCAAACTTGAAAATATATGATTTTACTTAATTGGGATGTCTCAATATAATTAATAATAAATAAATATGTACTTATATAATTATCATTTTGTTGTTTTTTTTTCACTAACAAACTACCAACATAAGCGATCATAGTGAAAAAAAAAACACTTTTTGTTTATCCGGCAGAATTATCTACTAAACTGGTGATAGAAAAAGTTTTCACACCGGATAGAAATATCTGCATTTTTTTTTTAAAATAGAGGTGCTGCAAAATCTTATGTTGCATATAAGATATGATTTTCTTGCAAGTTGATTATTCAAACACTATAAAAAAAAGAGTTGCGAATGAAAAGACATCAATATAGTATTACATGAAAAAATGATTAATTGAGGTAAACAATTGAAAATATATGTGTTAATACTACCAATTAACAAAGCAACCGTGGGTAAAAATGTGAAATTGTTCAAAATGCACTAACTAAAACTAAACTAAATGTTTAACCTCATTTGACCCTGATTTGACGCCTCCAGCATATAGAAAACTGTTTAAAATAGAATGGGTGGAGTATAGGAAGCACATTTCACTTATCAGTTACGCCAATCAATATATAAATAGCAAAGGTATGTCTGCCCATAATTTACATCGAATACCGCTGAATTTTCTAACATGTTGCAATTTTCGGGGGAGTCCAACGTGAATGATTTTGTGATATTAACCAAAGCCCTTCCCTTTATCATTTTGCTGCTTAGGGATTTTAGGACGATTTCATGTGAAATAAACTTAAATAATTCATAAACAATGTGAAAATAGGGATGAAAGTATGAGCTTCATGTCCTCCATGTATGCTTCAATTGATTATTTTTTCAATCATCATCCAAATGTTATTTATGTTTATGAATGTTAGTTCAAAATGACCAAATGTTTCGGTTTTTCTATATTATCTCCATATAATTCTAAAACAAAACGACCCGCCATAAAAAGCGGTAATTAAAAAATTTTATAAAGAAACATGGACCTTGTCATCGCTTAGAATTTTACCAATATCACATCGTTTTTGTTAACCAGACTTTTTTCGGCCTGACTTGTTTCTGTCCGATGGGCAGGTACCCTCGGGACGGATATTCCGTTTCGAACCGTAACATATTTTCGGGATGACATTAACAGCTGAATATGAACGTCTGGTTTCAACGAGTGTATTTTCAACTCTCAATTCAAATGTACAAAACATAACAAAAAGTGACGTAAACGTCACGTCGCGGTAAAATGCTATGTACAGTAACAGCGCCAAAGTCTATAAGACGTTTAATAATTATAAGACGCGTAATATTAAACACTCCTGGCCGCGAAATAAATGACAATTTAAAAGAATGTTTAAGTCTACGGAGTACTAAATCACTGGTTTTTAAAACTTTACTATAATGTTTATCAATGTATGAATTTGCAATCGCGAGCACCGGTTAATAACAATTAATGTTCATTACACGTTTCCATTGGATACAACTGGAAATTGGTCGGATAGGCACGCCATTACTTGTCCGATCTCTAACAGCTCTCACCAAGCCATCTCCGCTAGTAATAAGGTCCTGTATTACTGTCCGAGGCCATTTCGTTATGTTGGTACTATCGTCCTGGATAAGCACAACATCTCCTATTCTGGGTGTGTCGTGTTGACAATTGTGGAGTTCATGGTATTCTCTGAGGGATGTTAGATATTCATTCTTCCATCTTGTCCTGAAATGTTGTCATGTTTTTGATTTAAAGTTTGCCAACCGTTTGACTGATTCGTGAGTAGGATCATCAGGAATAAAAGTTGGCCTGTCGTATAGAATTGTAGGGGAAGTAACTCTTCGACCATATAGAAGATGGGATGGTGTTAGTTGGTCTTCATCTAATGGATCCAATGATACGTATGTAAGAAGGCGGTCATTAATGATACACTCTACTTCTTTAATAAGCGTCTGTAGAACTTCCAGGTTTACAAGTGATTTTCCTAGTACCTTCTTTAAGCATGTCTTAGTCAATCCAATTAATCTTTCTCAACAGCCTCCGTACCAAGGGGAACGTGGCGGTATGAACTTCTAAGTAATGCCATAATCTGTACAGTGGGTCTTTAAAATGTTAGCGGTTGCGATGTAAGTTAATGCATTATCTGACATCATGATTTTTGGTGTTGATTCCCTACTGATAAATCGACGAAAGGCTACAATGAAAGAATCTATCGTCATATATGGTACAATTTCCAGGTGTACTGCTCTAGTATTCGCACATGTAAATAAACAAATATATGCCTTTCCGATAGTTTTTACATTTTATATTCAAAGCTCCCGAAAATATAACACCAGTCACTGCAAATGGAGGTCCTCCCTGTACTCTATCTTTCGGCAATGGTGGGACGTTGGGGACATGATAAGGTTTGTCAATAATGTCTCTGCAAATAATACACATGTGTATTATTGTCTTCACTTTTTGACGTATACTAGGAATCCAAAACTTTTGTCGGAAGAAGGTTACTGTACTCTCGGTTCCGAAATGTATTCGCCTTCTATGTGCGGATGTAACGATCAAATAGGTCAATTTGTGATCTTTCGGTAACAGAAAAGGAAACCTAATGTTAACGTCTAAAGGTGCATTTGAATATGACCGCCACAGCGTATAACATTCTTTTCATCAATATATAGGTCTAGTTGTTTCACGATGCTGGATTTTTTGTTCAATGTGTCATTTAGGTAGATGTCTGGAAAGCATGTACGCTGCGCATCTTTTAACCATATGTATAAGGCATTCTCTATTTCTTCTAGTATTGGTGGACCACATCGTTTCTATTTCTACAGTTGTATGCAAAACGCAGGACGTATGCCGTAACACGTAGATGTCTCTGGAAATTACTAAACTTCTCTATTCTCATTACATTCGATATCAGGAACGTATTCTTAACTGTAGCTTGGGGGACTTCAATGGGGCTTTAAAATGTTACATATAACAGTGTCATTGAAGATAATTCGTGAAATACTGGTAAGGTATCTTTTGCAGATCACCACTCCGGGCCGTGCATCCATAGTTTGTTGTCTTAAAACTTAGTGAATGTAACTCCTCTAGATAGTAAATCAGCCGGATTCGAATCTGTGGGACAGTATCGCCACTTGAATGTACTTGTCAACTCATGGATTTGCTTAATTCTATTTTTCACAAAAACGTCAGATTAATTTGAAGGTACAAGCCAGCTTAAAACTACTTGGCTATCACTCCACAGTGTCACATGTTCACATTCCAAACTCTTTGTAATATGATCTGCAACTTTTGCTCCAATTAATCCCGCCATCAACTCTAGTTTTGGTATCGTCCTTTTTTTGATAGACGCAACTCTGCTTTTTGTCATAATGAATGAACTCTCCTTCCCGGAATCGATGTATGTGCATGCCCCTTAGGCCTTCATACTTGAGTCTGTGAATGGCACGTGCATGAGTGTGGTTGTTGTCCGAGAAGTAGTATCTTCTTCTTTCCATAGTAAGTATTCCTTGCTCAATATCCGATTTTATGCGAGTCCATTCTGCAGTAACATCTTCAGGTAAGATCTCGTCCCACTCTAACTCACGTTGCCATAGCGACTGTAAAAGAAGTTTACTTTTAACGGTGAGTGGGTTCAATATTCCTAGAGGGTCGTATATGGAAGCAGACTGTTTCAGTAACTCTATTTTAGTCAAGGGGTGTGAAATACTAATCATATTACTTCTGTGTTGAAAGGTAAGTATATCATTCTCAGAATCCCATCGACATTCCAATACCTTTTTGTCTTGTGTTCTTCATCAATAACATCGTATCGCAATATCTTCGTAAATTTCTCGTAATTTGATTGCTGAAGGCCGTTAGATTAAATCCTGCCCTCTGGAAGAGCTCCCTACTACATCAAGGTTTCTTCATCAGGTACACTTGATATTATGTTATCAAAATATAAATCTTTTGAAATTTGTTTTGTGAAGTCACACTTTACTGTAGACAAATGCTTGAGAATGGTTGCATTTAGTATGAATGGCGAAAAAGTGACTTCAAATAACACTGATTTAAACCGGTAATTCTACAAGGCACTGTTAGGTTTGTCTGGATCTGACAACCAAAATAATCTTGTGACGTCACGGTCGTGTACATCAAGACCAATATTCAAGAAGGCTTTCTCAACGTCCGAAGTAACAGCATAACGATTTGCTCTGAAGCGTCAGGCCGTTTAATATTTGAGGTGTACTCTCTAAACAAGCATTTAAACTTGCGGAACTAGTTGAACTTTTGCAACAGCAGTCGAATACAATTCTAATGGGCGTTGTTGATGAATCTTTCTTTACGGGATGGTGGGGTATATAGTGTAGCTTATTGGGAGTGGTAACGTCATATGGTACCTTTTCTATAAAGTTACGGCGTTCCTGGTCTTCTGTGATTTTTCCATAAGCTTGTAACAATATTGGTTCCTTCTGGATTCTGTATATAACATTCTGTGTTCTTCTGCGGGCGATATATTCATTTGTCGGGAGAGGGGGTTGATCTTTTTCCATGGCAACCTGGCGATTTATTTGTATTCTTCATTACTGTAGGCGATACACGAATTCTGGTCATTGCTTAAATATTCTCCTTAACCTTTGTTCTGTTCTGTTGTATCTATACCTAAGCCCTCCACTTTCCAGAACTTTTCCAGATCTACCTCTTCCTTGATATGTGTTGTCATGAGATTCATAACGGATGTATAGGAGGAACTATTTTCAATCCGTTTGTGGAGGGGTCCTGGTATAAGATAACCTATTTTTGACTGTTCTGCCGTAGGTCGATTTCCTCTGATCACTTTATCCTGCACGATCTGCCAGTAATAATCAGCTCCTAAGAAAAGGGTGATGTCAAAAGATTCGTCTTTGTACAACGGATGAGCTAATTTCAGTCCTTTTTAGTATGGGATGTCACGGATTCTTTTAGGGTATGTTTTCAGCGGGACGGCGATTTCTGGAACAATCAGTACTTTAATAGGTATAATGTCTGTATCTGTTTTTTAAGATATGGTAGCTGTTTGTAAATGACGAACCTTTTTTATTTTATCTCCAAACCGAGATAAAAAGTGCGACTCTGTTTCTGTGGGTACAATGTTTAATTTTTGGGCTAAATTCTCTGTGATGAATGATTTTTGAGCCCCTTCGTCGAAAAGAATATTTGCGTCACAGCTTGTGGAGTTTGACTGTACGCTGGCTATAGCTGTCTTTAGATGTGCAGGTTCAACTGTATGTGTGTTTGCGGAGTGTTATTTTGACGCGACATTCTTTAATGCTTTCTTATTTGCATTGGTGCTTACTTCTTCTTTTCTTGATCATTTCCGCTTTCAGATTTCTGCGAACACAGACTTATATGATGGCGTCGTGAACAATGTTTACAACTTAACTTGGATTTGCAATCAGCGACTCCCCAAACAATAAAAACACAATTTATCACGTTTCACAATGTCATTTCTTTCTTGTTTTTATTGTGACACAGGTTACACTGGGGTGATTTTTTTGCAGAATACGCACTCTCGGTGACTGTATACCACGGTGATAATTTGGCTTGTAATTCGTAACAAATGCCGCAGTAGCCGGATACTTCATAGGGGTTTGTATTTCATCTGCAATTGGATAAGATGCTGGACTTTGCAATTCATTTCCTGCCTCAATGATGGTTGCCTCTTTCAACAGAAACTTTCTAACATCACTTTAAGACCTATTGGACGAGCCATGTTCACATGTAATGCTCTTTTTTATTTCGACAGGAAGTTTATTCAGCATTACAGGTACTAATAAAGATCCGTAAGTATCTTCACTTTGTCCCAATAAGTCAAGACCTCTAATATAAGTTTCGGTTGCGTCATAGAAGTGACGTAGAGACGAAAATGATTTCACGGGGGCGGGAACATCAAGTAGGGCTTTCATGTAAGTTTGGATAATTTTTTCACGTTGCCAATACCTCTCGTGCAAAAGTGGACTGCTTTCTGGTAATAGGCATTAGTTAGGCTAAAACCTATAAATGTATGAAGCGATTTTTTTCTCTTAGTAGTGATCTGAAATTCTTAAATTTCTGTTCATCCGTGAGTGAGTGAGTGATTTGTATGTATTGTCGAGTCATATTAGTACAGAGTGCCTGCAATTCAAGAATGTTTCCGGAGAAAACGGGAATATCTAATTTCGGTAATTTATGAAACACTGAACTGTATACAGAATTGAGTGAGTAAGAATTCATACCTGACTGGTAAGACAGAGCAGTAATATTTCCTCCGCCGGCGTTTAGATGTGCTTGGTTTATCACAAATAAGGGTGCATTTGTTCTTAGACTGTCACGAACGTAACTTGTGTGTTCGAAAAGTTGTACTGTTGAAGTTAAATTAGAAGTTTTCACCTTTAAATTCTTCTTGATCTTGTTAGTTGTTGACTGCAAAATGTAACTATAATCGTGCTCTGTGATCACCTCCTCCTCTGTCTCGCCTTCATTATCCGTCGAAAGTACATCTAAACCTTGATCATGAAGATCGTTGATAATATTCTGCTTTTCTTCCAAAGAATGTAAAATATTCTCCATTTCCTCAACATCGTTGTCTGATAGTTTGGCAAATTTTGAAGTAAGTTTTGTGACGGCTGCTTTACTTCCCTTTATTAGCGCTCGAAATTTTGACAAATTCAGATTAGCGGTATTTTCATTCCATCTGATGTATTTTGCTTGTTTTCGCTATATGTGTATCCGGTTCGCGGGACAAAAATGCTTGGATGACATTAACAACTGAATATGACGGTATTTTCAACTTTCAATTCAAATGTACAAAACATAACAAAAAGTGACGTCAACGTCACGTCGTGGTAAAATGCTATGTATCGTAACGGCGCCAAAGTCTATAAGATGTCCAATAATAACGTGCTAGGACGTGCTACGGCCGCGGTTAAGACGTAGTTACACGCGGTAGGACGCGAAATTTTAGCGGGTAATCGCGGGTAGAGCACGGTCATAGCACGTTTGTTCCGCGTCTGTACTGCGTTGTTATCATGTGCATTAGCGTGTGTACCGCCTGTAAGCACGGACAAACGCCTTTCTCCGCGTAAACAGCGCGCCCCAATACCGACCTAATCACGTTCAATGGCGTCTTGTACACGTCCCAAAAACGATTGTCAACGGCCTAATCAGGTCCGTACAACGGCTGATTTTAGGTATTAAACAGCGCAATTTGCCGAGCATTCGTCAGTTGTGCTCCATACGTCAAGGGGTGAACATGGATCCCCGACACCGTAATGACCCCGTCTTGCTGCTCCAGCAGCAGCAGCAGAACCAAGTGGTACAGGTCCATCAGCTCCTCATTGACAGAAGAAGACGAAGGAGGAGAAGGAGGGAGGTCCGGAAAATCTGGGTGCGCGACTCGATTGGCAGGTACGATTGTCTCATGGTGGAGCTCCGTAATGAAGATCCAAGGGCCTTCCAGAACTTCATGAGAATGAAATTTTGCAGAGACTGACACCAGCCCTTACCAAGGAGACCACCAACTGGCGAGCACCCCTTGATCCAGGCCTGAAGGTTGCCCTCACCCTGAGGCACCTTGCTTCTGGCGCCAAGTACCGTGAGATGAACTCGGGCCGGGGAACTCGACGTGGGATTTTTCTTCGGTGCCATAACTTGATCTTCACGGGACTGTGTCCTGAGCGGTTATGATTTCTACCGCCCGGTTCGGCTGCTTTATTTTACCCGTGGTAGGCCGCGGTACCGCCGCGCTTCACCCGCGATAAGGACGCGGAACAGTCGCCGGCGTCTGTTCCGCGGGCATACCACGGGGTTTTACACATTTAGTTTTCACATGTGCACTTTGTTTTAATCAAAACTATCAATTATTCGACTTTTTTGCCCGTATATTCCGTCCTGTGAAGTGTCTTGCTTGGCTTTTTGCCGGTGGTTCTGTATTTGGGTGGCGCTAATTGAATGTCTCCATCCCTTGTTGATCGTGTTTTTGTTTCTTTTGATATTTTGATAAATACCTATACACATAAGAAGTCTATTTTTTAAAAGAAAACAGAGCTATTTCATTGTTAGGCAAATAATGTTGGACACAAAATGATGAAACATGATACAATATGTAACAAAATATCTGACAGGTGTTTGCGGCTCAGATTTGAATATCCGTCCCCCGGGTACCAACCCATGGGTGGCATAACGGCCAGACTTGTTCCTGTCTGATGGGCAGGTACCCTCGGGAAGGATATTCCGATCCGAACCGTAGCATATAACACAGACACTTGGTTGTGGAGCTCAAAATGCGTTAAAATCCAGATCAGTTGCATATTTGTCAATCCTACCACATAAACCGGTCATATGTATCTAGAAAACTTCATTTAAGCTGTTTAAAAAAATGAACGTTTACAATAACGTTTACAAGATAAAAGTGTTCGCTGGAAAACATCCACACACCTTCACTCCAATTACCTAGTATTTTATACCATTTCCAATACTTACACAAAATCGTTTGGTCCATCGGTGGAGCAAATATAATTAGCCACGATAAGGGTCAGTTTTAAACTTTATCTTCAACATAAACAATACAACCCGCAAAAAAACATAAACACATTTCCGTTTCACTTCATTTACAATATCTTTCAACAAGGACAAAATCAAACGTGGCTGCTAGCTTTGCCAAATACAAAGGCACCGCGCTTTGAACGTGAGAACCAGTCTGGCTATAGTCGGAGCCATTCGGTAATATGTTGGTACCCAAAAAATATGATAAACAAGATCAACAAGGAAAGGCGGCGTTACATAAAAGTTAGAAAAAATGTTTGATATCTTCACTTTTATTGTTAATTATCTGCCCTTGGATTAAGCCAAAAATTTCTATTCAGGGTATGATTACTCAAAAACAAAAACGGTGATACATTATGCTTTCGCTTAAAATATTCTTAAAACATAGTTTAAATAAATTCTATTGTACAAATTTAATGTTGCCTATACATGTATGTCTTTATGAAAACTTCTGAAAATATAACAGTAAATATTTTTCACGATAAACACTCACGTTTATGTAATGGAAAACTCTCTTTTGGATGAAGCATCTTATTTGAATTTATTTTCATTGAATACTCCAAATTCACTGGATCATAATCTTATCTGTAGAACATCTTAAAAAATGTAAACTATAGAACGCCATCCAACGTCTAAATGCAAGAATGTGCAAATAACGTACGATTCGTGCAAAAAATGGCAGTCGTATGCGGTTATTCCTTTTTTTTCAGTTCGGTTAAATAAAAAAATATATTTTGACCAGTTTCCTTACTGCGTTGGAAATCCTGTCAGGTATCAGGCGTTTATCGGACATTCCTGCGTTAATTTTTGCATGAATCATGCGTTATTTTTACATTCTGGACAGCGTTAATGGATAAACACGGTGATCTACAACAAAAATAGTAGAACTTATATTTTATTAAATTTCATTTGTGGTAAGGTGATAAAATATTTAATCATTTTGTTTGGAAAGAGAACTGGGAAATCCGAACCCCTGTTTGAGCGACTTGGGATTTATCTATCGTCTATCTTGCCCAAAAATAAATTATATTATTCGCACACCTCATGTAATACAAGTTGCGTCCTTAAAATGACGTCATTCACGCGCGCCTTTTATGAATGACTAGCGTTTTTATGATTTCCAATTTGTTTCAACTATGAATGAAGTCCATACGCCGACTGTCGTCACAGAGGGTGATATCTAGCTCTGGTTTCACTGTTTATCGGCAACTGATTAAATTATATTTTACTTTATTTTATGCTTATCAGTGGATTACTGATTTATCCGTGAAAATTATATTTGATAATTTCACAGTGAAAATTATCAAAATATAATTTCACACTTTTCAATGACGAAACTACTTTTTTTAGATTTTTCCCATGTGGTACCTCAATTTTATTTTTTCTAACAATTCTGACAATGTCAGGCTGTTTAAAGAAAACGCAAAGCTGAAATTGATAATCAACTTAAATGTCAAAAGTAATAAAAAGAAGAAAACTTACTTCTATTCATTCAAATTCCAATCACCAAATTTCATCTCTAAATTTTTTGTTTCATTTTTACAGTCTGACAAATACATTCCTCCCACATGCAAGCTGCTCTTGATGACATTTGGGCATATTAAAGTATCCTACGAGCAATAACTGCCGTATGCTTTATGAAAAATTGAAAAGCAATGACAGTTATCACCTCGAAGAACAATTAAACCACCCAGCGTTCCGAGCAAGTTCCAAGTTTTCCATTTTCATAGCTGCTTTTTTTCATGTTTTCACATCTGTCAACACTTATTTTTTGTCTGTTTCAATCCTCAAATATGTTTTCTTTCTTTTAAAAAAGGTGTATGACTAACAAATCCAAATGTTATCCCTCTGAATCAAACACAATTATTTTCCTCCCGTGAAATACACAACTTTAAAAAATGGCTGCCGCTTACATTTAACAAAGCCAGGTCTAATATAAATACGCAGTAAGTAACAGAAATATGGATGGATGGTTGGAATTTTTCTCCTACAAGAATTGTTTGTTTTTATTATTAAAACAAGCGATCATTCATATTTTTTTAACAAAATAAATAATATCACTGTCATTTAACGTTGATTGTCGGACTTATTTTACAGCTCAAGACTTCTTGTTTTTAATGAGAAATTCCGACTAAATGGGGCTCTCAATGGGGAAAACAGATTTTAATATTTACGTTAATATTATGGAAATTTCGTTTTAACTTGTTTTTTAGCATAAAATAAAAAGAAAATGTGTTTGTTTGTTGTGTAAGATATAATTTTATTTCATCTCGTGAACTTTAAAAACAGTATTCTCGTGAGAATACTGTTTTTAAAGCCCACTCGATGAAATAAAATTTCATCTTACACACAAACAAACAAATATCCTCTATGTAATATGTAACTAATAATATTCACAGAAACATAGGTGTTCGAAATTATAAAAAACCAAAATGGTCGGGCCAGTGTTCTTTGAAAATAAGCGAAATGTCCCTCCGAAGCTTTGTTACCGTAGTTAACAGTTACCCGGGAAGGTAAGCTACAATGCAGCTACTTATCATGCAAACAACTCAGATGTTGTCAATTACAACTTGCATTGTATTGATTATTGATGTTGTTGGTCATTCAAAATTGTTTCTTTTCTGTTGATTTATGTGTACAATAAAATGTTATTTTCATTGCATTTTGTTCTATTTGAATGGAAAAGTTGGTATATTGCAAATGCTTTTGTCGAGAATACATTCATTCTTTAGCGGCACGTAGTTATTGTGACCTCCCTCCGTGCTCTCTTAAACAAAGTCCTGCCTTCTCTTAAACATGACTATAAACCAGCAAAATGACATTAATAGTAGTGAAACAGATTCTTCTAACAAATAATTGCAAACGATATTTGTGTTTCTTATAATTTTAGTAAAGAAATTGCCTAAATGATAGATTAAGGATTGTGCACAAATTTGAAATAATTTAAATCTTAGATGCACAGAACTTGCCATTAATAGAAAAAGTGTTACCAGAACAAACAAACATTTAATATTATCAGTGTGCCTATTGTTAATATCATTAAGAATGAATAACAAAACCTTGACTTCAAGGTTCAGTGTTACAGGTCGCCACAAACCTATTCGTTTGTTATTTATTTTCCAAAACCCATCATATGACAAAATATAAAGGTTTAATAATATACCAAGTGTTAGCTTGGCCTTAAGGATAAAAAACTTCTTAAGTACCAAATACTTTTGCCAAATAACTTCACAATCTAAAAATAATGACTCGACTGGAAATGATCAATGACCATATTAATGACTTTCACAGTTATCAATGTCAAGCCAGCTTAACTACAAATGATTTTAAACATGCGCATAGTTTTACAAAAGTATTTCTTAATCAATCTTAGAATCGTTGACTGGAAACCAATATTAAGCTTTTAAAGATATAGTGTGAAGCGCTTTGATGTGACGCCGACTTTCAAACTACAAACATTGGTCTTGCATTCGACATATCGTTTTAATACATATTTACCAACACTTGTTCAAAATATCCCCATCAATGCTTAAGTTATATAAAGGACAAACACCTACTAACAGTTATATCATGTCTTTATAAAAAAATGAAATGTGACTTGACATGAACACTAAATGTTGCAGGTAATTAGTCTTGGAGTTTCAAATTTATTCATTAATGAACTTCCATGCGGAATATCTCAGAAGATGCTTATTATTATTTATTTCTAAATAACAATCGATAATAATCATTTAAATATGGCACAAATAATAGGCTTAAAATCATTGTTTTTAAAGTCAGCAAAGCATAATCATATAAAGGTCTGAAAAATGAAAAGTGTCAGCATTTTTGTTATGTTTTATGTTAACACATTCTAAAGGGGCTCATGCTAAGGTCATTTAAAATTAAATTGACTTCTATTTTACAATTTGGTCATTAAGTCAATGTAAAATAGATGCAGCGTAAATACTGATTTATTCAAATATTATTTTCTGACATATGATTATAATAAGCATCAAATGTAAATTGATCACTTCTGTTTTATGTATACAACAAGTCACAAAAACATATTCTGCCTAATTTATAAGATAACCTTACAATAAACATCAAATGAGAATGTTTCAATTCTGTTTGTTGTATAGTATAAGTAACATAAGATATACTTACAATAAACATCAAAGAAAGATGTATCACTTCTGTGTGTTTTATATTAAAAGTGATATAGGATATAATTACAATAAAGTTTTACATCAAACAAGAACTTGAGAATGCATCACTTCAGTTTGATGTATAGTATAAGTGACTTAAGATATACTTACACTAAACATCGAATGAGAATGTATTACATTTCTGTATTGAATAGTATACGTGAGGACACAAGATATACTTACCAAAAACATCAAATAAGAATGCATCACTTCTGTTTGTTGTATAGTATATGTGACAGGAGATATACTTACCATAAACATGAAATGAAAATATATATCACTTCTATTCGTTATATAGTATAAGGAAAAAAAGATATATTTACAATAATTATCAAATAAGAATGTATCACTTTTATTTTTTGTATAGTATAAGTGACCTAAAATATACTTACAATAAACATCAAATGAGAATCCTCACATTGTTTGTTGTATAGTGTAAGTGGAATAAAGATATACTTACATTAAATCAAATGAGAATTATCACTTTTGTTTGCTGTATAGTATAGTATTAAGTGACATAAAACTTACTTACAATCATGATCAAATGAGAATGTATCAATTTTTGTTTGTTGTAAAGTATAAGTGACATTAGATATACTGACAATAAACAACAAATGAGAATGAATCACTTCTGTTTGTTGTATAGTATAATTGATTAAGTGATACAGGATATACTTACAATAGACATCAAGTGGAAACGTATCACTTCAGTTTGTTGCATAGGAAAAGTGATATAGGATATACTTACAGTTAACATCAAATGAGAATGCATTACTTCTGTTTGTTTGTAAAGTAATGGAACATGACTAAGAATAGTCGATAAACTTACAATAAACATCAAATGAGAATGTATCACTTCTGCTAGATGTATATCCACCAGTGACAACTTCTGTAGCTGTACATGTAAACTGTTATTGGCATCTTCCTTTTCAATGTTGTTTACAGTAAGTTTATCCTTACTAGAAGTGTATGTATATTTGGCGCCTCCTGGATTGTCTGTGTTGTCAAATCTCCAGGAGTATGTCAGACTGAGACTATGATTACTGGGCGTGGTTGTTGATGTACTGCTACATGTTAATGTTACACTGTCTCTACTGATGGTGTTTTTATTAACTGTTACTGTGGGCTTTCTTGGTGTTCCTGAAATTATTTTTTGTTTTACTTTTGACACAATCTTTCCCCACGTGATGACATGTAGCATTTTTCTAGAGTTTAAAGAAAGATCAATCTTCAAAATATAATTATATACATTAAAAATATTAAGCTTGCTTAATTGGGACACAAGGTTAGCTTTTAAAAAAAGCTAGTAGCGACTCGCTTCGTAATTTTTTTCCAGGGGTGTGTGTTTAAATGTAAAAATGACAGTTTTGTTAGCTGAATTGACTTCAGCGAACATCAAAATAAAAGTTACATATGGAAGCAAGTTTTACAAAGAGGAATATGAGTATATATGAAGATGCATGTAAACAGATAGACAGAAGTCCCTATGTCTATGCACATTTACTATATGCCTGTTGACCTTGACGAAAAAAAAAGTTAAAAATAGGTAAAATTCATAAAGATGTCTCTTTTTATACGAAGTTAAGTTGTAATATGTTATTTAGTATTGGAATGAGTGACAGACACAAGTCCTATACAGGAATATATTACTGAAGAACTCTCTTTGGTGTGGGCGAATTTAGATTCATGGGGCTTGATTAACATTTGATTTGTTACAAATTCTCAAGTCTCGTAAAATCCCGGTCAAAATAGACCGGGAGAGACCGGAAACGAACCGGATCGGAAAATAGTATATACCAGTAAATACATACACTAAATACGCGGAAAGGATAAAATGACGGAAAAAAGAGAAAAAGAAAAAATATGCACAGAACCAGATGTACACTTATTTTTAATTAATCAAACGAAAACTTACTGGCAGAGAAAACAGGTGAAATCGCTAAATCAAAAGTCAGTGTAAATATGATTTATTGAAAAGAATTCATGAAAACAAACATTTTAATCATCATTATATATTTGCGCTAAAAGCAATACTTGCTGTTTTTTAAATTGAAGGTTTTTTACGCTATGTAAGATTAAATTTGATTGACTAAATAAATTTGGATTCCAGTTTGTATGCAACAATAATACTGAAAGTATGGATATTTTTGAACAGATTCTGTGGAACTTTCGGCTCACGGGATGCGTGTTGTTATGTTTATGGAAGAAGGGTATTCAAGTAAAAATTCCATTCATGTAAATTACTGTTTTTACATTGTAAAGTAAAATCCTTCATGTAAAATACTTATTATTGCGTGTACACTACAAGGATACAATGCTAAATTTATATTCTAATAATTTCTGATGCTTTTTTTGTCCCAGTTTCTTATTTCTATGTCCCATTTTTCTTATGTGTTATATAGAAAATAAAAAAAAACAACACTTTGCCCGTATGGTTTAAATACTTAGGTTATTTTTAATTTGATCTGCATAAGATGTGTGTACTTTTTATCTTGACAGTTAAATACCATGCTAGACACGTATTCGTTTTTTTTCCTATTTTTTATATATTTGCTATATTTTAAAATCCTTGTATAACTTAATCCGTTTACGTGCCGGCATAATGTTATATTGTACATGTATGTTACGTTATATTGTATGTACATGTATGCTTCATTATTTTATATGTGCACTATGCTGCATTATTTTATATGATTGCTTTATATGTACATGTATGCTGCATTATTTGTGCACTATGCTGTATTATATGTACACATGTGTTGCATTGTTTTATATGTGCATGTATGTTGCAGTTTAACGTAACGTCATTTTTCCGCCAACGTATGTTACGCTATAATTATTACATCATTATTATTATCTTGATGAAGGTGTTGCGAAACGCGTCGATAACGAAATAATAATATTCGAAAAAACTGCACGTGTTGTTGTTGTTTAAACGTCGTTTATGGAAAATATAAATGATAGTGAAAAACATCATTTTGTCACACAAATCCTAAACGCAATATTTATTGTACATAGTTTGTAAGTTTAAACTTTGAATGCTGATGTTTTATCTTTTTACCTTTTATTTCCTTTCTTATGCGCTAATTTGATAATCACTAAATGTGATTTTCATACGACTCTCTAGAAATGATATATGTAGTCTCATTATTCGCTTATTATAACTTAACTTAGAAAATTATACATCAGGTGTACATCTACACATGCTGACCAATATTCCTGTAAGGTTTCATGACACCAGGCTTAAAACTGTTTGAGCTACGTGCAATAATTAAACATTATGTAGGGCAATAACCAACATTTATGTAAGTAAATTTCCATGACTCTTGGTAAGATACTTTCAGGGCTACGAGCGACACAATTTGAAAATTGCAAAATAATACTTGTTACTAGTAGAGGGCAATTACTCAACCAACTTTCAATAAATCCATAAGCGAACCTAAAAGTGCATAACTTCAAATGCTGACAAACATAAATAACATCTATAAAGTTTCATGACTCTGGGTGATATATACCCTTTGCGCTATGCGCAAAATAAATTGTAAATTGCAAATTTTAATTAAGTTAATGGCAATATCTTAAAAAAACGACTTTATCCACACGCTAAAAGGTCAAACGCAATAGCTTAACATGATGATCAAAGTTCCTGTTCAGTTTGCTGATTTCCAGCTTAAGCACAATTTGAGCTACACGTGTCAGAAAGTTTATGAACGGACGCACGTACGTACGCACAGACGAGAGGGCAAAACTAACCACCCGCATTTTCATCTAGAGTTAGTGCAAATAAATAAGTAAAAGATAATGCGAAAATTACTCTCTTATTTTTGAGGGATTAACACTAAATTCATATGCCCGCATAAAATACTTCATGGTTAATTCGAATAATCTGAACTATTTTTTAGCAATTGCAACAGTTACTGATGTTAAAGAAGGTCGTTGCTTTAATAAATCTTACAACTTATAGCGTCAGATAGACCAATCCTCTATCAGATTTCATTAAACGTCTAGCAAATGCAAACCTGTAATTTTCATAAACGCATAGTAAATTTATCATTACAGACTATACAGAGGATAAAAATGAAATATAACAGATTGATTTTACGTGGTTATATGATGCAAATAAAACATTTAAACGGTAAAACCGCGTGGGGTGTAAAATCATTCACTACCTGACTGGCGGACTTTTCTGTCACTTCGTGTCATCATTATACATAATAGCTAATAGAGATACATTGAACAGAAACTAAAAGTTTATGTTCAGAGTAACACTTAAATTTAGTTTTTCTGTATTCAGATAAATAAAAACGATGAAGTATCCATACATTTTAGCTTTAATTACTGCACTAGTTAATCAATGTCGGTAACGATCAAATATTTTAAAATTTAATTATATAAGCTCTCACATTTTTCTGTTGAATATTACCCAGTGATTTACCCACAAGTTAAATATGTCCTCTAGCTAATACTAAATTTGTTATACCTACCTAAGATATACAGACAGTTACATTTTGTTGAGAATCCTAATGTTATCAATGTGTAAATTCCAGCATTGTTTTGTAGGACATAAGTCAACGTGACAACTTCATTGCCAGCAGTTTTTCTGTTATACTGCCATCTGGTGCTGCAGCGGGTTTGAACTCTTGTTACCTGGTAACAAAATTTTAGATCGGACTCAAGTAAGATAAGTTTTACCTACCTAATATATACAGACAGCTACATTTAGTAGCAAACCCAGTACTGGTCATAATGTAAATTCCAGCATTGTTTTCTTGGACATTAGCCAGTGTAACAACTACATTGCCATCAGTATCTCCTGTTATACTGACACCTGGTGCTGCACTAGGTCTTGAACTCTTGTCTGGATTGTATGTTATACGAGCTTTAGCACTACCATCATAAAACCCGACCTCAAACAGTCTTGGTGTAGTTAGATCTGTTAGGTCAGCCACAAATTGAAGAGTTGCATTAGAGTTAACACGACTGTAAGCTTTTCTGATTGATGATTCACATGGCCATGATTTGACTGAAAAACAAAACGGATTATTTATAGTATAAACGAATTGCCTTTCAGACAACAAGTGTAAATAATAAAACACATTTATAAATTGCTCACTGTTGATCGTTGATCCTTGTATTTTTTTCAATAATAATAAGATATATGCCATTTAAATCAGAAATAAGTTTTCATCCATTTTTTTTTGTTATATTGATTTAAATTGATAGAACAATTATAATGTACTTACAGTTTTCTTGGCCGTTTTAACATGCTATGGATTATTTGATTGAAAATGTCATAGTAAATATGCAATGATAACTGTT
The DNA here is from genome assembly GCF_026571515.1 of Ruditapes philippinarum. Lineage (NCBI taxonomy): Eukaryota > Metazoa > Mollusca > Bivalvia > Venerida > Veneridae > Ruditapes > Ruditapes philippinarum. The sequence continues at coordinate 92,403 of NW_026860900.1, forward strand.
ATAGTTTATATAGAAATGTCTTTTTTTAATTTAATTAATGCCGCAAGATTCGCTTATATTATAATTGAAGAGTTTAATACAGGTGCATTCTTTGTCTTGTTTACAAGTTTCTTGAGATTTGTTATTGCAGGCCTTTAATGACATTTACATTTGTTTTTCTTGTTTAAAAATATCTGATTTCTAATACTTAGTTTGCACGGAGGCAAATTTACACGTGTGTATAGTTCAATTTTATTGACCATATAATTATGAATACATTATACATGTAGTGATCACTCATTTGAATGTTTGATTCAACATCGGCTCTGAGAATTAATATTGAATATAAAAGTGTTTTTATGATTGATTTTATGTTGATTGGATTAATGATATTTATTTTTATTGATATTACTCAATGTTATATAATTATGTATTTTACCAATATATGAAGTATTGAGAAAAGATTGGACGTTCGTGGCCGAAAAGCACTTGCTGTGAGAATAGGTTCATAATATAATATTAAAATAACACAATACAAACAATATTGAACAACAATAGATTCACGAGGTTCTTGACAAGTAGAAATAACAAAAAACATGTGTTACCCTATTGTACGAAAGATTGCTGGGGACATTTCAACTTCGTGAATTCACGATTTCAACTTCATGAATTCACGATTTCAACTGCACGAATTCACGATTTCAGCTTCATGAAGTTGTAATCGTGAATTCATGAAGTTTAATACGTGAATTCATGAAGTTGAAATCGTAAATTCATGAAGTTAAAATTATGAAGTTAAAATCGTGAATTCATGAAGTTGAAATCGTGAATTCATGAAGTTGAAATCGTGAATTCATGAAGTTGAAATCGTGAATTCTTGAAGTTGAAATTGTGAATTCGTGAAGTTGAAATCGTGAATTCACGAAATTGAATTCGTGAAATTGTAATCGTGAATTCATGAAGTTAAATTCGTGAATTCATAAAGTTGAAATCATGAATTCATGATGTTAAGATTATGAATTCGTGAATTTGAAATGTTGAATTCGTGAAGTTGTAATCGTGAATTCATGAAGTTTAAATCGTGAATTCGTGAAGTTTAAATCGTGAATTCATGAAGTTAAAATAATGAATTCGTGAAGTTGAAATCGTGAATTCGTGAAGTTGAAATCGTGAATTCGTGAAGCTGAAATTTTGAATTCGTGCAGTAATAATAATAAAAATAATAATAAAATCTTTATTTATAGAAGGTAACATCCAAAGTTTACACAGTAAGAAGTATACTTATTTTCAGTATCGCCTTCTGATTTAACAATAACAAAGAATAAAAAAGTAGATCTATACAAAATTTAAAATCTTTTTGTATAAATATATATATATATATATATATATATATATATATATATATATATATATATATATATTATATATATATATATATATATATATATATATATATATATATCTTTATATATATATATCTTTATATATATATATATATCTATAATATTCTTGAATGTAAAGGTTAGATATTTTTATTTATTCATCCGACTGACACTCATATTAATTAAAGTAATTGTAGATAAACTTGTAGTGATTTATAAAAAGGAGAACAAAGAATTATATCAGCATTTACAACAATTAAAATATAAATTGGTCAATTTTCATCATGTATCTAACAGTATAAGTTGAAATAAGGAATTCACGGAGCTGTTATCGTGAATTCGCGAATTCCGTATGTTGCAAACCAGGAATTCAGATACTTATAAAAGTGAATTCATTAAGATGAAATCAAGAATTCATGACGTTGAAATGGCCCTATCGGTCTTTCGTACATTTTTTTACTTGATTCAAAGACTCAATTGATATATGACATTGAGAATTTTGCAACTGCTATGTATCGGATGAGTTTTTTTATACCGGAAGTTCAAAGGGGGTGGGGCATAGGGTAACACATTCAAAATAAAAGAGAAAGAAAAAAGAACCGAGTGAACCGTATGATGCTCCCCAAACAGGTTTTTGACACAGAGAAACTACTTCTTGTTGATATATCTTGAAGTTTCAGAGTTATGTCCCGGACAATTGCAAAGCACAACTATTCAATAAAATCAATCTACCTACATACAAAGTTTCTAAATGATACCTCTTGTGATTTCACAGTTATGTTCCGGACAAAGTCCAGAATGTTGGTATGGAAGACAAAACTGTGAAAGAAAATCAATTATGTATAATTATGTATTAAGTTATAGTAAAAAATAACATTTGTTAACATATATTCCATAAATAAGTTCAGGGGGGGGGGTGAGTAATTCTGGAAATTGTCATGCTAAAGTTATGAACCTTGTCACATAACATGTGGTTAATGATATTTAAAGTATGAAGTGTATCTCTTAAAAAGAGATAAGTAACAGTATATAAATAACACATGGGTTTGTGGGTAACAGTAAAAATATCATCCCGAGGAAAATACTGTTACCCGAGGCGTAGCCGAGGGTAACAGTATTTTTACGAGGGATGATATTTTTTTCTGTTACCCACAAACCCATGTGTTATTTATTTTATTACCCCGAACAAATACTGTGATGATCTGAATTTGTCAGCTAAATCTAACTATAACATAAATAAACCAAGAGAAGCAATAACTAAACTGTCCTTACCTTGAAAGTTTTAAGTGTACTGTAGGCCTACTTGAGCTGGTTTTCTTTTATTCTTTAGGCAAGTGATGATATCTACCAGTCATTAACATAAAATAAGCTGTGTTTTATTTAGAAAACAAAACACTAACCCATTTATAAGGTTATGATCTGTGAAATCTGATCCTTCTGCATACAGAATATTCTTCGCATGGTTTTTGACAAAGTGCATTTAGAAAATAACGATGATATCCTACAGATGTCTGTCCACCAACTCTATCTGTAACGTTTCAATGGTTAAAATTGTTAAACAATCCTTTGCTGCATGCTTTAATCGTCTGCATGTTCCAGTTTGACACAAAATTATTCACATTTCAATTGCTTCCGTTGAAAACGGATGTTTCCTTTTGACTATTCAACAAAAAGATATTTTATACGCGAAAAGAACTCTAGGGTGCAAAGAACTAAATTTTATGAAAGTAATAGTTACTTCGGCGATGCCCTATCGTCGAAAATAAGAATGAATCGAGAAAAAAATGGCGGCCATTTTATTTCATTTTATTTAGAAAATAGACCACGTGACCAGATTTTATACTGTTAAAAATACTGTTACCTATGTAACAGTACAAAATTCTTAGTCACGTGGTACACTTGCATTAACAGTAAGAATAACTCCCAGAGGCCTATAGGAAATTAACATTACGAAAAAAGTGAGGGGTAATAATAAAAAATAATATTTTCAAGGAAAATTCTAAGTTCAAAGACAGATAAATCTGAAAATATTGGAGCAAGAGTTATGAACATTGTCACGTAGCATGTGGTTGATGATAAGGAACATATATTTGAGGATTGAAGTTACCTTAAGAAATATAGAAGAAACAGTAAAAAATAAAAAACAAAATATTTTTAAGGAAAATTCTAAGTTCAAGGGGAGATGACCCTGAAAATATTTGTGCTAGAGATGTGAATCTTGTCAAATAAGATGTGGTTAATAATAAGGAACATATGTTTGAAGTTTGAAGTTGATGCGTGACTTAAATAATTCAAGGGCTTACTCATCCAGTAAGATGGAAAATTGCCATATGACCTATGTTATATTGATGCGACATTACCCTCCCCCAATAATAAAACAAAAACAATAGATCAAACATTGTATATGTTTGTAAACATTTGGTTAAGCGTAAATGTTCACAACACTCAGGTTCAGTATGATGTTAATACAATTAAATATTAATTTGAAATATTAGTGTTTAAATGGTTCAAATTTCATTATTCCTGTAATTGAACTCTGAGATTTTTAAATCACATATTTAATGCTAGTATGAATCGATTAAAGTTGATTAGTCTATAATGGATAAGTATGAAAGAAATTGAAAAAACAATTAAATTTTGTCATTTGTATATTCTAATGAAATATAATTTGAAAAAAAGTGCTGATAAGTTCTGATTGATTAAGTATGTTCATTTAAAATTATGATGAATAATAATATTTTGTTCTAGAACATTTTATTATCTGAATATATGTCATTTCGGATCCTGTAACGCGCACTTGCCAACCACATCTAAACACAATCCTTTTGTTGTGTGTTGTTATATCTGATACTGAATACAATCAACATAATATCTATGTTATTAAAGACCTTCCATTATAGACCAATTCACTTTAATATTCATACTTCCGGGCTGTTATGATTTACATGTACATAGCATCCTTTCTGGGTGATGTATTATAATGGATGGCGATTTCTGCAGTTTACCCTCCGAATCACGGAAGTAATTAAAGTGAGAATAAAGATCAACAGGACAAAGCGACGTTCACAGAACGAAAGTCACGTTAAACACCTTGAATTCACCAGATCACTGTTATTTTTAAATAAACGCTTCGTTCTTGGGCAAGCTGTCAAACAATTAAGTAGTACTCTATGCCTTTACTTTTGCAAGGAACTGCTATTATTTTCTGTACTTGCAAGGGGAGAGATTATACAGTTGAAATGACCGAAAAAAGAGAAGAAAACAGACATGGGTCGTCCTCGGGTCGGCTTCACAGTCAAGTGCTCTACTAACAAGTGTATCATTGCGGATTATCACGTGACTGAAATCGTACATTTGGCTCTAACAATGGCTGCCGGGTCGCTCGGATAAAGTTCTTAAAACGAGGAAAGCATATATTAAACGGTAAATGTAAATATAAAACGTGACAGCATGGAAGCCCTGTATTAATCATATACGGTCCGGATTTTGTTTACTTCGTGGCTCACTCTGTTAACTCCTGAAAGTCGAAAAGTTTGCTTAAGATGTCTAGAACAATTAGCGAGCAGGCATATATTGTCTTGGTATTCGGATCATTAAATGTGTTTATAGTAATATTTGCAAAATCAAGAAGTGCATAATTGTAAATTTGCCCTTGATAAAAGTTTCCAGTTGTTTGTAAAGTTGCATAATAAAGTTGCAAATATATTTACAACACAAGCACAATGATCAAAATAGATGAAATGAATACAATGGTCGAAGGATTGTATTGCATATCTTAAGACTTTTTTCAGATCCAATTGATTGTTTTTTTTTTCTTTTGAAATTTAAAGGTAAAATATTTTTTATCTAATTTATCATACTGAATCAATAACACGAGTGTACATCATATTAAAATATATGTTTGCAGAATTCATTATCCTAGCAAATTTGTGTGGCAACATTTTATGTATAAATCCATTGTTTAATGCATGCTAACCTAGGTTGTTTGTGCCGCGTTCAAAAGTCGCCCGTACATAAAATCGGATATCTTTGATGTTCCTTCAAAACGACATTATGATTATGATTATGCTTGTGGTATTTTTTGTTATTATTTCGTTTGATTTTTATCTGAATGGTGGTTTCAGTAAACTGTACTTAAAAAATGTTAAATCTACGGTATACCTATTGTGCCAGCGTGTTTATATTTCATAATCCAGACGGCGACGGCAAAAGTGCAATGACGACAATCCGATAATTCGACAGTGCGATGACGACAATACGACATTGTAATGACAACAATGCGATAGTGCGATGGCGACAGTGCGATAGTGCGTTGACGACAGTGCTATGATGCGACAATACGATAATGCGATAGTGACAATGCGATTATTCGATGGCGACAGTGCGATAACGCGATGACGACAGTGCGATAATGCGATGACGACGGTACAATAATGCGATGGCGACAATACACTAGTGCAATAATAATGTCATGTTGATGCCATCGCGCTATCGTACTGTCAACATCGCACTATCGCATTGTCGTCATCGCATTTTTGCACTGTTGTCATCGCGTTATCGCACTGTCGTCATCCAACTATCGTACTGTCGCCATCGCGTTATCGCATTGTCGAGCAAGAAAGTAGTCCGCCAAGACGCAATTTAAAATACGGAAAATTTGTTTCACTTCAGTGAAGAACAAATGTTTGCAGTGTAAATGCGGAGAATGAAAATACGCATTTCATTTCAAATATAAAAGTTTTATCTACAAATCGAAATATAGTTCATTAATAACTCTAACTGGTCAGCTTTGTTAATATAAAATACTGTTATTTCTTTTATATTTTTAATTGGTCATGAGTGGTTTTGTTGTTTTGTAAGATGTAGAATTTATCATATTTAATAAGTAAACAGTGTAAAGAAATGTACGTCTAAACATAATTTTCTCTGTATATCTAAAAAAGTGGTTAGCAATTTTCACTGTAAGTTTGACTGGTCAGCAGATCCTTCTATATGTTTAACTGGTCAGCGGATTCTACAGTACGTTTAACTGGTCAGCAGGGCTTTGCATGATGTGCAGTACGTTCAATCTGCTGACCAGAATAAAAAGAAAATAAGGCAAGAACCACTTTAGCAATTTCTGTTTTATTTTAGTTTCTCAGCAGTGGTTTAATTGGTTTGCGAGATTTTGAATCTATTGTATTTACTAACATTACAATATAAATAAGAAATTCAAGGCGAAATAACGTATTTTGCTAGATAATTAAGTGGTCAACAGCTTTTACTATATGATAACCGTTTACCTCATATAGACGCCTTTTTCAACCAACCGCTTTTGAGACCTCAACTAGTGAAAGTAATATCGTATTTAATTCCTAAAAACTTGTATTCGTATAAGAAATGTTATTAAAAATGTGCCCATTCTTTTTCGGCGCCGCCCTCTTATCTAATCTAAAAGATACATCGGGGGTTCCAGCGGGAGTGTGTGCCTTCTGCTGCATGGGGGTTTGAAGGGGGACTGCCACCCCACTCAACTTCAAGAAAATTTTGGACTTGTGAGAGGCTCAAAATGGCATTAGGTCGATCTTAACGTAACGGGTAACGAACGCTGAAAACTCTTTAACTCTATCCAAGTCTATTTAAGTCTATCAGTTTTGATTGAAAAAAAAAATCAACACAACATAGTGATTTTGAAATGTCCCCTCGTTGCCAGGGTAACAGGACATTTACGATTGATCGTTGCATTACAAAGGCCATGGTCCAGTAAACATGTGTGCCAAGTTATAAGTAGTAAAGCACTATTCTTTATAGTTTTATAGCAATTTGATTTTGCGGTTATAGGTTTACTGGTCAGCAGATTCTACTATCCTTGTGTACGTAATGTACAGTACCTTAAATCTGCTGTCCATGTAGTGGAAGAAGAAATTATGGCATAAAAATCCAAAATATATTAGTGTTTCACGGCAAATACCATTTTACTCTGTACATCAGCAGTTTCTCGGGGTTGAGCTAAAACTACTTTGGCTATAATTATATAAAACAAGTGGCAGCTGGTAATTCGAGCTTTGCATGATTTCCCATTTAAAAAATCAGTAATTATTTTTCCCGAATAAATATAATGGGTATACGATAGCAAGATAGATGTGTTATCAAACATTGAAACACCTTGTCTCAATATGCGCACAAGGCTACAGTAGAATGTGCAATCCAGTTAAACTTAGAGTAGAATCTGCTGTTAAGTTAAATTTACACTTAAAATTGCTGACCACTTATATAGATATATAAAACAATACAAAGATATTACTTAAGTGATTTTAGCAGTATTTTTACAGTGACAAGTACTGACAAGTTAGATTTATTAATCATGAACTATATTTTTATTTGTCGGGAATACCTATGTATAACTGATCAATTAAATATAAGGAATCTTTTTATATTTTTTTTAAACAGACTGCTCAAATCTAAATTATAATCATTATCATCTTCCATTACACATTTTTATTTTTATTCATATTTTTGTAATATAATCTATGCATATAATATGTTTGTCTTTTTTATAAGTAATAAACAATTATTTTATTTCTTTGTGCATCTTTTAAATGTGAACATCTTTTAAATCTCAACATAACATCATTTCCATCTATATTGAAGTTTCTCACAATTTATTACATTTTCGTGTATGTATACTTTTTAAGTATTTCCCATATCTTTGGATATAAAATGTTACTTTCTTATTAATTCATAATTTTATTTAGACGTTTTAGTATACAGAAAAGAAACAAACAAAAAATTAATAAGGAAATGAAAAAAACAAGAAGAACAGAAGTATTGACAAAAGTAAATTTATTTTCCCTTATTTTATACCTTCAGCTTATTTGTCAGCAGTTAAGAATCGCCTACCGTAAGGCGATAGTCGACAATGCCATAACGCGATGGCGACAGTGCGACAATGCGTTGGCGACAGTGCGACAAAGCGTTGGCGACAGTGCGATAATGCGATAACGACCGTACAACAATGCAACAGTACGATGGCGATAATGCAATAGTGCGATGACGACAATGCGATGGCGACAGTGCGATAGCAATATCGCCCTGTCGTCATCGTACTATCGCGTTATCGCCATCACACTGTCGTATTGTCGTCATCGCACTATCGTAATGTCGTCATTGCACTGTCGCAATATCGAATTGTCGCCCTCGGTATTTTAACGTATAACAACGATGGCCTTAACGATATTCCGTATAAATCACATTCAGGATATGTTGTCTGCTTTTTAAGTATGTCTTTTGACATTTTGTCATAACCTCTGATCCACTCTCAAAGTACATTTTATTTACATTCGCCCTACTTTGTTCTCGTTAAGGGCACAATCATTTGTTTAAATTTGAGACCTTATGCCGCTTTTCACTCACATTGAAGGTTCTCCGATAACCACAGTATGAAAACATCTGCGGACGTTCATTACTTCATTTTTTTTCCTTTTCCGTTATTAAATATTCATTTCTACTGAAGCCTGTGCTTTAGGACGTGAACAGAAACTTCCACTTTTCAGTAGTCCTTGAACAAGTCGGCAACATTTACAATTCTTGCCGTTTTGAACTTTCTTTAGGGATTCTATTTTTCTCTTATTAACTTCGATTTTAGTATTTTATCCGAGTGATCCGGCAGCCACTTAATGAGCCCTTTGTAAGATTTGATAACGTGATCATCTGAAGTGATGTATATATTGTTAAAACATTGACACGTTTTATCAGTTGACATTTTATTTGGTCAATGATATATTGTGAATATAATGCCAAATCAACATTCGTTTTGTTAACATGTATGGCTAATCTGTAATATATACTATTATTCAACAGTGAATTAAATCGATTGAGGTCAGAGCTGAAAACTCGTTTTATGCGCCCCGAATCGATTGATTCAGTTGAATATTCTTTTGGTGAATCTGTAAGTCATTTTGTCTCTCAAAACAACAATTTACCTGGCTTATAAAATTATAAATTTTCTACAAAAGTCATTTAAAAACGGATACGGACAAAAGCCCCCCCCCCCCGGAAAAAACCCGCTTCTAAAAATGACAAGGTGGACAAAAGCCCCCCCCCCCAATGAAATTTACAAGTAGGACAAAAGCCCACCCCCGTCAAAAATACAGGAAGGACAGAACCCCCCCCCCCCAGTCCATCAAACAATTGTTATTAAGAATCTTGTCAGTTTAAATTCGGAACTTGATGTATTGAGACAAGACAAAATCGGTATGTTTAATTTAACAATTAATTGTAACTGGTTTAAAGATTAAGATTTAAATTCAAAAGTACAAAAGTTCCTATTTGATTTATTGTGTAATTCGTATATAATTTATTGATGATATGAATGTTTTTATGTTTATCATATATTGTACAGTACAAATGTAAATGAATATTTTCAGAGAATTGCTTATCAATACTGACCAAGGAAATAAAATTTAAAGGCGCATATCCGTTCAGATTTATTTGAAGTATAACCCAAGTTCCAAAACACTGGGCGTGTGAAAAAAAGATAGTAATCAGTCTATTAACATAAGGGGACTTTTGTTTGATGGACTGGGGGCCTTTGTCTTATCTGTATTTTGGATGGGGGGGGGGGTTGTCCTATGTGTAAATTTCATTTGTCCAGCTGAGCTTTTGTCCAGGGGGGGGGGGGGGGCTTTGTCCTTCACTCCATTCAAACATCTCCCACTATTTGGTGTTTCTAGGACAAAGGTCAAGGAACCTGTGACTTAAATCCATTTAATGTAAAAACAATTCTGTTTAGGGTCTTCAAATTTTCGGGACTTAAGATATGACCCACCTAATGCATTACCTCCACATTGAAGAGTATTCAAATAGGCTAGTACTACTGTAAACTGCATTGTCACTGGGGGCACGGGTTCAAGCCCCAGAATATGCAACTTTTTTTTTGAGAACATCAGATCACTCTTGAGAAGAGAAAAGTGTTTCATTTTAATTTTAAAAATATTTTTGGTATTTATTGGCTAAACTGTGCCAAATTTACTATTAAATATGGTACATGATATTTTCAAAGTCAAATAAAATAAAAACTAGATGGTAATAGTATTTTATATTTGACAAGCGCAACCAATATACGTTTAGGAAAATTTATGCAAACTTTGAAAACTGCCCCTGATTTGAGAAAATTTTAGGGGTATTTTGAATAAGGCCCTCCAAGTAGCACAAGAGCACCGCTAGGCAAAGCATTATATGGCCGAAAGTGATGTTTTGTTAAGATGAAGCATTTGTAAGACATGGGAATTAAATAAAATATTACCTCCTTCAAATAACAATCCTCCTATGAAGTTTGATTATTGTGGTTATGCCCCGGAAACTGGTTTTAGTTTTGAGGTAATAGTGACTTTGACCTCTGACCTTGTGACTCCAAAATCAAAAGGGCTCTTCTACCTAATATGGACAATCATCGTATGAAGTTTGAATATTGTGGGCCAAATGGAACTTAAGTTATGCCCAGATAACTGTTTTCAGTTTTAAAGTAATAGTGACATGACCACATGACCTTTGTCTTGTGACCCCAAAATCAATAGGGGTCTTCTTCCCAATATGGACAATCATACTATGAAGTTTGAACACTGTGGGTCAAATGAAACTTAAGTTATGTTCCGAAAACTGTTTTCAGTTTTAAGGAAATAGTGACCTTGACCTTTGACCTTGTGACCCCAAAATAAATAGGGGTCTCCTATCCAATATGGACAATAATCCTATTAAGTTTGAATATTTTCGGCCAAATGGAACTTAAGTTATGCTTAAGAAACTGTTTTCAATTTCTAAGTAACAGTGACCATGACCTTTGACCTTATGACCCCAAAATATATAGGGGTTTTCTACCGCATTTGGACAATCATCCTATGAAGTTTGAACACTGTGGGTCAAATGGAACTTCAGTTATGCCCAGGAAACTGTTTTCAATTTTAAAGTAATAGTGACCTTGGCCATTGACCTTGTGACCCCAAAATCAATAGAGGTCTTCCCTCCAATATAGACAATCATCCTATGAAGATTGAACACTGTGGGTCAAATGGAACTTGAGTTATGTTTCAGAAACTTTTTTTAGTTTTAAGGTTATAGTGACCTTGACCTTTGACCTTGTGACCCCAAAATCAATAGAGGTCTTCTACCTAATATGGACAATTATCCTATGAAGTTTGAACACTGTTGGCCAAATGGAACTTAAGTTATGCTCCGGAAACTGTTTTCAGTTTAAGTTCATAGTGACCTTGACCTTTGACTTTGTGACCCCAAAATCAATAGGTGTCTTCTACCCAATATGGACAATGATCCTTTTAAGTTTGAATACTGTGGGCGAAATAGAACTTAAGTTATGCTCCGGAAACCAAATTGCTAACGGACATATTATTTCGGGCATATGAAAATTATCAAACAACTACTTAAAATGGGTGGGGTAGGGTAACATTTATAAACATATTTCAAACATTTTGAGTAAAAACAATAATTTTGCTGGGTCATTTGTTAGCTGAATGCTATTATTTGTTCCTTATGTTTTATAGGAAATCATTTTTTCATAATGATTAGAATATTAAGAGTTTCCCATTTCTGAAAAAGAGCCCTTCTAATAGCCAATTTTTACCTTTTATTTTATAGTTCCTTATAAGGTCCATTAGGGGGCTCATACCTTAAACAAAACGCCATCTTACAGTGACATCTCTATGTATGACAATGTACATGCTTTATGTGTTGACAATATGTTTACGGATGCAGAAATAAATTCAATTGTGGGCAGAGTAAAAGTACACAAGCGGCTCAAGCGTTGTTGACACGGCCAAGAACCACTAGAAAAGATATCGGAATGGGGAAGGCCGAAAATCGATAACTAGAAAAGAATATGTTGCGTCAATGACAATAAACGAAAACTGGCAACCATGCGAAATTCTATGACCTTGCACATGAAAGCTATTTCACTATACAGATTTTATCCGAAGAGTTTAAGTGTTACTTAAAAGAATCGCAACTATTATTTGGATGTAAGCTGGGGAGTAAAACCAGTCGAAAAGACCATATCAACACACATCTGAAGACCATTTTACGTGAGAGCAATATACTTAGCCAGGAAGATGACTATGATGGTGACAGACTACTCATAATATTACAATTTTGTTTATGCTACTGATTTTTTTCATAGACATTGTGAAATGTTAATATCATTCAACATAAAATGACTTGGAGTCAAGGAAAAAATTGTTTAATATTTTGAAGAATCATTTACCTCCAAATTGTTAGACGAGATCTTATAAATTCACTTCGTGAAAAACGCCCTTAAAATTGCAGCGTGAAAACCATTTATAGAGCTTATAGAATTAAAAATATACGAAAGCATTTGATTTATTGTTACATGTCACCTTTTAGATTTTCTTAATGAACTTAAGAAATTTATCAACTTTTAAGTATCTATTAAAACAAAAGATCTGGAAACAAGATTGCATATAAGCAAAAATGCTATGCAACCGCATTAATAAACAAGTATAAAATTATGTTTGTTTCTATGCCATTGAACTTTGCCATAATGCAAAAGTGTCCAGTAAAATTGGTGGTCAATGTCATATTTCAGCATGTCAATGAAAGACAATGTGCAGATGTGTCTAATGTCTGATGATACAAATGCCATAGTGCAATAATTGATTCAAAAATACATTTTTTTTCCTTAACAAAACGATTAGTTATTTGATTATTTCATAGCTGCATTAAACATTGAATTGCAGCTAGAGATACTTTTTCTTAAATACTATCTTTTGAATTAAGCATTTCCAAATTCTAAATACATAAAAGAAAAGACATTTACTATTTAAAATCATCATTTAATATATGGTGTGAATCATAATTTCCTTATAATATGCTCAACTTGTTTCAAAAGATACTCGTATTCCTGAAAAAATTAATTTGAAAACAGAATGAATTTCAACCAGCATTACACAGATTTGTTTTAAGCATCCCTTCGTTTAAAGCTATCAGATAGCAAAAACACTGAACACGTTAAATCATATTTTAATGCGGAAAATACCGTATAAGTAACGAATATCAATAAAATTTAATGTGTACATTTGTAGAAGTACATTTAATGAAATAAAACTGTAAATGTGTGTACAGAAAAAAAACGGTAGATATCATTCAGCGCCTAAACAATTATCCTTATGAGGCATTCATGTGCTCTCGTGCTTATATCTGATTCGAGATAATCCACAGGTATAACATGAATAATAAAACAAAATCCCGTCAGCTAGCTGCTAAACTTTCTCACATAATAATGAGCATTTGCGACATTCCTTGAATCTTAAAAGAAACATGGGTTTACGAAGCTACGTAAAAAAAATATTGTTAACGGTTTGGGGTTGCCGGCATATGGTTCTTGAATCCAACAATAAGAAAATAGCATAAAAACACGGAAAACGGACAATCCCCCGAGACAACAAACGTAGATAAGCTAAATAAAGAATTTAAAATGGTTTACATGATGTAAAAGGCAATTTCACACCAGACACTTTATACAAATATACATTGACACGGTTTCTTAGAGGTATACATTAAAAAAGTTAAATACATCGACTCCGCTTATAAAAAACTCGTTATAACGAATTATCGTTAATAGCGTAAAACTGAATTTCACGACCGATTCCTACTTTATTTTATATTAGATCACATCGCTTAATACGTACCCGCTTAAAACGAATGTTCGGCTATAGCAAACTATGTTTAGTACCAAACGGCAAAAACACGTATATTCGGTCGGTTAAATCAAACTGTTATAATTGAAATATCGGATGCACTCGATTAAAGATTAGTACATAAATACCGCTGTCCGATTATTGTTCAATCGAGTGACTGCACAGATAACTTATGGCTCAAGGGAATAAAAATGTTGGTAAACTGTTCTCACAAAATATTGCAGTACAATTGCTCTGCTACAATCCAATAACTTTGTAACATTACAGTGCAAAATAGCAACGACACCAGAAACTGGATTGAAACGAAAGGCGATTCTTTTGATACTAAAACTGGAGTTCCTAATGAATAGACAGTGCCTAAATCAATGTGTTCATGTAGTTAAACGTTTTATTTCAATAAAATACATGTATAAATTATGCGTATTAACTGTGTAACTTTCGCCTACAATAAATCAAATACATGTACATGTACATAATATATTGTTCCATAAAATGGCCCGCATAAAATTATCACTCCCGTAAAATATCGATTACACCGGTGACCTGTGACAGGTATGGCTTTTTTGCAAGACAAATCTGCCAAACCAAACAAGTGAGCAGAAGTTGTTGCTACTTCACTTTTAGCGAACTTCGGATATAACGAACGATATTCAAATATCCCTTGAGTTCATTCTAAGCGGAGTCGACTGTATACTGTCAAAGTATATTGTTTATTGCATGCAATAGAAAGAAGTATTGCAGCTGAAGGTTAATGTGACGCGGGTACAAAAAATCTATGGAAAAAAACGAAATGGTAGAAAATACAATCTTTTGTAAAAAGTTTCAGGCAGATGGATTGAATTCAGCAATACATACAGGAAAAATATGCAGTACAGATACTGGAGATATGGGGCTTATTGCGTATTATTTAATTATTCAAAGTCACATATTTAAATACAATGCACACAAAATTCAAAGAAAAAGAAGTAAAGTACCTTCTATTTATGTTTAGTTTATTTAACCCTGTTGGTATTTCTTTACCAACTAGTTAAAAACACAGATATAAGTAAAATAGCACTCAAATTATCAGTGGCATCATAAATATAGCGATAAAAATGCAAAAGTGCGCAGGATCATGTGATAGTAAGTAACATTCAAGTTCAGATTCAAAATATGTGGCTCTACCAAGCAAAGCTAGGGGTAACTCGAGCCATTATTAGAATAATGCATTTCCATCAATTGAAAGCTCCATTTGAGAATATTTAACTGCAATGTTAAGTCTTGTCATGGATGACCATAAAAGCGATGAAAAATACACCAAAATGTAAATTTGTTTAAGTCTGTCAATAAGGGTAGAAACCCAAAAAAGAAACTTATCCGAAAAAAAGAAGGATGATGCACTTTTACATAACCCTCATGTACAAACTCAATCAAACGGAGTTTGTAACTTATGTTGCAGATAAATCACAAAGCTTGTTTTGTCTAAATTACTCTTACGATACTATATGACCAAGGTAAAGGCATTTTATACAATGTTATATGCCAAATATAGAACAGCCAAAATAGAGGCATTGCATTTTTCCACAAACAATAGGATGTGCTTTCCTATACCTTAGTCTATAAAAACGGAAGTGGCCATTTGACCTGAAAGTGATGATTAATATAAAGTATGTACACATTGATGCTACATGTCAGAAATCAAAGCTCAGGCCTTTGTAGTTTCACACAATAAGACTTAATGCCTTTCCCTATCTAAGTCTTTATGAATAAAGTGATCAAGGAACGAGCCAATACTGATTCAAGAAAAATTATAATAACAGTTTTGCAGAGGTTCACATTCGGTATTGTTACATACTTAATATCTTAGCTCTTTGTTTTTTAGTTTCTCAAAATAACACTTAAATGTTTTTTGTTTCTTATTTATATATACATTAGATGACTCCCAAAATATCTTAGCTCAGGACATTATAGAAATCTTTATAAAATGTGTAGTCCCCGGGGATTCGCAAATTATGTCCCCAATGACATGATTTACACCAATCTGGAGAGGTTTGCATGAAAAACAAATAAACTCTAGGCATTGTACTTTTACATAATATTACTGAAATGTTTTCCCATACAAAACTATATAAATTAGGTGATCCCAGGAACTGGGCAAATCTTGAATCAAGTGATATAATTAATATCAGTTTTGTAAAGGCCAATATATGCATGGTGGCTAATTTGGAACGCTTTTGTGCGTCGTGTTGTCGCTAGCGAAAGCAAGACAAAGAGCGTAACGGCACGTTGTAGGATTTCCGTCTTGTCGTACTGTCGCTTACGATGCACGACAAACGGCGCGTTTTATGCGGCGTGTTGTCTCGATGTCACATCTTCGCTCGGCTCAAATCGCAGGATTGGCGACAGGGCCAAGTGACCGGGCGACATCGCGCCCCTTGGCGTGCTTCGCCAGAGACAAGACGACAATGCGACAACGTCCCGTTTGGCGCGGTTTGCTAGCGACAAGACGACACAATAAAAAGGCAATAACGATATAGGTTGTGTTGCCGATATCGACAACCCAATGCGCAAAGTGTACCAAATCAGCCATCATAAATAGGACAATGCTACATGTTCAATATCTAAACGCTAGGCATTGTAATTTAACCTGACTAAGACTTAAATGACGTTTCCTATGCAAAGCTATGTTAATTAAGTGATCCACAAGGTGTGGCCAATAGTGACTCAATGGACATGATAAATAGGTATTTTATTGCAAAATGACGTTATTGGTCACAATTCTTACAAGTAGTTTCATTTTCCTTTCACCGGTCTTAAAAATAAAATCAGACCAGACACAAAACTGCTAACACACGGACGGACAACCAGGTGCATAACATTATTCGCCGAAATTTTTCTGGCGGATGAAAAAGCATTATTTTAAAGACTATTTCTCTTATCGATTATCTGGTTAGAGTTTATTTCAAGCCAACGAGTAATTTAAAAGTGACTCATTCAACCCCGATATCCCCTTGTTTATGTAGACTTATATCATAAAAATACCTCAAAATTTCTTTCTTCTTCTAAACTACAATGCGGAGAAAATTTGGCATGTTGCATCAGTTGGTAGAATTCTAGAAATTTTATATTTATCATGGCCCAGAGATGAAAATTTGCGATGCTCTTGGGGTACATACTTTTTATAGACTGATGTACAAGAAAACAAATCTACTTGTTTGATTGAAAACTACAGTGCTCAGAGCTTGTATATAATGCCTAGTATAGTAGACATCTACGAAAGTTAATAAATCATGCATATAAGGTAAACAAAATCCGTATTTTAACTTGTGTCTTGGACTTCATTCTTCTAAATTAGCCGATAAATAAAAGTAAAGGGCAAGTCTTTCAAATTGTAATGTCAAAAATAGAAAATTTATATAATAATACCGCAACTATGGCATGTTAAACGTTGCAATTTTCAGTAAAAAATTGTTGTTATATATCCAATTTATTCAATCCTGCTGAATATTTGTTCTATATATATGTGTGTGTCCTATATTTGAAAATATATATTGTATAATTAAAATGTTTATTGTATAGATCTACTGAAAAATATTTATTCGATAATTTGAATCATGAGATAGAACACTTAGCATACCAAGCCCCGCCTATAAAGTAAGCACGAATTTCTGATAAAGCGTCATCATCCTGATTAAACAAGACTATAGTATAGTTCAAATGATTAGCGTCCCTGTGATTATCACTTGTAGGTAGTGCATATGCATAAACCTCCTTATAAATGTATATGTATATGTAAAAAAAAGTTTTCATAATCTTCAGGACATGCAATCCTATAATAATGGTTTTTCATATGCCTACTAATTTAACCAAGATATGACCTTTGTGAGAATATCACGTAAGATGCATTTACATAAAAATACACGGAACTGAAATCGAAATTTATTTTATCTGAAACGAATGATACCAACAAGAAACATTAACAACTGAAAACGTTATGCAGTTAATGCAATGTGCATGTTAAGCGACCCGGCGCACGGTATAAAATTTGACATTAACGACGTCGCAAGCGTATTGTATTTAACGGAGCAGCTCTTTACTCATTTACAAAGTAGGCCAATACGTGTTTCACAGTCATGTTGTTAATTGCGGCTGATAAACTGCCTGTTATATATACGTAAAATTCCGTGTAATAGACTGTATGGTTATTAATGAGCTCTTGTAATGACCCAAACGTCCGTTCCTTCTGTAACTTGATTGTTGGAAAATCGCACATGAAATAAACTATCATATGTTTTATATTAATATAATTTTGCTGCATGATAATGTATGATACATACGAGAAAATAAAAGAATGATACAACCAAGAACAAATTGTCATTATTTAAGCCACTTAACTTGGCGTGACTTTTGACAAGAGGCAAACATGTAGATCTCACATAAATCATGTAGAAGGTAGGGCTCGGAAGAAACTTGCCATCATGCGTAAGCTAGCTGGAACAAAATGGGGAGCTAATGAACATATACTCAAGACAATATATCAGGGCACAGTGAGACCCACCATGGAGTATAGCTCATCAACTTGGGCAACAACAGCCATGACAAATCAGCAGACCCTAGACAAGGTACAAGACCAAGCTCTACGTATCATATCAGGAGTCACAAAATCTACACCTTTTGCCTTCATGGAAAATGTCACCGGTATACAGCCCCTACAGGAAAGAAGGCAGGCCAAGATTCTTCTTCAGGCAGAGAAGTTCAAGTGTATCCCTGATAGCCCCATGAAAAGCAGACTGGCAGGATATACAAAGAACAGGCTCAAGCGAAGCAGCTTTGTCCATGAAGCCAAGAAACTGGACAGGAAGTTTGCACCAGAGCTAACTATACCTACCACTCCCTTGAGCAGAAAACACATTCTAGACCCGTTGACAAATGACTTGTCTGGTATTAAGGTGAAACTCGACATCCCGCAGCTTGAAAGTGGTAAACAAGAATGTGAGAATATCAAAAAGAGTCTTACGCTTGCCATGATCAACGAAGACTACCCTAATGACAAGTGGACCCATATCTACACGGATGGGTCAGCCACAAGAGCAATCAAAGACGGAGGGGCTGGTATTCTCATCATACACCCATCATGATATCGAGAAACACAACATATGGCCACTGGAAAGCACTTCAGCAACTTCAGAGCAGAGACTGAAGCACTCAGAGACTGAAGGCAGTCTCCATGATCATAGACTCGTCAGAAGCTGTCTTTTCAGTGTTCTTTCTCACCGACGCACGATCAGTCCTAGAAGCCCTGATCAACAACAAATCACCAGACCTAGCCAGAGCAATGAATGAACTCAGCACTATTTGCAACGTTACCATACAGTAGATACAAGCACACTGTGGAATTACTGGCAACGAAGAAGCTGACCAATTGGCTAAATTTGAGTTTGAACAACAAACACATAAACAAAATTCCTGTTAAGATTAACAGAACCTGTTTATCACATGAAAAGTAAATAAGATCCATTTTCTTATTTTTAGTAGCTTACTTTCTCTGTATGTGTAACTAGTAAAGAACAGAATATTGAGTTATTCTTATTTTGATTAAATTGTGACATTCGTCGAAGAAAATTTTAAAGAATTAAAATTACCTCATATGAAAAAAGTAACAAAAATAGTTTATGGATTTTTTTTCATGGATTTTTTTGTTGAAAATTTGGAAAAAAAATATACTGAAAAACATTACAAAAGGAAAACAAAATTCAGATGTATGTATAAGTTATCTGCCCCCTGAGATAAAAGTCGATTTCCATTGGATTACCGTGCAGTAATATTAGTTATAAAGATTTTTGACCGTTTTTTTGACAGGTTATATTGCCCTTTGTTGCCGAACCGCTAAACTAAGGTTTTGTTGCAACCGTTAATATACGGCCATATAACCAGTAAAAAATCTTAATAACAAATTCATATCAGTTTCGTGATTTTGTTCTGTAAATAATAGATATGTAATATGCAAGAGAAAAGAATCAAACACCGGCTGTCGGTACAGACGGGAATATCATGCTCTCGGGTAACTGTTTAGCAGCAACTCGGCAAAGCCTCGTTACCGCAGTAAACAGTTAAACGTGTTTCTTTAGTTTAATTATAATGATATGATTTTTACGCAAATAGATGTTCGAGTTGCGCTTCCCTTTTTCTTCCTTCCCTTTTTCTTCCATTGTAATTCTTTTCAACCTGGTACGTAGAAAGACCTTGAGTTTGAACAACAAACACATAAACGAAATTCCCGTTAAGATTAACAGAACCTGTTTATCACATGAAAAGTAAATAAGATCCATTTTCTTATTTTTAGTAGCTTACTTTCTCTGTATGTGTAACTAGTAAAGAACAGAATATTGAGTTATTCTTATTTTGATTAAATTGTGACATTCGTCGAAGAAAATTTTAAAGAATTAAAATTACCTCATATGAAAAAAGGTAACAAAAATAGTTTATGGATTTTTTTTCATGGATTTTTTGTTGAAAATTTGGAAAAAAAATATACTGAAAAACATTACAAAAGGAAAACAAAATTCAGATGTATGTATAAGTTATCTGCCCCCTGAGATAAAAAGTCGATTTCCATTGGATTACCGTGCAGTAATATTAGTTATAAAGATTTTTGACCGTTTTTTGACAGGTTATATTGCCCTTTGTTGCCGAACCGCTAAACTAAGGTTTTGTTGCAACCGTTAATATACGGCCATATAACCAGTAAAAAATCTTAATAACAAATTCATATCAGTTTTCGTGATTTTGTTCTGTAAATAATAGATATGTAATATGCAAGAGAAAAGAATCAAACACCGGCTGTCGGTACAGACGGGAATATCATGCTCTCGGGTAACTGTTTAGCAGCAACTCGACAAAGCCTCGTTACCGCAGTAAACAGTTAACCTCGAGCTAGACATTCCGGTCTGTACCGGCAGCCAGTGTAACATTCTTATAAAAGATAATCATATTGTTTTAAACACTTAACTATAGCGTTTCTCTGATGTCAAAATAAGAAATGGGATGTTCTTATTTGAAAAATGTGTCATGTCAAGTTAAACGATCACAATAGACATTAATGGTAGCGGGACCACCGCCCTGCGTTGCAACCGAATCCACCGCCGTCTGCATTGTAAACAATTTTTGTCAATTCTTTTATAAAAAGGCAATAACAATTTTAAATTGCTCAATCTCCATTTCTTAATCGTTTATTTCAATCAAAAACTGTGCTTTGGCTACATTAACCTACATTTCCCTTTTTCCATTATCCCTTTCTTTGTTTTAGACAGTTTCTTGACTATTAACACAATTTTTATTGATCGAATTTCGTGACGTTCCGACGGCATAATTTTAACACGAGTTTTTCTTTTACAAGAGACATATGAATTGTGTTTGCGGAGATAAATATGGTTTAAAAGAAGTCATTTTTTTCTGACAACATCAAATATGGCTCATGACGTGTCGGCGTATTTTGAAATCTTATTGTGTCACAATGTTAAATATACGCTTCATAAAGCGCCTATTGTCAGAGCAAATTTATACACCGCGCCGTGTGTGTGTTGCCATGGTTTTTTAATTCGCTGAAACTTACAAGGTTATCAAATATGGGTTATCAAATAAGATATGGTATAGTTTTCCGATTATTTGTGATATTTAACAAAAAGTGATAGTTTGAAAATTCTTCAAATGACAGCACCAGTCCGGTTTATGTTTGATCATCCCTCGTATGTCCTGAAGATTTCTAAAATCTTACTCCATTTTTAGACATACATATATATTTAGAAGGAAGATTAAGCATATGCACTATATACACGTGACATTGACAGGGACACTGATCATTTCCACTACACTAAAGTCTATTAGGATTATAACGCTTTAACTGCACTACACATTGAAACAGGATCAACATTCGCATAATTATATAGAGTTTGTTCTCTGTTATCATGTCTCACAAATCAACGATGATATTTTTATTGTCTTCTTCACTGATTGGGACCAGAGAACTATATATCTATTTCCGAAAGTCAACTGGATCCCGTAAGATCAAGTAGATCCGTAGGGTACAATGAATTTACGCAGATAAAGTATATATAAAGGGATATCATTAAATTCAATATGGTTATACTTTCCCCTACGTGGGATCAGATAAAGATACAAGTGTGCAGATAAATTGTTATAGAAATGGGAGAATATATACACACATACCACCACATCGATATGCCAGTCCAATTACGGCACAGCTCCTATATATATATTTCATATCGCCTACCTTTTGATATAAAAGGTCACTTTTGTTAATTTATAATTTCATTTAGACGTTTTCAGTATACAAAAATAAAAAGAAAGAAAAAAGAAGAAAAAGTCTATTGACAAAAGTTCAATATTGTAACCTATATTGTCAGCTAATTCGTCAGCAGTTTAGTGCCGCTTAATCAGGATGTTAGCTTGTGTACGGGAAGGCGAGATTTGACAATGCGATAACGAGAGGGCGACAAATCGATAGTGCGATTACGTCCATCGTGAGGACGGCAGAGCGATAAGCGATAACGATACTGTGATACTGCGATAACTTGATGACGACAATGCAATAATGTGATGGCGACAGTACGATTCCGCGATGGCGATAAAGTGATAGTATAATCGCACGATCGTATTTTCGCCATCTCGTAATCGCACTATCGCTATCGCACATTGTTGGCATCGCATTATCGTATTGTCGCCCTCTTGATTATAAAGTATTACATGTACCACGATGATCCTAACGGATTACATTATTATTCGAATACTTTTTTATCGATGATATATAAATAGATAATGTATTTGATGTACGGTAAAGAGGTTTTCCAGTTTTTTTTTAAAGTGGAAAAATTCCCCTGCATGTTCCATACAATAATAGGGCAACTGCTCATAGACAGTATAAAGCACAAAAAAATGTGCTGCTCTATTGCGTTAAGCAAGTTTAACCAGTGACTGTATTATCTCTGTGTAGCCATCAGATAGCCATCATGGTGAGCAATGTGCAAAACATCTGTCAACTATAGAAAGATCCATTGCAATTTAATTTAAGTAAACGTAACAAGTTGAAATTCAGAATAAAATTTCTGTCATAGAGCTTATGTTAGGAGTAAGATATAACAGGACTTAAGACGTTAGTTCTACGAAAATTGTAAAATGAAAATATAAGTTGTTCAGCTTATAAAATCTGGACACATAAAACATATACAAAAAATGAATAATATACAGTATACAACCGTTGCAAAAAATGAAAGTAATGGAAAAAGTCGATAATAAGATAAATAACATATTTTTTCTCCAGCTTAAATAATAAACTAATGAAATTAATCTGATATTGATAAAACTTAAAACCTTCTTTTCTGTTAACTTATATGGTCCTTTTCGTATGGTGGCTGATTTGGAATGCTTTTGCGCGTCGTATTGTCGCTAGCTGAAGCACGACGTCGTAATATGACCTGATTTGTGTTAATATGTCGTTAAACGAAACAAAACAATATGTGGTCGATACTGAATAGCAAATTATGTGCAAATGTATCATAGCAGTGAAATCCTTTTCCTTTTCTCACCGTCATTTTAATAGAAACACAAATCGACACAAACGACTAACCAATGCACAGGTGAAATAAACCACAAATATTTTATCTTAACACACTTTTAAAATAATACGTAAACTTAATGTCACAATATGTAACGAATTGAAACTTAATTATAAAAAATTATTTTGAAGCACTTACCGGTAACGATAATTTCCATGACAATTATTGCAGAAACCAACATGCTGTAATCTTGTTTACTGTATAAATTAAACATTCCTTAACGCAAAAAGGAAGTTAACATATGAGAAATATACGTTTTTCACTACGTGAATGAGGAATTACTACACCTGGTATATTTAACTTTAATATTTATTGATAAAGTTTTTGCATGACTTTATCAGTAACTTTATTATTGATCGGTAAATAAATCTTGGGATTTTAGCGACATAGATGAATAAAACATTTTTTAAAGGACATGTGCATTGAAAAATGCTTATGTTTGTGTTTAAATATTTTGTAGTGGGTACACACTTTGAGTAATTCTTTAGATTATACGATCTCGACTTGTATGTGTCACATGGAAGGTTCCATGATAACCGCCATATGAATACATGTGCGGATGTTTCAAAATTGTACCAGATCATGTTAAATGTTGAATTCTGCCGGTGCTAAGGGGCGTGGACGGTTGTTTGCACTTGACAGTACCGTCCATAAAAAGGATGAATCAATTCGAGCCTGCAACATTTTCAATTTTGCCGTGTTGGACTTTCTTTAGGGATTCTTGTTTTTTCTATTTTATATTCTCATCAAAGTTATTTTTGAAGTGTGGAGGCTGTGAAAAGCAGAGATGTTGTAATTATGTCTGATGCTTAAAGATCGTTCAGCACGGTATTATTGCTGTGTTTGTGGTAATTTAGTTATTTCTAATTGGCTATTTTCTTTTTGGGTGGTTCCACAGTTCCTGACTTTAATACTGTTGAATCACCCTTAGGATATGTGACCTGCTTTTTAAATTTGTCTTTTGGCGCTCTCTTATCTGTGATATGCAATTTTCATAACCACTGATCTCTTTTCCATTTTATTTAGTTCCGCCAATTGTTTTCTCGTTTAGGGCACATGTATATTTTTAACTTTGGGACCATATGCCGCTTTTCATGGAGTGGCACTTAAGTGTCACATTAAAAGTTTCATGATAACCGCCATATGAAACACATCTACGGATGATTCAAAATTCAAAAACGTACCAATACATGTTAAATGTTGAATTCTGCTTAAAGTGGTGCTAGGGGGTGTGAGCGGTAGTTTGCACTTGACATTACCGTCCATGAACAGACTTAATCAAACCGAGTCGCAACATTTTCAATTTTGCCGTGATGGACTTTCTTTAATAATTCATATTTTCTCTATTCTAAATATATCAGATAAAATAACACAGGCATTATGACATTTTAGTTTTATCACCTAAGTCACTTCCCAGTAAAGAACTCTTGTAAAATCGAGTTGGACGTAAAGAGAGGTTCAATACTTTTTTAAAGGGATACTAAGGCAAATCAATGACATAAATATTAAAATGATTAAATTACTCAAGTCACGCTAAAATGACTTTTTTAAAGTCCCGTCATGGATTTCTGTATATCAAGCGTAAATATATCTAAATATAGTGAAGGAAACTTAGACGCCGACAAAATGGCTGAGTAGTTTGAAACAAGCCATGTGATGTTACAATAACAGATATCGTGAATATTGAATGATTGAAACAAGATTGACATGTCCTTAAACGTGTCCAGAGTTCACTGTGGCAACTATTGTGAAATCTTAACTCTCTTACCTGACACACGTGGGACAAGTTAGGAAACCACCATTTTATTCTTTATATTAAGGAGTAAAGTTTTGTTCCTATGACTGCCTAGTGTACTCATTTTGATTATATTTACAGATTAATGAATGAAAAAATTAAAACAAAGAATTGAAAATTTGCCTGTGTCTCCCTTTAAGCGAGGTGAAATTGAGAAATATGACGGATTTTAGGTTGTAAACACACGTCAGAATGAGTATGATATTAAATATAGTAGAGTAATTTACTATTTATAATTTCAAATTTTGTGTGAATCATGTTGGGCTCTGACCTACACGTATTTCCTCAAAATCATAAAAATTTGGCTTCAGTCGTGAAAAAGTTGATGAATTGGCAGTAACTGATTTTGTGTCGGTGAAAAAGGTTATACGATTTAAAGCCCAACCGTAAATGTAGGTAGCTATTTCTACAACTTATGCACACTACAAAATGTTCAATAACTTGATAATAACTAATTAAAACTATTACCAAAAATAATCTTTTATTGACTTAAAGTCTTATTTAAGAATTGCCTGTGTTTTTATTGTTCCGTTTTTGTTTCGGACGGCATTTTCGTTGCTTATACGTCTAAATAGTGACATGATTCTGTCACTTTCCATTATTTTAAGAATTGCCTCCCCCTTTGATCTGAGACTTTTTGTGATGTACTTTTACTCACTCTGCAGACTTTCACTTCTTTCTATCTTTTTACTTAAATTCTATGCAGTATATAAAAGTGCAGAAGAGAATTTTCATTTGACAACCTACATTTCACTCCTCTTGTTTATGTTTGACACTTTAAATTTTTCTTCGTATTTAGTAGATAAATATTATCAAACTTGAATTATCATTCTCCTTAAC
This sequence comes from Ruditapes philippinarum, assembly GCF_026571515.1. NCBI lineage: Eukaryota > Metazoa > Mollusca > Bivalvia > Venerida > Veneridae > Ruditapes > Ruditapes philippinarum. Next base: position 118,714 of record NW_026860900.1, read on the forward strand.
TCAAATATTTTACCATTTTACTACCTTCTTGAATGTAAATATTTTGATCACCAAGGAAAAAATACCTACAATCCAATTATTTATTATACAAGTTAAATGTTTGTGCTGCACATCAAAGACGCCGTCAAATAATGTAAACAGTCACAGGTAATGTAAAATCAGAATTAAAAATCTTTTGCTATTACAGTTGAATATCCGAACCACTTACCATTTTTGCAAATATTTGTGATACACTTTAAAATAAACGTACTTTTTTCACTAAGTTAATATGTTTTATAACTTAAATGTTAATTATTTTAATGAATTACATGTAGCACACGTTTTGCTTGTTTTGCAAACAGAAAAAATCTCGTAGCGCCACACAATCTCCGGTGCGTATTTTAGCCATACCCTTGTTCCCTGATTAGACTATTGAACTGCCTTCGATTGCCTAACCCGTGTAAGTAGTGTCGATACCGGAAAAGCTCATATGCGCATGCGTACCTTTAATAGCAATCGAACAAGCACGAGTTGATCGGGTTGTAAACAAATATGGCTGCGCCCAGGGAATTATTTGCACCTTTGGGCGGAGGAAATAATGCTTGAATTACTTTAACTTTTATATAAATAAATAAAGTAAAGATAAATTCAAAGGCTATATTAGATTCTATTAACAAACAAAAGCAGAAAAACTATAAAAATCCTCTCTATTACTCCTTTTCAACGTTGTTGGCCGCCATTTTAACACTTATGACCCAGCTGATAGGCAGTGTCCAACCCGCGTAACTCAGGTACGCAAAACTGATGACGTAATACTCAACTCTACCTTGTTCGATTGTTACCCGTGTCGAAAGTGTTTAACCCGCGTTAGCAATCGAAGGCAGCATAGAAGGGTTTGTGTTGAGGTAGAACCACCTCTCTGATAGTGGGCGTGGTTAAGGTTTTGTTGATTGTAATTTAAGTATTCGTCAAGTGATATTGGTCATAGTTGTCCTGGTCCCTTCCCTCGGCCAACGAAGACTAAATGCTAGCATATAGAGTATCATATTAAATTTGGCGACAATTTAAGGCGGTGTTGTGCTTCAACAGAGGCGAGAAAATTGAGTGAGTGACACTGCCTGAGTCGTTACCTCTCTCAACGGTTAAGTTTTAGAACAATCGACTATGGACTGGCTCATTGGCACGTTATTTATTAGTTAGATAATAAAGAAATTAGAAAATGATAAAAAGAATATGATATTCAAACATGGTACTATCACTTCAAATAAACGTTTATTTTAATTTTAATTGCTTAAAACTCTGTGACATGTTGTACATTCTTAAAACAGTGTGATTTTGTGAAATCAAAATAAAGTACACAATATCAAGTCTAAAATTTCCCCCATTGCTGAATGAACGAATGCATTTCTACTAGACACCGCGTGCACGCGGCGTTCATATTAGACGAAACATTTATTCTTCGATAAAATTATGGATTTAAACAACCATATCACATTTGAATATTAGAAATTATGGCTGTATATTAAGGATATTGTTGACAAGTTCATATAATGAAAATTGAATGCATATAACACGTGTAAATATATTTCATGCACATGTTTTGTATGCTTAAAGTACTTAAGGTTCTCTCCCTCTACATGAATTGTGTATGCAATTTTTTTTAATGTACCCAATTGAGTCTCGAAACATTGCTGATATTTATTTGCCTTACGTTGTCAATACCTTGGCCTGAGAGAAATAAAGATATTTGTACTTGTATTTTCGCAATATAATCCTTTGATTATCTCGACTAAAAGCTTTTCAGAGGTGTTAACACAAAGCGAACGGTTTAATAACACATGTAATAAATCTGGAAAAAAATCAACAAATTTATAACTTCAAATACGTAACAATGCCAGATCAATTACTTTCGATTTAAAAGTAAATTTAGATGCATTATGTCGTATTAATTCAGATGAAAAATGATTTTAAAAAATGGCCGCTTTAACTTTGCAACAATCCTTTGAGCCGTAAATGTGAATTTTTAATATAATATTCGTCTTTGAATTACTAAACTTGCCTTTTTATGTCATGTCTACGACAGAAAATCTTCTTTGACATTTTGAAGACTATATTTTGGTATATTTTAAGGTTTTCTTAACTATTTTAACGAAGCCCTAATGGTTAAATTTCCGTTGGTTTATTGAAAAATATTTAGCTATAATTTGCTTTAAAAATTATTTTCTAGAGAGATACTCTTGCCGCATAATGAAGAAAAAGTTTTACAACGTAGATAAAGGACGCTCTCTTATTTCATCATAAATACTTTCTTATTGCGATGACTAAATATGCCTTCTTCTAAACGAAGGATTTGGTGATATATAGTACCGATCATTTGTAAATACAATTTTCTAGCCGAACTGTAATCTAAGAAACCATAAATCATTTTGATATTATGTGACGTCTATACTTTTTTTTAAATTAAGTTAGATAATTTGATTCCAAGTCCGTACTTGTCATAACCTTACCTTTAATAACTTTCAAGCTTGTAAGCATTTACTTAAATCTGTTCATTGAATGAAACCCAAAGACATTTTGTTTCATAAACAACAGGAATTTTGAACCTAGCCGATATTTTCGTAATCGGCAAAATGAACTCATTGGGTGGTATTGTTAGCATTCATTCATTTGACAGCATAAAAAGCGGTTTCTTAGTAAGGACCAAATATCCCATACTTTAAGCATGTAGTTCCTATGTTTTAAGTAATTGCCCTACTATTCATTTGAACGCGAATTATGTCTATTTTGCATCTTTGGTGCCAGACAGTTATTATACTTGTTACCCCTTCAAATAACTATGCAAACAGCTAACTTACGAAATAAACTGAGATCATACAATTTACTCTACGGTGCACAAACGCATCTTGCAATTCTAATGTCATTTTTTTATTGTAATTATAACATTTGAAATGGTGCATGATTAAGAATATATTAGGTTTTCATAATTAAATACCAAAACGCTGTCCAAATGCGGTATAAACAAAGGTGGTTTTCCATAGAATACTAGTTACTCTAACTGCTTGGCTACCGAAACATTTTTCAAATTGATAAGTATGATTCATTGGTGATAAAGCGACATTCATTTGTGCATGCCATTTTCCGAAGCAAAGTTGTCATTTCAATACCAAGTTAACAATTATGGCTGGAACAAATTTTCTAAGGACCATCAAAGTTTTAACATGGATTTATTTGGAGTGCAGTAAGTATTTGCTATTAAGATGACAAGTAAATGGCGTATTTACAAGATTAATATTGTTTGCCAAATGGTTCATTGTTTTGAAATAGATAAAATAAAATGTTCCTAATAAATATTTCACAATAATTTTTCGTATTAGACAACACAATTAATTCCCAGATATGAATCAACATAATAACTATTCATGATTTAATATAATTAAATATTTTGTCGGCTAAAATATCTCATTTGATATGTGAATTCATAAAATATTCATTTAAACATGGGCACTATCATCTTGTTGTCTACGATTGCATTTGCTTAATTTTTTTCATAAAAGTGATGTAGTTATCATCAATCAGTTGTGTAAACAAAACTTGAACTTTTACAATTTCAAAGTAAATATACAATTTTGCTGATGCCGGTGCTAGAGGCGTCGACGGTAATGTACACATTATAGTCTATAAACAAGCTCAATAAAACCGAGTTTTGAAAAAATTTGTCATTTCGGTCATTCTATTCTTATTGAAAATTCATATTTTTGTTTCTTCAATTTTATTGCCACACCAGCGTTGTTTGTGCGTCAGGAGGCTTTACAAAGTCACCCGTACATTCAGTCAGCTATATTTCTGATCTTATAGAATCGTCCAGCACAACATACTTGTCCTCTTGTACTTTTGGTTCTTTCTATTTTTTTTTACAATTTCATTATAAGTGTTGTACTGTGCATAAGGACTTGACAAAAGTTTGCCTTATTAAGTACCGTCCGTGAACAGACCGATGATGCAACTGTTTCTACCTTCGGTTATATTATTTGTGATTATTCTTTTAGCTCATTTGTCAATCGCAACTACTCGGCCCTTTCCGTCAGTCTTCAGATAAGGACCTCGAACACAATAGTATGAATACACAGAACAGATGCGGTATTTCGGTCTAACCTACGCTAAGAAAATAAACATGTTAACAAATAGTAATTTAATGCTGGGAGTTGTTGACAAGTTTATATCCAATATATTTAGTAAATGTCCACCTAAAATAAGTGAATTCATAGGTACAAAAGCAAACAATGCATTATTTATATATTTATCATTATGGCTGTAGAAACCGAAAGTTCAAAAAACCAACTGACATTTAGTCGGATTTGTTTAAAATTGAACATCAGTAATATTTAAATATACATATTTTCAAGCATAAGAGTACCGGAACAGACATTAAATGTCAAATATATACATTCGTTTTACATTATCTCTGTTTCTGTTTACATCTGAAACCACGTGGTAGAACTACTTTAAATCCGTATTGTTTCCGAGGTTATTATAGATAATAGCCGAAGCAGTTCCGAATGGCTCATTTGTGTAGGATCTGTTGCCTTTTGTACTTTACACTCTGTTTTTTAACATTAGGGTGTTAACAATTTTGTCTCAATTATCACGCAACGTTGTCAGTATGATTGTATAAATAATTGCTGGGACAAAAATAGAAAATATTGTTAGCATTCTAGAGGCCACTGTTTTAATCCAAATATTATCAAGCTCAAGTTATATATGAATATGGGGCATTTGGGGTCAAAAGCTAGATCAAACGTCTAGATCATTGTAACTCTTGTTAAAACATGGTCAGACCCAGTGACCTGGAAATTAATTCTGTATATTTGTGTTTATTTAAACTCGCCACCGGTTGCCCATTTGAGCGAGCCTCAAGAAGAGTATTAGTAATTTTAGATTTTGGAGGATAATGCAATTACAGGTACAGAAAGGCGACCCTATTCCAGAAGCTACTTTAGCGTGCCAAGTGTTTAAGCAACCATACACGGGACCTTGATTTAAAGTCTCATCCGAAAGACTGAGTATTAATTTTAGCTGGCCAGCCCGGGAATCAAACCCGCAATGTCGAGATCACAAGTCTCGCACTCTAACCGATTGAGCTATGAAAATTAATTACAAAAGTTGTTTTTCTGATTTATGGCTCAAAATTGGAAAAATGGTCGTCTTGGTTTAAAAACTAGGTCACAAAACAAAAACATTAAATATACCTTGATAACACTCTAAATGTACTACTTTCAGGCAAAACAGTTTTGATTAATCTTGTTTAAAATTGCACTTTTTATATGTAGACATGAACGTTTAATATGAGTGTAAAATTTAGACTTAACATGGTGTACCTTTCATTCATTACATTTGTTTGTTTTCATTGTCATTCAGAGCCTAAATAATCAGGTGAATGATATAAGGCCCGTCATGTTCCTCTGGTTCTCTCTATTTACCGCCATATAAGCGTTGTTAATGCCGTAGAGATGCCATAAAAAGTCACACCGTACATTCAATCAGAAAGCTATTTTTCCTTCATTTTCTTTTTATTCTGCAATTGGATTGTTCCAGTATTCTTTACATGAATACTGTATAACCATTAGGACTAGAATACATTGATTTTTTAAATTTGGCTTTTTACAAATTTGTGATATGAAGGATTCATTACCTGTGATTCCTTTCAAAATACTATTTACTAATAAAAAGAATAAGAAAAGTGAAACACACGAAACAAAGCGGGTCAGGCTTCTATAGTTTTATTAATGACCTACATTTCGGCTATTCAATAGCAATAGCCTTCATCAGGGTACAGATATATCAGAAAATGCCACTTATAAATTTGACGGTTGTTTTTGTCAAGTGATCATATCTTTTTATAGAAGTTATTTTTAGGTGGTTCTTTTGTCCGTATATAGTTATTTATATGAGGAATTATAACATAATAATAATAATAAATTGTTACAGTTAATATGGAGTCATTGTTATTTATTTAAAAACACCATAGATCGAGTAGATCTTTATGTCCATGTATTTTGTGTAGACAAACTCGTCTTTTTCATCTTGGCATATTGTTACATCGCTGGTACTTTCTGAGATGTTGTGTGTCGGCGAGTTTTCATTGGATCGAAATGGAGACTGAGGTAATGTTGATAATGGTTCTCCCAGTGTCATTACCTTTATCAGTTATGTACAATTTAATTCAATTGTAAACGTTTTGGCTAGCCATTGTTTTTGTCCTTGAACAATTCTGAATTTTTTTATGGTTGTTGGTTTCTTGATTAAAGTGCATTCAAAAGGTGGTTGCCACGGTTTTACTGTTTTTTTTTTTGTATCTGTGCATTTCCATGCCGTGTATTTTACGGCAGTGCCTTTTAGGAATGTCTCTTCTTGTATATTCTTGATCATAATGGAAGCATATAAACATCGTAATCGTTTTCTCATGTGTTTTGTTGGTCTGTTGAAGTTTGATTTAGAGCCCTTGATGAATTTATTACTTTTTAAACATTGCCGTAAATTTTTTTATATTAAGTTTAAATGAATCCGCCGGTGCTGGTACTTGCTTATAATAGTTTTTCTTATCTGTTATTTCCATTTTTGGTGCAAGTTAAGTCCGTTTGGTGATTTCGTTTAAATAATTCAATGTAGGTTTCTTCTGTTCTAAGGCGGATGTTTATGTTCCTTGGTGTCGTTGTTAGAACTGTGACGTCGACGTCGTTTATGTTTTGTCCGTTGGCGGAAACATGTTAAGAGACAGGTATCACATCATTTTATTACGTATATCATTAATATGTTCATACACTCGAATTGTGTTACCCGACTTGCCTATAATTTGGATGCCGCATTTTAGGCATGCAATTAAGTAAATGATGCTGCTACACATCATAAGATCCTTTAATTTTGAACGTTTCTCCAGTTGTGGTAATTTTGACTCAATTTTAATGGTTTTGGTTTTAAGAGCGAACATGCTATACAATTTCGGTAGCGTACATTGGAACGTGAGGGTTGTGTTACCATTTTTGAATCGGAAGATCTCATTAAGATGTTCCTAAGGTTGTCAGGTTTACGATAAACTGTTAAAATTCTATGCTTAGTTAAATCTGCTAGGTGAGAGTCGGGTTTCATTAAATGTTCATACTTGTTAATGATTTTGATCATGTTAGGTAATCTTGGGTTGTGAGTGACGATTAACGGTATTAGTTTGTGTGAAAAGTGGTGTTTGGTGTCATTAAGATGGTTGATTTTCGCCTTCTTGATAGCTTTTCGTATAAGTGCTTTTGGATAGCAACGTGCATGCAGATTTTCGGTTAGTAATTTGCTGCATTCCAGAAATGATTCTTCAGTGCAGCATATCCTTCTAATTCTGAGTGCTTGACTATATGGTTGATGTTTCGGATGAAATGATGAGTAATGGCGGTACATATAAGAATCAGTAGGTTTATATAATGTGTTGGATAAGTTCCCTTAGGCATCTATTCTGACAGTCGAGAATGTGGCCAATCAAAAAGACGTCGTTTTTAGGAATGTTTGTTTAAATTCGTGCATGAATAATATTGTTAAACTTGGTGGTTCCCGATATTTGTTCGTAAGTATTTCCGTTAAATTTAAAGCATGTATTCTTTAGTATAAATTGTAAGAAGAGTGAAAGTATCCAAGATTTTTGGTTCTTAGAGATAACGTTTTTCAAGTGCTTGTTTTACTGCTTATATAACTTCTCTGTGTGGAATATTTGTGCATAAGGTTGTGACGTCAATAGTAACAAGTAGAGCATCTTTGGGTACATTTTTTATTGTCCTAATGCATTCTAGAAAATGATTTGTGTCTTTGATGTAAGAAGGTATGTCTCTAGATAGAGGTTATATAAAGTAGTCGACGTATTCAGATAGTATTTTGTTGGACTGTTGCATGCTGATACTATGGGGCGTCCAGGGTTGTTGGTTTTATGTATTTTTGGAAGTAAATAAAAGATAGGTGTTCTGCAATTTTTAGCAGAGAGATATTCAATGTGTTTATGGTCAAGTAATGAGTGTTTTTTTAGTTTAAGAAGGAGTTAATTTCTTCACATGTTTTATTAGTTGGTCAGTAGTAATTGATTTATACATTGTTGTGCCACCCAGTTGTCTGTTTGCTTCTGCGATGTAATCAGCTTTATTGAGAATGACGACGGAGCCTCCTTTATCTGCAGATTTGATTATGATTTCTGTGTTGTTTCTGTGGGTAGTGATAGCCTTGTATTCATCTTGAGTCAGGTTGCCCATTGTTCCGGTGCCCGTTGTGTCTTGAGTGTATCCTGTTGCATTATGGTACGAAATGCATCTAGATGTGCAGATATCCCCGGTTGTGGAGTCGTCCAGCCTGAATAGGGTTTGAATGGGTCTGTTGGTGTTTTTCATAAAAAAAATGTTTAAGTCTCATGGGTCTGTCAAATAATAGAATATCGCAGTGTAGTTGTAATTTATCAATTTTAAGTGGTGTGGGACAGAATGTGAGTCCTCTGCATGATATCATTTTTTTTTGCAAACTCAGGTTGATAACTAGAATGGGTGGTTAAGTATTTGGTGTAATTCTTAAGTAGGAGATCACTTTTGTATTTTTCAATCCGTTTAAATCGTCTATTTGGCATTATTTTGTGTATTTAGTTGTTAGTTAAAAATTACTATTTATTCAGTTCCGTCTTCACGTAGAGGATGCATGTGTTATTTTATTTTGGATACATGTGGCGCTTTTAATGAAATATAAATAACATTAGTCGGTTAAGGTTCCATGATAAACGCCGTATGAACACATCTGTGGAAGTTTCTCAATAACAAACAATTTCATAGGAAATATTGAATTCTGCTAAAGGTAGTACTTGTGTGGCTTAGAGGTAGCATGCACTTTCCAGTACCGTTGGGATTTCTTTAGGGTGTCTGTTTTCTGTATTGCATTGTCTCATCAGTGTTATTTGTACCCTATGGCGGCTGTTTAAAGAATCCCTGTATATTTTATATGCTATATTTTCGATTCTTGACTATCGTTCAGCAAATTATTGTTGTAAATGCATGTTTTGTGAACTTAAATTTCTTTCCAATTAAATGTTGTTTTTCATCGGATGGTTCCAGTTCAGCTCACTTAAAAAACTGATTAATAACCCTTAGGATATGTTGCCTTCTTTTTCATTGTCTAAACTTTACCAGTTATAATTGAATGTTGAATTCTGCCTTTTAGTAAGCCGATGCTAGAGGGCGTGGATGGTAGCTTGCAATTATATTCCAAATTGTTTCGTTAGACTATGATATATAACATTGTCTTGTTCTTTCCATGATTCATTTTCCACATACTTTTGGAATTACAGGTATGATATTACTGGCATCATAAATATACATAGCATCGTATTACTTATTTATATGTTCAAAGTGTTGTAGAAGTATAGTAGAAAACACAAAGACATAGATATTGTAATCTATATTAAGATGAAAATAATCTTTATTTGTTGATATCTCGAATCATTTTAGATGCTGCCATTTCTCCATTAGATGAGGCATATACAGCATCAGTCGGGAGTGATTTCACAATTCCATGGACATATGACAATGAAGCAGACATGTATTTTGTCACCTGGACATTTAAACCTCTATTATTAGCTACACCAACAACAATCATGTCAACATTTGGAACTTCTGCTGCAGTCAAGAACAATAACTTCAACGTACAGCATGTCTCAAACGGAAAAATTAAATTGAAGTCTGTTACTATTGAAAATGCAGGCATTTACTATTGTACAGTGGATTATTTTCTAGCATCTGGTCTTCCATCTTGGACAGGAACAGCTACGATTTCAGTTACAGCTTCAATGTCCCATGAGGGAGGTATTTAATTACCTTATCGCACGTCTGCTCGTCGGTATCTGTATCATGCAATTTAAAGACATTTTCTGCAGTTTTATGAAAATTTAACCCTTTCATAGAATTTTCTTATTTTTTAAGTATGATCAGTAAAATTTAATGGTGAATTCAAAAATAAAAAGAAAACTATATGTTGACGTGTTGGATTTCTTGTAAAATGGCAGTTTCCATGGTAACCGTTTATCTAAAAACTGTCAAAATAGCCAAACTGTGTAATAACAAATAGAAAATGTATAAGATAGCTTAATACACAGAACAAGCATTGTTTTATGCAAAGATAACCTAATCCAATGATTCTGAATAAAACAAATGATAATCTGAACATATTTCTTTAAAAATGAGTTTCCCATGCTTCGTTAAATGAACAAAAAATTAGAAAAATAAACACGAATTCTGTGAATAATTAAAGATATTGAAACATTTCTTTCATAAGATTTCTAAATTTTTTGTATGTTGTGTAAAATTTAATAACGAATTCAAAAATACAAAGAAAAATATATGTTGGCGTGTTGGATTTTTTGAAAACTGGCAGTTTCCATGGTAACCGTATATTTCAAAATTGTCAAAATAGCCAAACTGTGTTATAAAAATGTATGTATAAGACAGCTAATTACACACACAATAAGTATAGTTTTATACAAAACTTGCTTTATCTAAGGGTTCTGTTTACAAGTTATAACGGGCAGTTTCCATGGTTACCGCACTGGAGCATATGCTAATAGTCAAAATTACCACGCTTTCTTGAGAAATATTAGTGATATACTAAATGCATTGTTATATATACAACAAAAACGTTGTTATATAAAGTAATATTTCTTTTGATGTTTTATATAGTAAATGATACTGAATATGTTTTTAAAACAAGTTATATTGGGCGGTTATATAAGGCCAAATTATTTCTTTACTCGACTAACATACCCGAACAGTAAGCAAGTATTCAGAAATTTACAAAGAAAATAATGAAAATTGGAACATTTCATTGATATTATTTTTGTTATTTATTCATCATTTTTAAATATATCATTTTAAACTTCTTTGCCCACTTGTCTGCCAGTAATGAAGTTCCCATGAACTTTCGTCTCTATATTACAAGTGGGTGGGGTAACGCGCGCAGAATCATCATCAATGCTAACGTACTAATGCTAGGAAAAGTCCTTTATATGAATTTGTCTTAACGACCTCTTATTCTTTTGAACCGATCTCCTCCTAAACATTAAGAAATAATTATTCTGTATTATTTACTCAATATTTGCTTATAGCCGAAATTTAAACAGTTATCCGAGTACTATTCAACTTGACCTTTTTTGAAGAGTAATTATCCGTGATTATCTTTCTTGGACGCGCATAACGATGCGCACACAAAAAATACCGAAGACGTCTTTAAGAACAATTTGGTAGTGTTTTTTTGTGCTCATATTTTTGTTCAGTCATAAAAATACATAAAATACGCAAACATTACATTAAATTGAAGTATATTTGGGTCGTGTTAGAAATTATTTCGTTTACATGTTATTTGTTGTGTTGTATAACAGTTTTTGTCATCCACTGCACAATGTAAAATATTTCCAATTATGTGCGTTTTTAGAAAGTGTCATCCGTTGTCAACATTAAGTTAAAATTCTTATTTAAATTATGTCATTTAAGCACAATTGAGTGGTTTATATGTTCTTGACATAATAGTAAAATACATAAAATGCATAGTTATTACATTAAATGAGGAAATGATTGCGTCTTTTTTATTATTATTTTGTTTAGATATTAATCGTTAAAATTGGCACGAAAACATATACATAAAAAGAAAATATCTGTGGTAAAATGAGACAAGTTGTTCAGGTAATAGTTTAAATATATACATGTATATTGTCAAATAATGTTCGAAACAGTTACAAATAACTTTTCATTTTTCAAATGTACTTAAACAAATAAAAGCAGTGAAGTTAAAAAAAATATCATACTTATATCAAAATGTAATTAAGAGTGGAAAAACTTTGCATACTGAGCTTACTTGTGACACTTCATATATTATATAGTTTTAAGTGAATATCTGTTCTAGTTTCAGAAACATTTAAGTATTAATAGTTATACCAGACCATTTTCTAAGCCTAAAAGGGGCATGGCTTGTTTCATAATTCAATGGAAATGTAGAATTTTCGTCATCTAAGCTTGCTTGTAACCATTCAAGTAAATATCTGTTCTGGTTTAAGAAATATTATAGTAAATAAATTTAAATCAAAAAATGGACTTAACTTTGTCAAAATACAATACAAAGTTCTCCCCACTTGTTCTAGTTATGAAATTTGACCTGCATATCTTACTTGCGACACTTCGTATATTTTTGATGTTTCAATTGATTACCTGTTCTAGTTTTAGAAAAATTCAAGTACATGTTAAAATTTCAGAACATTTTCTAAGTCAATTTTTGACCTTTAACTGTGGCATTGACCTTAAGCTGGCACAAGGATAAGATAAGTTCTGCACATTGCCAAGTTGGGGTTAACATTTGAATCAAGTTTGAAGAAAATCCTTCCATTAGTATAGAATTTATAGAGCGGACACGTCATATTGTCTAGTACTGATTGTATGCAAATTTAAAGACTTAAACAGGGCCATAACTTTATCAAAATGCAATACAGAGTTAAGAAACTTGACCTGCATATCTTACTTGTGACACTTCATATATCTTTTAAGTTTCAAGCAAATACCTGTGCTAGTTTCAGAAATATTCAAGTAAATGTTAAAATTTAAGAACATTTTCTAAGTCAATTGTTGAAGTTAACATTTTAGTCAAGTTTGAAGAAATTCTTCCATTAGTATAGGATTTATAGAGCGGGCACGTCATTTTGTCTAATATTTGATTGTACAGTTAATTTCAAGTTTCTGCCGTCAATTTCCTACAAGCAATACGTCTAATAATTCTGATACCAAACCACACAATCTGGAAAAAGAAAACACATTTTGTTGAGAATATATATGGAAATCAACAAAGAAATCATCCCATCTCATGATCTGCAATAGGCAGGCAGTCAAAACAGTTGCAATTCACTCCGTTGAAGCCCAAAATCTACAGTGGCCCGAGACCCCAAACAACACATTCCGTCCCTCTGGCAAAAAAAAAATACCTGCAAATATACAAGCTAAAAAAACACCGTCTCTGCTTTAGCAACTCCCTATACATGCAAAATATCACAAAGAAACTGGTGCTCAACCTTGTTGATTTTTTGCTACTGCTAAAAGTTTGTACCCCCCTGTAAAATGACTTGTTTTTACTGTGCATGCTGTTTAAAAGCAATGTTTACAAAAAATGGCGGCCTTGACATTGATAATCAACAGCATGTCATTTCTGGCCATGTTTTTGAATTTGCCAGTGATCATATTAGATGTCACAAAAACAAATTTCATGCTGGAAATGCACTTTAAAGACAACCAGTCATTTAACCTTTTCCCTTATGTAGACGTGTTTTGACGGCTTTTTGCCCCCCCCCCTTTTTTTTGAGACCTCAAACAGTGAAAAAAATGCCAAGAAAATTTTGGACATGTGACAGGCTAAAATGGCCTCAGGTCGATCTCAGGGTAACTAGTAACCGACGCCGAAAAGCCTTTTACTCTATTTTAATTCATTGAGAAGTTGCAGAACTTTGAAATTAGTTTTAATGGAAAAAAACAATGCAAAAAAGTGATTTTTCGCAATTTTGAGACGTCCCTCCTCTGCCATGGTAACAGAAAATTAACGATTGAGCAGGCTGTTACAGAGGCTATGGTTCAGTCAACATTTGTGCCAAGTTTCATCAGTATTGAAGCAAATTTTCATAGTTTCATAGCAGTTTGAACTTGTAACAGGAGGCTTTTCAATGAAAACGGTCATTTTTAGCTTGACTATTTGATAAGAATAAGTAGAGCTATTGTAGTCACCCGAGCGTCGGCGTTTACGTCGGCGTCGGCGTAGCCACTTATGTTAAAGTTTTTGTAATACCTCAAATATTTGCACACTTGTACACCATCATGACCCCAACCTGCAGACTTAGAATTTACGTTAAAGTTTTTGTAATACCTCAAACATTTTCAAAGTCCATTGACATATGGCTTTAAAACTTTGCACACTTGTTCACCATCATGACCCCAACCTGTAGACAGGAGAAGGTAACTTTATCAAGCTTTTTGACAGAATTATGCCCCTTTTTCGACTTAGAATTTACGTTAAAGTGTTTGTAATACCTTAAATATTGACAGGAGGAGGTAACTGTATCAACATATGGCAGAATAATGTCCTTTTTTTCACTTATAATTTACTTTTTAGTTTGCATACCAACTCAGATATGTTCATATTCTATTGACATCTGGCTTTGAAACAAGTTGAAATTTTATACTCTTCTTTGAGAGCATAATAGGACTCTCTTCAAGGCTTATTACTGTTACATGGATTTAAACATGGATTTAAACATGGAAAACATTTGCCCTTTTGTTAACTTAGAAAATTTTACATTATCAAGCACTAAGAATAGTCGAGCGTTGCTGTCCTACCGACAGCTTTTGTTCACAATATGCTCATCGGGTAAAAGGTTAACTATATCCAAGAAATCCTCCCTGGCTATTCGAAGCTGTGGCTTACATTACTGTGGTGTGCTACCTATAAACTTGGATTAAATCGCCGCGTAGCATTGTATCCTCACACCTTGCGCTCACGGAAAATACCGAAGCGATACATGAGTTATCTCCCGTCTTTAAGATTTTGTGCTAGAATTTTAGGTCTTGTACCCAGCTAGGACACAAAAAGCAAATATTAATCACGTGGTTTCTAGTTTTTATTTGTTCTGCTGTTCTTCTTATTGAAATGAGTCAGTGTTATTTCGCTTAAGGCTGTTTAATGTTAATACTTTCATAAAGTTAGAATATGGATAAATCTCTATAACAACAATTCTAACTTAAGCGAATGAAAACAACAAGTAGAGTACTCTAGTCAAATAAATTAATACCCAAATTCTGCTCCATAGTAAAACCTCTAGATTAAGTAATACTAAATCGGTGATTCATCGTGTTTATTATAAGAATCTTACACTGGCTGCCAGTGTGGCGTGAATTTTGTCAGACCCGTGAGAAACGTAAGACTTTACGTTCTGCGCATGCGCAGGTAGTAGTCGGACGGGGCCGTGAGAAATGTAAGACTTTCTGGTACAATTGTGTGTTAACCTCGTTTAGAAGCTCATTAATTAATCCAAGTGCAGTTCTTCCTTTTATTCATGAGCATAGAGATATTTGTCTTGCATATCAAACAGGATTATCTAACGTTTACACACTCTATCGGTGCACCCCTAGAAGTTGCGTGTTTTAAATGGCGTCATTGAAACGAGAGCCTTTTATGAATTAATTGCGTACTTAGGATGACGTCACTTAACCGTTATGAAAGAAGTTGTAAGTTCAAACGCTACTATAAGAAAAAGTGCGTAATGAGAATATCCTTTTTTGTAATTTCTGCTCTGAAAATAATTGATATGTAATATGCAAGAAAAAGAATCAAACATCGGCTTTCAGCATCGAGACATAAAATATAAAGTCACATTGTGTATTCCCTTGTTTTATCAGGAATGAAAACTTTGGAAATATTTCTGATGTAACAGTTGCTCAACCTTATGACAATGAATCAACAGCATTACCTTGTCCTTGGTACATTGTTCCAACGAAACGACAACATGTGAACGCTTACAGTATTGACTAAAGCGTGCACGTTCTGTCACAGTATACCACGTGTACATGTACGGACGTAATGAAAATGTCCATGTCATAAAACTTCCCCTTTAATTTCAATTTCTTTACGTAAGGTATGCACAGCTGACCATTCCTTCGCAGCCACTTAAGGCATTCGTAAAACCTTGCTTAAAGTTTTTGTTGACGGGACGTAATGTGTCAATATTTTATAATGTTATTTTAACTTTCAAAGCATGCGTTTTGTTATTTTGTGTCAAATATGAATATTGCATATTTTAAACTGTTTAACAGAAGTGCTAAAGTTTCATCTTTAAGAATTTGTTTTAATCTTACATTATAACATGTATTTGTTTGTACAAGGTAAGGTAATCCATGTTACCTTTGTATGCTATATCTATTTGATAGTTTCCCTTCGACAGGAGGATAAACAGATTGAACTGACTTTCTATATCCAGAATGACTTGCTTTTGATGAATACATTACAATGTACTAATTAAATTTGCTATTTTTTAAATGTTATATGAGAGTGTGTCCAGTCTTTTAGTATTAATGCTATCTCTAATATATGAGCTTGTATCTAACCGCGTAACAATGATTTGTTATGTTCGGTCGATTTTGCTGTTCCTAGCAAGTAAGGCACAGATATGTTTGATTCATGTATTTAAGGCACATTATGCTTCAATAACCATACTCTATTTTTTCCATACAAGCACTAATTCACCAAAATTATACCAATTGCTAACAGAGGAACGAAAGCAAAAAAAATAAATAAATAAATAATATTCATGATTCATATTCAACAATGACTAACAGAAACTTTGTTGTTTTTTTTGTGGCGAATTACCATGTGCCACAAAAACAGCATTCAATAAGGGACAACGCCGTTCATCGGCGTCGCAAAGAAGTCAACATGGCAATGTAAAATTGTCTTTTGGGTAAAAATATGTTGTACAGGTGGCATGTATCCATAGATAAGTTCTATATATTTTCTTTTAATATGAATTTGGATTCCCAGTTATCATAAAACTGTATCAGACTGTTTTTAAACCTGAATAAAATCACTCAATCAACTCAGAACTTAAGATATTATTTTTGTTCAGCATTTCCAAATCATGTATTTTTATAATCATTTTTGTTTATTATTATATTTATTCAAATCTGTAAGATATCTATTTCAGTTAAACATTTTTTTAGATATGCTTTCTTTCTTCTTGGTTATTATTATTATTAATATTAACTTTATTATAATTATTATTATTATTATTATTATTATTATTATTATTGTTCCCTTATTCTATTATCATTATTATTATTATTACTATTATTACTATAATTACTATTATTGTTATTATTATTATTATTGTTACCTTTATCATTATTATTATTATTATTATAATTATTATTATTATTACTTTTATTATTATTATTTTTATTATCATTATTTTTATTTTTATTATATTATCATTACAAACCAGACCGTTATTGTCTGGCAATGATATACATTAATCATTGATTATTATAGTGACTATCCTTTATGATATTCAATTTGATACTCCCTTAATTATATGTTTCCTTTTTACTTCACGCGCTCGTATATGTGAATTACGCATCTCAACACAATTTTAACTCTTTTTGCAGTTGAAAAAGGAAGAGGGAAAGTTATCTTCTTTTCAATAGTTAGGTACATCATTTAAATTCATCCGGGTTATGAGTGTATAGTTAGGTAAGTGGGAAGTTTTCACAGTAGCTTAACTTTATTTTTTTTGCACATGCATTTTTAACTAAATAACCATGAATATATTGCAATCATATACAAAGTCATTTGTAATTTGCAAATAACTTGCATAAAACATTATAACAACTCCGGTCTTTTGTCATTTGGTTATTCATAATACAAATAATATTGCTTGAGAAGGTCCCTGATTAGTTTGAACAAAATTGAAAAGCTTCGGTTAGGCATTTAAAAATTTATGTTGCGAAAGTCATAAATCAAATTTGGGTTACTTCCTGATTAAGAAGGTCGATCAATATCGTGATAACATTGTTGAGGTATATATAGTACGCTGTTTGTTGATCTAGATACGTATGTTAAGATTAATGAGGTAAAATTTAAAAAAAAGTCAGATTGTACGTTGATATTTACTTTACCTGTTTACATACAATACATTTATATCGAAACGTCTTTTTTTGTTGATAATTTTAACAATTGAAGTGAGGCTTTAACGATGACGACTATTTGTTTATTATGTCCGAAACGTCAAAGTGCTTTTAATAACCTGCAAATATGTAAATAAAATGCTCACCATTATGTTTGCCTGAGTTCTAGATGTATTCTTTTATTAATCAGTCTGTTTGTCGCTTATAATTCTATTTATTAAAATATAAGTTATTTAGAACAAAAATCAATCTATCTTTATGAACTTAAAAGGTATTTTCAAAGAAAATGAGGAAGTGATCGCAATGATCGCAATACGTTTTGTAACAGGTCGGGTTATCATGGTACATTCACTTTTATACGAATACATTCAACAGAACACACACACACAATACACACAAAAGTTTCAAAATATTATTTCCGACATTTCCATTTTATAAAACACCATGTAAATTTCATTTTATATAATTAATAGCTGTAATTGTCCTTGTCTGATATAGATTGATCTACGTAACGATTTAGCTTTTTCATAATTTTGAATTAAGCTTCTAAATATGCTCAATAATTTTTGCCATTGTAATGTGGATAATAAGGCATTATTACCATTTTAATTTTTTGTATACGATGAAAGGTCCTTCCGCAATCTGATGTTAATCTTTAGTTCGGTAATATTACAATTTGTTTTTGGTCTGTGTGAAAGTTAGTCTAATGGGGTAGTTTTCAAACCTGATTAAATTTATCGCTTGTACGTGCATTTTTATTACTTTTTCCATAGATAAAGTGAAAAGATATCGTTGAATATTGAATATTTGCTGTTAACTGTCATCAAACAATTTACCGACAGCAATATTTGATCCTTTTTCCGATTTATCAATCTTTAGTTTATTGCTTGAAAAAAGTCCCCGTTTCAGTTGAACATATTTTATAAACTTTAGTTAGGTGTTTAATATTTATATCGTCTCCTTGTCAAGTTAAGTGTAAGTTGCTTCCGTATTATGAAGGTCAATTGACATCATGATAAAATGTCAACTGTTCTAATGATAAATATTATATATTTGCACTTACATACGTGTTGTTTCATGTCGACGACTTCCTTGTGAAATACATTTATTGAACAATATTTCAAGAGCACATGTAGATGAAGCGGGGGAAACTATTTTGTGTGTAATGCTTAAATGTGCGACAGGTTAAGTATTCTATTCCAAGCTTACCCGCGAAAAGGTTTAATTCTATTCTTACCAGTGGATGCATTTTCATTTGCAGCTCCAGTAGAATACTGTGATTTATTTTAAGCTAACCAGTGTAGCTATGCCAATGTTTGATTCTTTTCCTTACATTATCAATTGCATAATCATCATAATTGAATTGAAAAAAATTTAAGCGCCAGATGAGCTTCGTACACTTTTCAAATGACGTCATTGAAGCGTTTTTCGAAAATCCCATGTATAGGATAATGTAGTTTTTGAACAGATAAAATGACAATAATTTCTAAGAAAAATAATTTGTTTAGGTAAACTATTTAAAATATGGTACAATATACAGGAAAAAGATTTCTGCACGCTTCTACGGTTCCGACCGGAATATCCGTCCCTTGTGTATCAACTAATGGGCGGCACTCGGCACGGTACTGTCAAGACGGATATATTTCGATTCTATTGAGGGCTTTCGTTGCCAAAATTCCAGACATGTAAAATGTTCCTGTTAAAAATTACTTTTGCGAACTTGTATGCCTACCATTTTTATTGTGCCCGTGCATAGCACATAATATGGCTCTTAATTCAATCTTGTAATTGAAGGTTCCCGCCTTTATATAACAAAGTTTACATATAGATCGTAACAATTACCTAACATGGAATACAACAACAAATTTACAAGTTCGTTTCTTCCATTGCATGCAATACATATGCAAGTTTGCACACTTATAGATCTGAAATATACATTTGAAATGTAAAACTCAAATATAAAAAATAGAGTTTAAGAAAACGTGTTTTTAGTTGTAGAAATACAAGAGTACGTTTACACAGTAACATGTTTAAAATGACAAAAGTAGATTCACAAAGTTAACCGATTTTAAGTCAAGCATGATGCCCCGCCCTTCTCTGAGTATTTACGAACAGGTATAAAATGGCATCTCTCCCCTATTTCTAAATGAGACTGAAGGAAAACATGCCGCATTTTTCCTAACATATATTTGTAAAATTTGTTACAAAAGTTTTGTCACTAGCTACATCACTTTCAAAAATGCTGATTTTACCATTTATTTGATATAAAATGATGAAAATAACTTATGCACTAGCTTATTATTTAACCTTGTGTTTTCCTAAGAAACATCGGCGATTTGGAAATTTTTAGGGGAAAAACCAAGTTTAAGAGAGTAACTTTATTCATAATCTGAAGACCATCCAATATTTGTATTGGTATCATTGAAAAATGTATTGTCACAAATTTCATTTCCAACAAAAACTAAGCAAGTATTTGAATAAAATAAGATTTTAAAGCGACCACCAAGATTTCCTTTCCGAAATCAAGAAAATACTTATCCGTAGCACATATGTGCAATCATAAATAAGGTTTTTTTCAGTATAAATAAATACTTTTTAATATACTTGTTCAAAGCTTATTGTCTTAACTTTCATTCAATATTCATTTTCTATTTTAAAAATTGATTATTTTATAAAGTATCTAAAGGGAGCGACGTGATTTCCTTGCCGAATATATTAGTGGTGTTAAGAGAAAAAAAACAAACAACGATAAGTTTGAAATAAAATTTTTACTTCTACGTCATTTTTATTTTTAAAGCATCCCTTGAAAGTTCATGAAGGATTCTTTTACATGACTCTAAAATTATTAAAATCGATCAAGAAATAAAAAAGTAAGTAAGGGGCGCCATGTTTTTCTTATACTGAATTTCAGAGTGTGGTTTACAGTAAGTAACATAATCAACTTTGAAACGAAAAGTTTATTACTTCTCTTTAATTCATTTTTATTTTTAGGCATTATATAATTGTATATTATAAAACTTATGAAGCACATTTTTATTTCAATCCAAAATTATCAAAATTGATTACGAAATAAAAAAAAGGAAGGGACGCCGTGTTTTTCTTACCGAATTTGAGAGTGTGATTTTCAGAGGAAAAAATGACCAAGTTTAACACAACACTTTTAATACATCTATTTAATTCATTTTTGTTCCTGAGGCATTCATAGAAAACTTATAGAGTAATCTTTCATTTGGTACCAAAATTATTTGACTGTATAAAATAAAAAAAGTTGAAGGGACGCCGTGTTTTAAGAAATAGGAGAGAGGCGCCGGGTATTATAGCTGTCCGTACATTTCCATAATAGAAGTTCGTTAATACTCAGAGAGGGGCGGGACGTCATGCATGACTTGAAATCGTTTAACTTTGTGAATCTACTTTTGTCATTTTAAACATGTTGGTGTGTAAACGTACTCTTGTAGTTCTACAACTGGAAACACGTTTTCTTCAACTCTATTTTCTGCATTAAATTTCATGTGTATATTTCAGGTACAGATAGATACCTATAAGTGTACAAACATGATTATGTAATATATGCAATAGAAGATACGAACTTGTTTATTTGTTATTGTTTACACAGTATTATGTTTAAGATGACAAAAATAACCGATTTTAAGTCATGCATGACGCCCCGCCCCTGACTGACTATTTACGAACTTTCATTGTGGACAGGTATAATACCCGGCGCCTTTTCCATATTTCTTAAAAAACATGCCTCTTTCTTCCTAACATAGTTTTGTTTCAAAAGTTTTGTCTTTAGTTGCATCACTTGAAAATTGCTGATTTTACCATTTATTTGATACAAATGATTAAGATAACTTGTGCACTAACCTCATGTTTCCTGAGAAACATCGGCAATTTAGAAATTTTTAGGGGAAAATGACCAACTTCAAGCGAGTAATTTTATTCATAATCTGAAAAACCATCTAATATTTGTATTGGTATCATTGAAAAATGTATTTGCACGATTTCATTTTCAACAAAAACTATGCAAGTACTTGGAACTAGGATTTTTAAGTGACCACCGAGATTTCCTTTCCGAAATCATGAAAATACTTATCCGTAGCACATAATTATGTGCAATCTTAAATAAGGTAGTTTCAGTATTAATAAATTATTGTTAAAACTGATCAATGATCACGGAATAAAACAGTTTATTTCAATCCAAAATTATCAAAATTGCTTACGAAATAAAATATGTGTTGCGGGGACCCGTGTTTTTCTTACCGAATTTGAGAGTGTGAATTTCAAATGATAAAATTATGGAGTAATCTTTCAACTGATACCAAAATTATTTAACTTAAGTTAGAAGGGACACCGTGTTTCCTTCACTTTATTGAGAAATAGGAGAAAGGCGCCGGGTATTATACCTGTCCGTACATTTCGGTAATAGAAGTTCTTAAATACTCAGAGAGGGGCGGGGCGTCATGCATGACTTAAAATCGTTTAACTTTGTGAATCTACTTTTGTCATCTTAAACATGTTACTGTGTACACGTACGATTGTAGTTCTACGACTGGAATCACGTTTTCTTCAACTCTATTTTCTGTATTTGAGTTTTACAATTCATTTGTATATTTCAGATACAGATATATATCTATAAGTGTGCAAACATGTCAGTTGTTAAGATGTACATGTAAACTTGTTATTTAAAAGCGGATGCCTTCAATTAAGGGACATATTATTTGCGGTGAATGAATACAATAAAAAATGCTAGACATGCACCTTCGTATTTTCAAAAAAGGTTTTCAAAAGGAGCCCTTTACATGTCTGGAATTTTGGCAACAAATGCCCTCAATAGACAAAGGGCACAGGGAAAGGGGACAGGAGACCGGGTGAAGGGAGGGGGGTAATCAAAGAAATAAAATCTAGGGGTAAAGGGGGAAATACTTACCGTAGACGAGAAAACAAGGGACACAAGCAAAAGTGTCACCAAAACAGTATGAAACAACATAGACATACATCTGAAGAACACACAGGGGCGCCGACTTGGAACGGTCAGCAGCATGATAACAACACATCTGTGTC
Organism: Ruditapes philippinarum; assembly: GCF_026571515.1. Lineage (NCBI taxonomy): Eukaryota > Metazoa > Mollusca > Bivalvia > Venerida > Veneridae > Ruditapes > Ruditapes philippinarum. The sequence goes on from NW_026860900.1 coordinate 141,516, forward strand.
TCTTAGACGCAAATTGTAAACCCCAATACCTCAGGGTTTTTTCCGGAGATTTTTATGCCACCGCACCATCTGCGATGCAGTGGCAAATAGCGATTCACCTGTGTGTGTGTGTTTGTACGTGTGTTATATAGATTATATAGTGAACTTTAAAAATCCTCTTTTGAAAAACCACTTGTCCAATTTCAACCAAACTTGGCAAGATTGATCCTTGCGTGAAGGGCTTCCAAAGTTGTTCAAAGAATTTCATACCATGCAGAAATCTGGTTGCCATGGCAAAATGGATTTATAAGAATAAATTTAAAAAATCTTCTTGTAAAGACCCACAAGGCTTAGAGCATAGATATTTTGCATAAGGCATCGTCTGGTAGGACTCTACCCAGATTGTTCAAATTATAACCCTGGGGTCAAAATCGGCCCCGCCCCGGGGGTCATTGATTTTCACTATATGTACATATTGTAAAAACTTAAAATAACTTCTTGTAAAGACCCAAAAGGCCTAGAGCTTAGATATTTTGCATAAGGCATTGTCTGGTAGACCTCTACCAAGATTATTCAAATAATAACCCTGGGGTCAAAATCGGCCCCGCCCCGGGGGTCATTGATTTTCACTATATGTACATATAGTAAAAACTTAAAATAACTTCTTGTAAAGACCCAAAAGGCCTAGAGCTTAGATATTTTGCATAAGGCATTGTCTGATAGACCCTTACCAAGATTGTTCAAATTATAGCCCTGGGGTCAAAATCAGCTCCGCCCCGGGGGTCATTGATTTTCACTATATGTACATATAGTAAAAACTTAAAATACCTTCTTGTAAAGACCCAAAAGGCCTAGAGCTTAGATATTTTGCATAAGGCATTGTCTGGTAGACCTCTACTCAGATTGTTCAAATTATAGCCCTGGGGTCAAAATCGGCCCTGCCCCTGGGGTCATTGGTTTTCCTTATATGTATATAGAAAAAACTTTATAGTAAAAAAATTTCTTCTAGCAAATGCTAGAGGTTAGATATTTTGCATGAAACATTGTGAAGTGAACTTCTAGCAAGATTGTTCAAATTATAGCCCTGGGGTCAAAATTGCCCCTGCCCCGGGGTCATTGATTTTCAATATATACATATAGTAAAAAATAAAAAAATCTTATTGTCTGAAGGTACAAGGCTTAGAGCTTGAATATTTGTTAAGTGATATCATCTATAGGTACTCTACCAAAGTTGTTCAAATTTTGCCTCTTGTGTCAAAATTAGCCCCGCCCCATGGGCCATAGGTTTTCCTTATATGTACATTGTATATAGTAAAAACTTAAAAAATCACCTTCTCTAAATTTACAAAGGCTAGAGTTAAGATATTTTGCATGAAACATTATGTAGTGAACCTCTAGCAAGATTGTACACATTATAGCCCTGGGGTCAAAATTGGCCCCACCCCCAGGAGTCATTGATTTTTACTATGTACATATAGTAAAAAAAAAAAAGAAATATTTTTGTCTGAAGGTACAAGGCATAGAGTTTTGATGTTTGCTCTATAATATATTCTATGGGTTCTCTACTAAAGTTGTTTTAATTATGCCCCTAGTGTTAAAATTGGCCCTGCCCAGGGGCAGTGATTCTCATTATGTTCACATAGTAAAAACAGAAATTAAAACAAATCTTTTCTGAATAGGAGAAAGCTACAGCTTAGATATTTGACTTGAAATGTTGTTTGGTGGACCTGTATCAAGATTGTTTTGAATTAAACCCTTGGGTTCAAAATTTTGCCTTGCCCAAGGGGACAGTGACCTACTTTCTTGTCCTTTAATGTACAGCAATGAAATTTTGACCATGTGCACAGTTTTAGTTGTAAAATTGTACTTTGATATCAGGTGAACTAGATTTTGATGATGTGACCTACTTTCTTGTCCTTTGATGTACAGCTATGAAATTTGAACCATGTGTACAGATTAAGATGTTAAGTGAACTTTGATTTCAGCTGACCTAGATTTTGACAAAGTGTCTTACTATGTTGTCCTTTGATGTAGTCATGAAATTTAGGCTGTGTGAAATATGACCTTCACCACCAAATTCACTAGACTCAAGTGCATTGATATATTCCTACTCTGATCTTTTATTGAGTTAACAACAGATTTAACCACTAATCTGATAATAAGAATTAGATAGGTCAGGGATCTATGCATTATGACAATCTTCAAAATTGTATAGAAACAAAGAAAATCTGTTCCTACACTACTATTTAGTGTTGTATTAATGCGGTGGCATAGCATTTTTCTCAAATGCAATCTTGTTTAGTTTCAAATTAAAAATACTGCGGTTTACATTGTGTTGAGAGGTAGGAGGGTTGTAGAGTGGGTAATGGGGGGTGTTAGTGACCAATCAACGCGTCTCACACCTGTGATTTCATCCACACGATACGTTGTCACAGCTAAATAAAGTAGGTATCGTAAGAAATGACTTTATGCTCATGAATAAAACGAAACCTACATTTTGATTTATTAATGAGCTTCTAAACGAGGTTCAGACATAATTCTATCAGAAAGTCTCACATCTCCCACAACCCCGTCCGACAACTATCTGCGCATGCGCAGTACATTAAGTCTTACCTTTCTCATGGATCTGGCAAACTTCACGCCACACCTGCTCTGGAAAAGTTTGTTTCCGTTTCCCGTCGCTACGTAACTTTGATAAATATTGTTGCCATCATATAAAATGGATAATAGTCTATTTCTAAGCAATTTATTTATATGAACTAAAGTTGAGACGAAGCAAACAAAGGGCAGCCATTTAATTTCTTATTAACGTTTGGCCACCTCCTACACGTTGGTCAATTTAACCAGAAATTTACGCTGGTTAAATTTACCAAAATTTTGTACAATCGGTTAACCAAAAATTAACCCAAAAGTTAACTTAACCATTGATCAAACCCAGTAGTTGAAATTTACCAACGTTTATACTATTGGTGTCTAAGATAAATTTTCATTTGGGTATTTAAATTAAAAAAATGAAAATAATGTTTAATAACATTAAAATGCGACTTCAATGAACGTAGCAAGTAGACCGGTGATTTTTTGTTTGTGTCTTAATAATTTTGGATATTGTTAAATAATACTTCTTTTCTACACACCATGTTTGTATTAAGTGCTGATCAATACTTTATAATATATGTCGCTACGACTCGACATTTATTCATCGTAAATCCAAATAATGGGTTAATGACATCACGCACACCATGGCGCGCCTTCTGATTAGTAGAAATCGGTAATTTAGCGATTTAAATTTTGTTGTCATGCATTTGATATCATTATTTGAACGCAGAAAATTTGCATATTTACTATTTATAGTATTCTTTGTCTGATATTAATTTTCATTTTTACATTGCCTTTCCCTTTTACACCAAGTATATCCTGTAACGCCGGAGTGTGCAAATAACGCAGGAATCACGCAAAAGTAACGCAGAATTGTGCAATTTAGTGGCTAAAACTAGCAACGCGATATGCGAATGGATCGGTTTTACTTTATTTTACACCAAATTGGAAGAAATGAATTAGCGCATACGGTTGCTGGGACATTATACTTTAAACCTCATCAAAAACATTTCCATGACAAGGTTTATTTTTCAAGATCATTCGTGAAAATGATGATTGGTGTATTAATGGCGATTTTTAGTTTCGTTGATATCTCTAATTACAATAACATACATATTAGTTTATGATTTTTTTATATTCGGTGTACCTGAGACATTTTTCAATCTACTCGTATCATATTACACTAAAAGCAGATAAAACGTAAATGAGAACAAATTCTTATTTTACCAGCTTTCTTCTATTGTTATACGACACTTGTAGTTTGACAAATGTCCTAGGTATACAGAATATGAAAAAATAATGTTTTAAATATGTTAAATGTACATATTTTTGACGAAATACAAGAGTCACCTTCAAAACGGTAATCATGTTGTGTTTCTCACGAATGAACTTAAGAAGTAAACATATTACTGAAAACAATTGTAATGCTGGTTAAAGTTTAATATCGTAGCAGCCTTATGTGCTTATTATTTTTCTTTAAATTTATTTAGAATAAATATTTTGGTTCGTTTACTTACTGTGTTTTTCGGTTTGGCAATAGCGTTGCACAGATTCGGCGTTATTTGCACATTCCTGGATATGCACGGTGTTTTATGTCGAGTAGTTTTAACAACAAAAAATGTTTCAACCTCATAATTATGGAATGTTTAAACTGTCATGAAAGTACATGTATTATTTCTGAATAGGGTATTTAATTTTATTCTTTTTTAACTTTCCCGATTGAATAAGTTCCATACAAAATAATGAGGTGTATTGATAAGAATGCTATCATATTTTTTAAAGTAATGTAAATCATTATCCATGCATTCTCTCTAACACGGCGGTCCTTAAGTATGATTTAGCAGAGCAGAAAAATTCAATAGTTATACGACGTGCTTTTCTGCAATGGATATTATTCATGATTAATAGCTCGATTATTTCCCTTTAAATGTGTATCAATGAAAATAAAACAAAACTGTCTGTGACTACTATATAAAGATGGACCAGTTAAGTTTTTTCTTGCCTTTAATTTATTTTCCATCATACTTTATTTTATAAATAGTATCAATGATGAATAGAGTACGTATATAGCATTCTTTCTAATTAATCTGTTTTGAAAGAAAAGAATGTTACTCTGTAAACAGCGTGTTAATTACTGTGATTGTAGCATCTTTACATACATTTATAACATTTATAACATGAGTTTCTTTGTCCTTTCAATGGATGAGGAAGTGTTGATTTTGTCTTCGAAAAGTTCGGAAATAATTTGATATAAACAAAGTTAGCCTGAGAGAGGGAACATGTCAAACGAGGTAACAATACTATCTACTAAGTGTTTTTTCTAACTATAGAGATAGTGTGTACTAGATAAAGTTTGATACTACGTTCCTTGTTTATGTCATACCAACTTTAAAATCTTTATTTAGGTTTTTACAATAAACAAACACATCCTGCTCAACTTGTTTATCGATACCTTCCTGATTATATAGGTTAAATTGGTTTCACATTTTACGAATATAAATGAATATTGGTTTGGGGGAGAGATATTACTTAATTTTAGAATAAATTAATATTTGATTATATTCATTATAAAAAACTTTTTTGGCAGTTTTGAACGCCTTTTCAAACTTTATCTCTTTTGAATTATGTTAAACTAGACAACTTCTTTTAAACTGAAAGGTCCTAATTGAAAGAAGTCATATTCATAGACATACTGAAAATTGTAAACGTCGTTTCTAAGGTATCTTATCGAAAAATTCGTTGTCATGGTCACAGGCATAGACGTTCTTGTTGTGGTAGAATTGATAGCAGTCGTCGCTGTAATAGTTCTATTCGCAGTTATTGCATTGTCGAAATCGTGGTCGAAGTCATCGTGGTCGTAGGTTAACGTTTAGTCATTAAAGTCATAGTCGTTGAAGTTTTCATAGCCGTAGTCGTAGCTGTGGTCGTAGCCAAAGCGAAAATGGGATGAAGATTACTTTGGTCAACTTCCATAAATGACCTTAATATAAGCTTTACTCTGTTTATTATAATACACAGTCTATAATAATCTGATATTTAAATCAACTTCAAGTCAGATATTATCAGAAACAGAAATCATTTATAAAACGTAAAAATGCTCATTTTGTTCTTATTGTAACTATTATACACGTACAAATACTTGAGTCTTTTTATTTATTTTATTTTCTATATTCAAGATAAAATGCATTTTGCTTTTCAGATTTTTTTTATAATGATATTCAATATGTTTTATGAGTTTTTAGTAATTGGCTGTATAGAGCCTATTAGCTTATATTCTATAATTAGTAACAAGGGCAGCATTGTCACAAAATATGCCCATTACAAAAGCTTTTGACAGAGATGTGGGTATTATAGATATGCATATAGGAGATATGCTATTGGCAATATCTGGATATTTTATCATCTCCATTAACCTAAATTACACGTGTTGCACTTGTAGTCATGGTATTTATTATTTGTGTTACAATCCGCCACTAAATGATGACATAATGGTCCTTGAGTGGCGACAAGGCCAAGTGGTTAAAGCTTCGGACTAGTAATCAAATGATCGCTAGCCGTGTAGGTTCAAACCCAGTCAGGAGCAAGTCGTTGTTTCCTTGAGCAAAATCTTTATACTCATTGCTCAGTACTGGTTGGTTCCAGGAACGGTTCGAAAGTATGTCTATAAGCTTATAGCTTCCTACACAATCGAATTAAAATAAATTCTGTATATAAATGGTCCTTGTACACATCTTAACTTTGACCTCTCTATTTGACATTGACTTTGGTAGCAAGGACCTGGATAATGCGCGCAATACTTAGCCTCAAAATGTTGTGCCAAGTTATATTGAAATCCCCCGATGAATGTATATTCGGCTCCGAGCAATCATTTATCAATGACCGCTGGGGCCATGTTTTAAGCTCTATAACCAAAGTGTCAGTGTCTGTGAAAATAGTCACTCTACCAGATATATAACGCTTAATTCACCGACTGAGAACTAAAATAAAACTTACAATACAATGAAAATAAATTATATTAAATACTTGGTCGGCAGACACCCTTCAAGTGATGTGGCGCTTGGCACATCAAATCAAACAAGAATACTTAACATATAACAACGATTATGAATTACGAATGCATATTGTGTCCATCAGGCTTAAGTACAGCCAATACTCTTAAAACGGAAAACATGCGCGCCCATCTTAAGACTGATTTGTACATACAAATAAAATGTGTTACTTTTATGATGTAGTTTTTAAAACACAATTACATGTCTGTATATGTTCAGTTATAATAGCTAGATTTGTTGTTATCAAAGTAGTTCATAGTGAAATAGGTGGTGAGTACATTCTATACTTCATAATAAACTATTTTAGGTTACAAATCCAGAGAAATATCCCGCTTTGTACTTTTAGCACATAAAAAACAGCAAATAAAGATCAACAATTCATAATGCGAACATTATTTTAATTAGCACATGTAGTACAACATTTTCACAATTATGAAAATTTATTTTATTTTCGCTTTCGGCATTCTAAGAAATAGTTTAAAAGATTGGCTTAAAGCAACACACCTCCAGATTCATGCTAGTTTTCATTTAATTTTGAGAATGTATTTAACAGTATAATATTGTAATGCAATTTACACATTATCAATGGCACTTACAACCTATGTAAATTACTATAAAAAGGTCAAAATATGCAAAAATAGCCCTTACTGCGTAAGTTACTTAGTAGAAGTGTAGTTATACATACTGAAATAGGTCATTAATAGCACATAAAATGTAATTTTTTTTTAGAATTTTGAATCTTTATACCTTTCCTTAAGTCTTAGTGCCTTTTCCTCAGGTTTGATTTCATCGAAATATTTTTTGCTCCTCTGAAGGCGTACAGCTAAACAATACATTATATATTGTTTACAATTTGTTACTTTTATAACAGCAATCATCATTCTCATTAGGTGATGGGCACGCAATGTGATCTAATGATCTAAAACGCACGTTTAAGTGTTATAAAACACATTCCTAAGGTGTTTTTATTTTAAGCTACCCTACATTGTCTTATAAATATGTTTTTTTCTCTTTTTTTTAATATATATAATCTTGCATACTTTGGAGTCTGTTGAATGATATTTCACCAACAATTAGCTCAAATACATGTTCAATTTAATTAGAAATATAAGTGAAACAATGCCCAGGTGGCTAACAGGCAGAGATAATAGTCATTTTGGTACAGACGTTTTGTACATATTCACTCAATAGCTTGTAGTTTTCCTAGGACATATTCCTAAGATAAAAAATCCGATAAAAAGACAAAAAAGTATAAAAATGATCTGTTTTTTATCATTTGCTGAATCTTACTATGTGTTTATATGTATTTAATATTTCACCGGTTTTGGGATATTCTTATTATTATTATTATACAAAATTGAAAAAAAGAAACCAATTTTTGGCTAAATTGTCATTCCAAATTCACCTGTTATATCTGGAAAGAATGCTCGTGCATGCCGGTCAAGCATACGGAAAATATGTGTCAGGTATAAGTCCGAGTTGCCTAATCTTATCGGTCAGTCATGTTCACCATGATGCATATAATGGTCTCATTGGCCTCCCGTGCATCAAAATTGTATACTCACAAAAGTCGACTTGCATACATATTTAGTATTACTCAGTGAATAACTGAATTCAAAATTTATAGGTCACCTTTTAGTTGATAGTAACATTTAAGAACATGAATGGTGACATGTCCGGGGTCCGTACTCTCAATGTCTGAAAGGGCGGATGGACCCACATTAAGCCTAGAATACATACAAATATACATTACATTACATAACATAAAAATACATTACATTACATTACATTACATTACATTACATTACATTACATTACATTACATTACATTACATTACATACATACATACATACATACATATCCATTACATTACATTACATTACATTACATTACATTACATTACATTACATTACATTACATTACATTACATTACATACATACATACATACATACATATCATACATACATACATACATACATACATACATATATACATACATACATACATACATATCATCAGTTATTGACCAATTGTTTTTGTCGATGAAATATTGGCAAAATTAAATTTTGTGTTACTCCATGTTCTGTCATTACTCCCAATTATAACACTTAATATTTTCCATTTACATGATATTATATAATGGAGCTGTGCTGAAGTACGTTTAAATCAATTTAAGAAAAATATCTTAACGCGTATTTTGAGTCATTGGACAACATTTTCAATCTAACATAATCTTAATTGTATACATATTTACAAAATATGTTTTGATTCAGTATAATTTAGCTTGTTATATATGTTACTAAACTATTTTAACTTAAAGCGTATGAACTGCGTGGTAGATAAACCAGAAAATAAAATCAATAGATAAATTCGTAAAGTAAGCAAATATAGACAGTTGCATTACATTACCATATTTATTTATAACAATCTTTTATGACGTGATACGATAATGGTCGTTGAAGTCTTTTAATCACCCTGATGAAAGATTTATTATAGCTTCCTGGTTATAAATTTTATATTATAAAAACATTCAAGAAAGGACAATGGGGAGATGTAATTTTATACATGTGCTTATCCTTGGAATTTTTGTTGTTCGGAATGCTGATGAGTTGAATATATGACAAAACCAACTTATAAACGTGTTACTGTTTTTTAAGTTGAATTCGAAACCATTTGTTTTAGAAAAAAGATGATAGCGGCCTGGTCAGTTTTATTAGCTAATCAAATTCAGTTAACTGCGCAGGAATAGACCATATAGAGAAATTTCATCGAACATCAAAGTTAAGTCTAAGATTTTCATCTATAATTAAACCTCGGGTCAAAGTCATGTCATACTCGGTCTTTATGTATCTATGTATCTATATAATGTAATTTCAGCTGTTTTAACTAATTAAAGGAAATTATATCTGTTGAGCAGGCATTGAGATGATGTGCAGAATCCACTTTTGGTCTTCTCAGATCACAAATAACCACGATAGGGGGGGGGGGGCACTTGATTGATAAAACTGTAAAATTTATTATGAATACGAATGAATAAACCTTTTTAGGTTAACAGTTGGGCGTATTTTGTTTTCCTTTTTAGCCATATATTACAGTCGAAACTCTGGTCAAATGAGTCTTAGAAGAAAGATATCGAAAGTCATCGGTACTTTGACCTGTAGAATATTTCGTTTACACCAGTTATAATCAGTGACAGTAAATGTCGCTATCTAACAAATGATGTGTGGACAAGAATTACCAATTCAAATGGTATTATAAGCCAGGGACAAGTTCATCTGAGGCAGTTTCATCTTCATAAAGTGTGTCATAACAAGGACAAGGTTTCCTTTACATCTGGTTTGGAACGTGGGATTAAATTAGAAAGGATGGAAGATTTATCAGTATCAGTCTTAGCAATAATAAAGATAAGGTACTTGAAAAAATGAAGAAAAAATCAAAATGAAGAACTTCAGGATTTTTCGCGTTTCAAAAAAATATTAAAATTGTTTTCATCAAGGTACGATGTAATTCAATAAAACTGTTGAATAAAAATAAAGGGAACAACAAACTGTCAGATTTTTATGAAGATAATTATTTTGATTTTGATTGCGCAACATTGAAGTAAATTAAATTATATATGGAAAATTGAGTCAAATAATTTGGATGATCATTTTGAGGATCAAAGTAACTGTTGCTTTAAGTATTGATTTGATTATGTTTTGGTGGAAGATGTTAAAGCTCAATCTCATTTTGAATATTGTCTGACATCATATTAGAAATAAACAACATTAATATGTCATTCTCTCCCTTACAGCCCGCTCCAAAGTAAATTTACGGCCATAAATATATCAATAGAAATGTATTGCGAATAAGGAAACCTACCACATTTGAGACCCTAAACGTTTTCAATATTACATTCACGTAATACGTGTTCAGATGTGTAGTGTCTGTTTCAATGTTGAACTAGTTTGTTCTTACATAATAAAACTATTTACCGTATTTTACTTTACTGTCACAATTGAAGATACTCTTAACATAAATCAAAGGACATGTTGTTTTGGACGCTGTTTAGGAATTCTGTTTTCTCTTTTTGATTCTTTGATATAAGGTTGATGTATCCAAAAAGCCAGCTTTAAAATCTAAACGTTTGGTCACCTATGCACGATCGTTTAATGAAACAAATTAAACCTTGGCACATTTGATTGCGTGTCACATATGCAACTTTACCGGGTATACTAGAAAGTTCATTTATTTGACAATGCAACCTTCAGGAAATTTGCTTTAATCTAAAAACTTTAAGGAATTTTGTTATTTGTTCAAATAAACATAACACATTATTTTTAAAGTAAATGATACACTAAAATGTAATTTTCATTGACCCTTTGAAGGTCATTTTTGAATAAGTATCATCGTGTGTGAAAACTAGGTCACACAATTGAATTATGGTAAAAATATTATTTATATTCTAGAGGTAATATTTTCATCGCAAATGTCTTAAAATATAAAAGGTTATTTTGCTGATTTCTAGCTCAGTTTTGACCGTTCACATAGACCAAAAACTGGAAAAAAACTTATCACTCTTGAGGTTATAATTTTAGGCCAAATATCTTGCAAATTGGTCAGGAATGTTGTTTGTATGATTTTTGTTTCAAGTTGAATATATGAGCCGTGTCATGACAAAACCAACATAATGGTTTTACGACCAGCATGGATCCAGACCAGCCTGCGCAACCGCGCAGTCTGATCAGGATCCATGCTGTTCGCTTACAAACCCTATTACAAGTAGAGAAACTGATAGCGAACAGCATGGATCCTTATCAGACTGCGCGGATGCGCAGGCTGGTCTGGATTCATGCTGGTCGCAAACGCACTATGTTGGTTTTGTCGTGACGCGGCTCATATTATATAGTATAGCATATAATGCTATAGACAAAATAAATAACTTTATAGTGTGTTTAAATACTTAACTGAATGTGTTTTCTCCAAAATTTAATGACGACATTTAAAGAAGTCGTAAACGAAAGAGGTAAGAGTTCGTTATTCCTTTGAATTCAGTTTGCTAGGTGAGGTTGTACATCTTAGTACAGTATTAGCTAAAGTCTGGTCTTCTTCATTACTGCAGCACATCAAAAGGTATTGTGTTAAAGGTTAAAGGTATCTGTTTAGTGCATTCGTGTCGGTTACCGTAGTAAATGTACTGCCACCTACGAGTATTGGCAACTTGCCATGTTAAACTGTCCAACTCTTAACACGCTACAGAATGCATGTATCGTTCACATAAAAGTATTTTAACGTATGTCAAGGATTGAAATAATAGCCAATCATATATTGATATCGTTTGAAGTTTAACAATTTTAATACAATATATTTTAATTAACCTTCCCCCCAAAAAAGCACCATGTGGCAAACAAAACAAAAACACATATCTAGCTCAAAGCGCGAATGCGATTCGACAAGAAAACGTTTGTATTATGTAATTGTTAAGGTTTAAAAATATAAACTATACGGCATGAATATTCACCAGAACCTTATATAAGGTAACCAGTACAGATAATTTAAAATTCAACAATTGTAAATAAAGGAACAAGTGTTTTACAGTACCTGATGATAATATTCTTTTATCACGAGCTTTTAACAAATGTCTAAAATGATTTTTTCTTTTAAAACTATCTTACCAATTATTGTAAAATTGAATAATTCCCTCACAAAGAAAACTAAATAACTATTCAAGAACTTCAGGTAAAAGTATCGGATTATTTTATTATCTTTACTCTAAGACAATACTGAGTCTTAACAGTTTTATATATATAACTAAAAATATTTATTACAATAATTTCACGATAATGAGTCATGAGGCGAGCATCGCAATCACGTACACCTAGTTATTGATTAGTTCTTTAACTAACATTGTAACAAAATAATAAGTCATTAGTGATGATTAAAATACACCCTCAAAATATGATACCATACATGAAAATGTCCGCCTTTTTTTTCTTAGTCAGTTCTCTTTTAAGCTGTGCGTAACGTAGTATTTGAAAGAAAACATATCAAAAAATAATGAAAAATACTGATAGAGCAACAGTACTGAATTATTTGTAATTTTGTAAACCCATTATTATATCAAAATTGAAATTTTCATTTTCTGTTGCCTTCCTAATTGTTTTCGTTTTTAATGTTAATAATATGATTGGATTTACCTGTGGATCCTGGATACTTATTTCTGTTTATTCTGTTTATTCTATATGCAGCCATAATGGTAATTGCTTATTTTAGGGACAATTTTATTTGTAAAAATGTTAATGACAGTAATTTGTTGTTTATAATTTCACTTGTATACTTTAAATTTTTTAATAAATTTGAAACTGATATAATATCTTCGGCGGACCATTTGGTGTAAATAATGTCTTAAATAGCCAAAGCCAACCTAAAATTATATGTTTGCATGAAAACGACCATGTTTCGCACGTTAACTCCTAATTCTCTCATGGTTAATAGAAATTTTAGAAGACTTTTGAGATGTCCTGTTTTAAGCCGTCTATTGGCATACAGCAGTTGATTAAACTTTTGTGTTTGTGTGTTACAGTTAACTCTGCTATTAACGAACTCATCGGGTCAATCAAAATATGTTCCTTATATCCTAAGTTCTTTGTCAGCATACAGTACCTTGTATCAGGTGTTTTTATAGCGAACAGATTTACATATAACAAATTGATTGTTTACCAACGTCCGCCATATTAAAGAGCATTTGATAAAGAAAAAATAGTAATTTATTTGTATTTTAGACACAATACTGGAGAGCGTACTTTTTGAAATTTGAAAATCCTTTGCTATTTCAGTTTAAATTTTACTCCCTTTCTCAATTTCTCATAAAATATCATATTTTTTCGTTTTCTTTCTATGATTAAAAATAAACAAGATTTTCGATTTTCCTTCCTTTCATATTGAATATCTTCTATCATATTTTAAGGGTAACATTTACTAATTAAAGCTATAGATTTCATACGCTCCCTTCGCAGCTTACTGAATACACTCCCGTTACTTCAGACCGCTGCTGTAATACCCGTCGATTCATGATATTGACCTTTACCGTGAACTTTAAACGACCAATGAAAGTTTTCCAAATTCCAAATCAGCCTAAAATCTTTATACGCATTTTCATTGGTTGAAACAGATGACGTGTGTACAAAATTATAAATAGACGGGTATTTCCTCAAAATTATGTAAACAAGATACAAGAAATAGCGTAACCGGCGCCAGACATCATTACAGAAGTTTGTTTTTCGTGCAACCATTGAACAAAATTTGGATACATTTGATTGTTCTCAACATGGTCATTTAAGTAACTTTGTTTTTCAAGGAAAAGCGCACCTTCATCGACATAATTTGCGAGAGAAACCAATTTCCGCGATCTAGATTTACAGTACGTCAGTAGCCTACTGTACATCGGAATTAAAGACATTGACAGGACAAATTTGTATGTCTACTGTACTCTGATTCAGACAACTCTATATCATGTTTGAGGAAGATGCACCTATAAGTGATGTTGAAGAGAATAGAGATTGTATTGTATTTGATAAAGTAGCCAATAGTACACCAGTCTGATCTGCAGGTGTCAAGACAGTTCAGGTGTCAATATGGTATGAATTTTGATTTATGTTAAAACATTTGAGTTTGTGATAATGTGTTAGTAATGTGACATTATTTTTCACTGTCCAGATTGTTGCAATAGACAGAGTATTTGAATTGTGATTGAACAAAAATTAATGATAGTTGATCAGTGAATCCTAAATATAAAAAGACTGCCACACTACTTTAATAAAATGACAGCCACACTTTTTTAATAAAATGACAGCCACACTTTTTTAATAAAATGACAGCCACACTTTTTTAATAAAATGACAGCCACACTCCTTTAATAAAATGACAGTTTATGAAGGATATTTACAAATATTTTTGTGGTTAATGGGATTTATTTACTCAGTTATTTTAATTTAAATGATCACAGAATCATGACAAATGCATACCTACCAAAGAAAAACATGATTCAGCACCCTTAAATTAGCATTACTAAATGTGAAATTTGTCAAATTGGCCAGATTATCTTTCAATATGGACTAAAGCATTTATCAATTTGAAAAAGACTGACTGAAAAGTGAATAGTGCAGACCATGATCAGATCTTACAACACAGATGTGCCTCCACAATAGTTTCTATAATTCTATAAAGTGTTAAAATTGTATAAAATATGTAACCATGCAGCTAAACTGAAATTTAATCTATGTGTGCATGGAATATAGAAAATTAAGTAGCAATTATTTCATACAGTGTTTGATTTCTCTTAAACTCTTTTACAATTGTTGTTTTTGTTTTTGTTTTTTTTATTGTTTTTTTTATAAACAAAATACAAATGTAATTATATTTAGAAATTCTAAAATATTCACTATATTGATATTCATTTCATTTTGTTAACAAGAATATGTGAAGCTGTAGATGATATGTTTTGAAATTGTTACATATTAATATAAACATTTACAAGATATCTTCCAGATTTAACACAATAGAGTAATTTATGTGGCTTTTAAATAAAAAAATCTTGTAACTGTTATCATAATTAATATATTGATTAATATAAAAGGACCATTACAGTTATCAAAATTGATTTATTAATATACATGTCAGGGTTATGCAGGAGATTAATGCTTTTCATGTATTAAAAAAACAACTTATAATGAGGGCCCAGTGGATTTGTTCTTTACTTGAAAGTTGAAAACACAAACCTTTTTTAGGCAAAGACTGTTAGGAGTGTTTGGCATATGTGTGTATATTTATTTGACCTTTATAGCTGAATGGCTTAAAGTTTAGTATTCATTTGTCTAAATACTAGAACAGAACATTGCGTCATGGACAGTCAAAGTTCTTGACAAGAAATGTAAATAAGACATATGAGCCGCGTCATGACAAAACCAACATAATGGGTTTGCGACCAGCATGGATCCAGAAGAGCCTGCACATCCGCACAGTCTGATCAGGATCCATGCTGTTCGCTATCAGTTTCTCTACTTGTTATAGGGTTTGTGAGCAAACAGCATGGATCCTGATCAGACTGTGTGGATGCGCAGGCTGGTCTGGATCCATGCTGGTCGCAAACCCATTATGTTGGTTTGTCATGACGCGGCTCATATATATCTTCCAAAATCCATAGGTCATTTGATATGTAAAGAGTTTGTTATAGTTATATTACTCTTGGGAGAAGTTAGGCTCAAATATCTGTCTTATAGAGTGTTTAAGGTCTATAAATTACAGGCTGCCTCAAAAACAAAGTTACTATTTAAGTTTAGACATGATAGCTACAGGGATTTTACTATTCCCAAATGTAAGGTGCTTATGGGGTATTGAAAGTATAAATTAAATAGTAGCTCAGAAGGAAATATTTTAGGAGATAATTTAATTTCAAATTTTAAGTTTCTGCATTTTGACAGATTTCTGTAGATGTTTAAATTGATCAACACCATTTACTTGTTATCCTCTTCTGAAATTAAGGTGGACTATATTTTGACATTTCGCTCATTCTCAATAAAACACAGCATTTGATGTTCCACTGGGTAGCTCTTATACGAAGGTTTTTCTTGAGGTCAAAATGTCGTTAGAAAGGTGGCTGCCACTTTGTCTAATAGGGACATTCTCAGTTTTACATTTCTATCTGTTATTTTTCTTTTACTAGTACCAATAATGCCCTAAAATGTAACATACGTTACTGTCGCCACCTAGAATTTTCAACTTTGAAATTGTGTTTCAGAAAAATAAGTTCCAGAATAAACGAAACATGTGCAATTAGTCATTGATGTGTGTATATGCACTTTGATTATTGGTAAACATTATATTTGACTGTTAAAATCTCATTGGTATAATGGATGATCAAATGTCGCCAAATGCATATAAATAAATAGTGACAAACCTAAAACAATAAGAAGTGAAACCCAAATTACATAATTGAATTGATGCATGCTTAATAATACAGCATATATATAATTATAAGTAAAAATAAGCTTGCAGCCTCTCAAATATCATTCTATTTTCGGAAATTTTCATTTTTCATTCAAATTTTTTCAACAGCACTTTAAAAAGAAACATACGTTACCATTATTTAAGAGCCAATCCATTCAAAGAAGAATCCAAACAAGAAAGAAAATTAATATGTGTGTAACTCTGATATATTAACCACAAATTATGGCGGCTTAAACGGTCTTGCGTCATTTTTAACCCACTTTCAATGTAAAAATGAAACATACGTTACAGAAACATACGTTATCAACTTTTTAAAGTAAGTTTATCAAAAGGAAAATTGAAGTCAGAAAGCACGTATTACATCAACATTAACTTCTATTTGACATTAGTAAGTAAATTTTGTTAACTTTGGTCGTGTTTTTACTTGTTTAAGTAACCACAGTGAAACAAACGTTACTTTTATCAAACAGACTTTTTATTGTTTACACATGTATATATAAAAACATAAAATCGCATTTTTATGACAATAGAATGATGTGCATTTGATTACTAAATAAAAAAGTCGATTTTACATGTTAGTTTAAATTCCGTGATAAAGTTCATAAATGAGCGAGTGTGAAACATACGTTACTCCAACTTACAATTCAACAATTTTTGAAAATTAAAGATAAAGTTGGGATGAGCATGCCTGTTAGTAACGGTTACCTTGTATAAGATGTAAGAAGACACAAAATTGTTTTTACAAAGGAAAGATATGTTAATAATATGTTGATGTACAAGCAGAAATGTTAAAAATATATTACAAGATATTGATGTTCTCAGCAACAACTAATTCGTTTCTGCAAAGAGCTTACTGGCCGTATTTCATTCTATATATAATAATGTTAAAATAATATCCATAAATATAAATTATTTTACAAAAAATAAAATTGTTTTCTCAACCTTTACTTGCATTTGAATAAAATGAAACATACGTGACATCCTATATGGGGATAAATATCGAATTGCTTAGTGCTAAATTTTCCAAATATTAAGAAAGTGGAAAAGTGAATGTTTTGAAAAAAAATTGCTAATACAAAATTTGTGTATGCATTCGACCTCTCATATATTATATATGATATATATCCTTTGAATGAAGACATAAAATAATCATTTCCAAAATTGACTATTTTTGCTTTCTACGAATATTTAACTTTGAAGAAATCGACTGAAAATCAGCAAGGTACCCAACTTCTTAGAATTTTCCTGGGTTAGAAAGTCCCTCCAGATAGAGAATTTACAGACTTTGATATATTTTACAGACATTGTTATTAATATGCAGCCAATATGTTACATTATTAGATCTGAAATCTACGTTACCGAAGAAATACAGTGTCATTACCGAAATAAATGCCATCCTGTTATATCATAGTTTCTTGTTCAAAATATTTCTGGCAAACTTGCAAAATACCCTAAACTTTTACTTCAGCGATAAAAAATGACACAATGACAACATCAAATTTTTAATATTTTTCAACCTCAAATGCTTTATTTTATTGAGAATGGGCGATTTATTAAAATATAGATGGTTATTTTCTTTGAACAACAGGACTGTTACTGTATAATTAAATGATGTTTTCATACTGTACAATTCTTATATACAGTACTCTATACATGTTTATAATTGAATTAATGTCATAACTTCTGTTTTTTTAGGGTATATGACCAAAACCAGAAAGATGTGTTTCATCCAGTGTTCACTGTTCACAGGGGTTGAAGAGCTTTGCTAGCACTTACAGATACAGCTAGTCCAACAGATTGTGCCAAATAAACATTGTGTACTAGGTACATGTATAAAATAAACATTAGAAATAATACAGTTGAACTTGAAGGCAGAAAACATAAAAGAAATCAGTGATCAAAGTATCTGTGGATCTAAATGTGGGAAATAAATGTTATGAACAAATGACTTATGTGATTAACATGCTTTTACAGAAGATAGAATAAGGATTTTGGACCTTTTTTATTTATTTTTAAAAATAAAATTTGGGATGAAGAATTATTTGACATACCACTAGACCAAATATCAAATCAAGTCATCAATCAGAGTCAAATAGCAGTCTTAAAGTCTTCATAACTGCAAAAATGTTGAAATATGGTTAGACTACAATACTTGGACAGTATGGACCATCATCAGTATATGATCAGATACCTGCATTCAACATATTGATTAAGTTTAAGTAACTTAGTGTTGGAACACTTCCTCATGGAATTATAGTATAGTGTGTAATTTCAGGTCAAGGTTTTGTCCAGGTTTTGTCCAAAATGATAAGTTTTTTGAAAGGCAACACTGTCACACATAATCCTTTGCCAAATTCATGAAAACTACACATGTATTGGTGCTGCAAGTTGTGACATTTGTCAGAAAGATGTAATGATGGAAATTGTAAAAAATTATTTTTACTGGTATTATGAAATACATGTGCATGTGCAATTTAAATTTTTACACAGTTATATAATCAGAATATTTTAAGTTTCCTTTCAACACTCACATCAAATGGCTGTACATAGGTTTAAAATTCTGGCATCATTTTCCATGAAATTTAGGTCTTTTCTTATACAATTTTGTAATTTTTGATAAATTTTAACATTAGCTGATTCTTAAACTTTAAAATTTACTGTGTGAGATATTGTGTAATACATTAAGGATGTAACAAGTTGAATTTTGTTGACTTCATTTTCTGCCCACATCAGGCACCAGTATTTTGTGAATGATATCCCTTTTATAAATTTGAATTTATAGGGTATCGACAGTATCTATGTTATTACTGTTGCTTATTTATAAATGAGATAGCACTTTTAATTAATTAACAATGAGTTATGTCTATTTTTTTCATAGTCTTGAATAAATGTAGATCTGCAGGAACCTATGTTATAATTACATTGTAAATGATTGCATTTGAACTGGGGACATTTGTTTCACATTAGCATCATATCATAAAGAACAAGTTGCATAAATCCTGCATGATTATATTTGTTTAGGAATATGGTTCCTGTTCCCAAGTTAGATTTTTTAATTCAACTTGTAATGTCTGAACTAACAGTTTTGCTTTAACATGAAATTATTTATGGGATATTTGTCATTCATGACAACATAATAAGACCTGCAGCCTTTCTTTAAATGCCTTTAGATGTTACCTATATGATTTTGAATTTTGCAAAATGTAAGCATTGATGCAAAATTATATCAACCCTTAGCCTGTAGAGTTTATAAATGGACATGTCTGGCTTTCATATTTAAAAGTGTTTATTATCATTTTGGGTACATTATTCATCAGGATGAAAAGTTATAGTTAAGTGAGACAACAGTGTGGAGCCTGTTCAGTCTCCATAGCCTGGCTTTATACTGCTGGCAAAGGCTAATCACTTAGCTTATTTACAATGAAGCATGAAAATAGCCAATTACACTGTCCTATGGATAATGCTAAATTACAACAAAATAATTATGACCTATTTTGAGTAATAGCCTCATAAACCAGATACTGTTCTGGCCTTCTTTTGGCAGTTGTCAAAATATTTATATATATAATTAGCTCACCTGTCACAAAGTGACATGAAGAGCTTTTTTGATGTAACAATGTGAATGGGTATCATAATTTCACTGAACATAGTAACAATATGACTGGGTATCTGAGTATTAAACCAGTGCTGAAGGCACAAATTGTACTTTAAAACCTGAAATATCCAAACTAGCTTAAATATACATTGCCTACTCAATAGCTAGATTATCCCAACCTATATATATTTAGTGTTCTGGTCAAGTTTGATCTTGTTTTTCTATTGTTACTATTGGCTTAGGATGTTAACTTCATAGGAAAAGATATTTGTCAATTTATCCCTGTGATTGTGAGTGACCTTACAGCCAACTTATGTACTCTTATTTTTGTTATGTTTATGTGATCAACCCTTGATACATTATATTTTAGGACTGTGGTATACGTGTATGTTAAATCAATAAAATATTGCATTTGTAATTTCATATTACATATTGTTTTGAGAATGAAGACTTACAGGTGTGAAATAAATTCATTGATGATCTACAGTGCAGTTATTGTTTTTAGCTTAAATATTTGAAGAAAAATGGGGCTATCCTTTACATCTGGAATTCTTCATCAGTGTAACATCTTAATGTTTTTCGTGCAACTAATGGCTTGCACTTCACCTCGGTTTGAAATCCGCAAGGAACATTGGATTCTTTCATGTGTAAAAGACTTTGCACACTCTGGGATCACTTTCCAAGGCCAGTAACTTTAGCATGGATTTTGACAGAAGTATGACCCTATAAACTTCTGATTTAATACAGGTGAAAGTTTTACCTGCAAAATTAATCTTGAAACTTAATAATAGTATACCTTGGGCATTACTGTCAAAGGCTCATAACTCGGGAATTTTAAATGAAATATGGCCTCATGGGAACATTATATGTAAATAAATGAAATATTCCTTTAAGTTAGTTAATTCAAACATTTTCCATCAAATTCTGATAATAGTTGAATAGAACAAGTGTTCTATTGACAGCCCTTGTTGATATTAATGGACAAGCTTGTGGTTGCTGTGGTAGTCTCCTGATTGACTACAATATTATTAAGTAGAATAGCTGAATTTCAAATGAGTAACCAATGCAGTTTTACTATTGATGTGTAAAATAGTGTTGGTTGAGTCTGCAGATATCTGTATGTAGTATGTATGTCATTTTGCACATACATGTATATCATGACTTACAAAACCTGCCCATCCATGAAAAAACACAGGGTAAGAAAGTACGTCAAATAAGATCTTGGATATTCTTAAATGGCCATCATTAAAGCTAGATGATACTGACTTTGTATGTACTGTTCTATATAAGATCAGTCAAATTAATATTTTTTAAATTACTTTTTGTGCATAGTGTACACCTGGTGTAATGTTGCAATAGCATGTGATAAATTCTTCCGCTTTATTCATACTTGTATATAAGAATTGCTGTTTTTCGAGGGATTGGTTAAATGCTACTGGTCATCCGAGAAAATATAAGAAAAATAATTTTAACGGCCTGACGTGGACTTTCTTGCAGCCAGAATATGCGGACCATTATTCGTATTGAGCTACCGTTTACGTAGACTCCATTACAATTGACTATCCGTAAATAATATATCATCGCGAATTTACCATTTTGGTCGTTTAAAACAAACAATTTTAAGTAAAGTACAAATGAACACGCATTGTTTACATTACAGTGCGTCAAATTCAGGTATGTGACAATTCGTTACAAGTAAGCTAGTCACTGATTGGCTGAAGTGTAGACACGGATTTTCCTGTCTAAAAATAGAAATATCGGTCTGAACCTACAATTTTAGCAGAGGTAAGAAGTGAGCGATAGTGGAACATTCGACCGATGCGCAGGAGAGTATAGATTTCAATTCATTTCAATCAAGAGTACTTGTAGTTTTCAATGGATTATGCTATTACGTATTGCTATACAAATTCATTTAAATACATGTCTTGAGGTACGTACAACAATAAACGGTTTATCTTCGCGAGACTCATTCACGCGATATTAGACCAAAACAAAATAATCTTGTGGTTCCAGTAACCTGACCGACCCTGTATTTCGCACCTAACCTAGAACATTTTATTGCAAAAATGGGATATCCTATAGAGTATATATCTGACATACAGTTAAATTTTGATAAAATACTAATTAAAAAAATGTTTTTCCGACCTACCTACCCTATTATTTTTCAACATGTTACCAGAACTTCGAGATCATCATACAACTGAGTAAAGACGAGTGACATTCGTCTGGTTTTTGTTTAAATTTAAACTAAGTAGTAGGGAACGGAGTTATCTAAAAAGTATTATTTTACTGTCGACAATTCTTGTATGTTTTCTATTTAAAAGATTAATTGATTATCCCCATTTAGATCTCGTTTCAATACATACCTTCAGTTAAGCGTTTAACAGTTTGTGTACTCCATATTGAACTGAATGTAGGTTACTTCCTGGTTGAATATGTACACGTCAATTGTATGGAAGATAGTTAATGTAAATTTATTTTGATAGAATAGTACTATATTTACATTCCTGTCTATTGCCGTATTCAGCTTAATCGAATTTTGAAAGTCCCGATTTCCTTTTTTTACCTATATTGGATATTTGTTAATCTCGAAATTTTATTTCGATATTTTTAGTTTCTCGAAGTAAAACTAATTTTTTTGCATTTATTTTAATAAATTGTTTATTAAACACTTCGAATACAAAGGTTATGGGGTTCGTAAGAGGTAGACAAGTTAAATACAATTTCACTGATAATAAGGGAAATATCGAAATTGTCAATGAATGCAAATATATTGGTAAAATGTTTAGTAGGTCTAGAACTTTTAAATGCAACAAAAAATCATGGAGCTAAACAAGGAACAATTGCAATGTATAATTTAATGAAAAAAGGCTAAATCATTAAACTTACCATTAGACATGTAAATAAATTTATTCAATAAAACTGTTCATCCAATTTGGCTGTACGGATGTGAAATTAGGGGCTATGAATATATTGACATGATAGAAAGATTTCAACTTATTTTTTTAAAATACATTTTATGATTAAAATCTTCTACCTCAAATACAATGGTATGGTGAAACAGGTGTGACACCGCTCTCAGTAGATATAGAATCAAGATTAATTTCTTTGGGGCTGATATAGTGGTCCAAAAGACGTTTAATCTAACACAAACAATGTAGTACTTTACTCTTTATACGTAGTGGTAATGTGTTAGATGCACAACAAAATAATAGTTTTAAATGGATAACGTGTATTAGAGATATACTTATCAAATGCGGCATGAAAGCTGCTTTTCAAACTTTTTTTAAGTGTACAAAATACAAGGTATTTAAACACGAATTCAAATTTAAGAAGTATATCACAAATACACAATCCTAACTTAGATATATGATAAGATTTAGAACAATGAACCATAGACTACCAGTATAAACTGGATCTTGGCATGGGAAAGAACTTAATATGAGAAGGTATACATTATTCCTCAGGTAGGGACGAATCTCACTACCTTCTAGAATGTAAATATTTTGATCATCAAAGAAAAATATACCTAGGATCAAATTATTATATTAGACGAAACATTTATTCCTTGATAAAATTATAAATATAAACAACCATATCACAGTTGAATATAAGAAATTATGGCTGTATATCAAGAATATTAATGAAAAATTCATATAATGAAAATTATATGCAAATAACACTTGTAAATGTATTACATGCACATTTTTGTATGTTAAAAGTACTCAAGGTACTCTCCCTCTACATGTATTGTATATGCATATTTTTAATGTACCTAATTGAGCCGAAACTTTGTTAATATTTATATGCCTCATGTTGTCAATATCTTGGCCTGAGAGAAATAAAGATATTTGTATTTGTATTTTCGCACTATAATCCTTTGAGTATCTCGATGAAAACTTTTCCTTTACCCCCTCCCCCGCCGCAGAAGTTTTAACACAAAGCGGACGGTTAAATAACACAAGTTATGAATATGAAAAAAAAGTCCTTATTATTATGCTTTGAAATATGTAACAAAGATTAATGGCTTTCAGTTCAGATGTAAATTTAGATGCATTAAGTAGTATTAGTCCAGATGTGAAACGCTTTTGCTTGTAACCATCCTTTGAGCCTTCGGTGTACATTTCAATAGAATATTCCTCTTTGAATTTTGAAAATTGTCTTTTGTATGTCCACGGAAGAATATCTTCTTTGACATCTTGAAAACTATTTTTTGGTCTTTTTAAAGTTTTTCATTACTATTTTAACGAAGCCCTAATGGTTAAATTTCCGTTAGTTTGTAAATAAAAATTGTCGCTATTATGTGCTTTAAACATAATTTTCTAGAGAGATGTGTATCAATTGATGATACTCTTGCTGCATACTAAAGAGAAAATTTTGCAACGTAGATAAAGGGGGCGCTTGAGTTTCAGCAAAATGATTTCCTCCTGGCGATGACGAAATATTCCTACTGCTAAACGTAGGATTTGGTAATGTATAGTACCGATCATTTGTAAATACAATTCCCTAGCCGAACTGCAATTTATAAAAAACATAATTTGATTTAAACCTCATGTGACTATTATGTCTTTTTAGAATTACGTTGGATAATTTGAAATAAATTTCAAGCTTTTTAGCATTTACTTAAATGTGTTTGAATTGAGAGTTTCCTTTATCAAATGAAACCCAAAGACATTTTTCTTCATAAACAACATGAATTTTGAACTGAGCCGATGTTTCCTAATCGGCAAAATGAACTAATTCGGTGGTATTGTTAGCATTCATTCGTTTGACAGCATAAAAAGCGGTTTTATCAGTAAGGACCAAATATCTCATATACTTTCAGCATGTAGTTCTTTTTTTCTAACTAGTTGCGCTATTACTTGTGAACGCGAATAATGTCTTTTTTGCATCTTTGGTGCCAGGCAATTATTATACATGTTACCTCTTCAAATATCTATACAAACAGCTTACTTACGAAATAAACTTAGATCATACAAATTCACTAGACAAGCGTATTTCTACAGAAATCAACAAAATGAAAAAAAAAAACATGTTGACGACAAGTTAGATGGTGTTATAAGGGAAGTGCAGCGGGAGTGTACATCAAATATTGAGGAATCGCAGAAAAACATTCAGGAACTAATGCAAAATCTAGATCTCCATAATTCCAAATCGACCGACATTTTTAACAATATTGTGCTAGTAAATATTAAGGAATCTAGAAACGAGAATGTATTGGACAAAGTGAACACCTTTTTTGGAAGATGTAATACATGTGTCTGTGCGTGCAATACGTGCCGAACGTAAAGGTGCAGAGGGCGCTAGAGTCATCGTTGCTACAATGAAGAGTCAGGAAGACAAAAGTGAGGTGCTTAAAAAGAAATCATGTTAACGTCGCAATAAGCAACACAGTAATATGTTTATATCTAGTGATAGGTCGAGGGAAGAGAGTGTACAGGCAAATAACTTCAGGAAAATTCCTGGAGGCAGGGGAAGTATCTAATCTCGAGATGCGTGGTGCTCATATTGTATCAAAAGTGACTTTCGAGACCGTTCTCGACAAAGTAATTCTAATAGTGACGATCGAGACCGTTCTCGACATAATGGTGCAAATAGTGACGTTCGAGACCGTTCATCAACTGGACAAAAATGGTGTCCAAACCGGTGACCCACACACTTGTCAAATGGCGTCACTAATTTAGTGGCTTTGAACACTACAACATGCAAAAGCCCGTTCAAGGAGTCCTGGAACTGCGTCGGTATGGCAAAGAACTATGGTTGCTTTTAATCAAAAACAGCAACGAGGCAAAAACCACAAAGATAGGTAGTTTGCGAGTTTTGGAACGTGCAAAAATTTGGAACCACAACATTTTTAACTGTTTAATCATAAATTTAAGGTAGGAACATGTGTAAAAATTTGTATAATTATGACATATTAGGTATTGCAGAACACATCTTCGTGATAAACAAATTAATGTAGAAGGCTATACATTTTTATGGTTCTTATAGAGGGAACTTGCATAAAAAAGCAAAAAACTTTGGTCAGGGAGGTGTTGCTTTTTTGAAAAAAAAATGCCCTTTTTTAAATGTTTTTAATTGTTATATTTTAACAATGGTTGAATATTTTTGGATTTCTTTGTCATGTAAAAATGTCATTTATGATGATATACTTGCTTGTGTTTGTTATTTGCCATCGAAAACTCTAGTAGGCAGATTGATGTAAATGAATTTTATGACACGCTTCTTTGTCAAAAGAAAAAACTGTATTATATTTGTGTGGTGACTTTAACAGTAGATGTTCTGACAATGTAGACTATATACCTGGTATTGATCAGCTAACAGCTAGAGATGTAATAGATTTTTTTTCAAACCAATTTGGAGACATCTTAATTGAATTTTTAATTAATGTAAATTTTTGTATTATTAATGGTAGGAATACTATAAACAATAATTTTACATTTGTTGGACCTCAAGGTGCATCAGTTGTTGATTTTTGTTTTAGTCTATATGAAAATTTGTCAAAGTTTATTGACTTTGAAGTACTGAAGGTGTCCGATGTTTTAGATTCTACTAATGGGTACTCTCAGCTTAGTAAGCTCACAATACCAGCCCATTCATTGCTTAGATGGAATATATGTTTAGAAGGTCAGGGAACAAATATTAAACAATGTAATTCCCAGTCTAGTATAGAGTATACCAAATTGTTATATGAGACTAAGAATGTAGGTAGAGAGTTTTTGACAAATCCAGATGTTCAGCATGAGATTTTTGATACTATTAGTCACTTGGAAAGTACAGTGATTTCACAGGTTGGTCTTAATGAGGCATATGATAGGTTTGTTAATATAGTAATAGTGAGATGTCTTCTAAACTAGAACATAGAGTTGTAAAAATTTCTTGTCACAGAAAAACTGGTAAGAAATTTAAAGTTAATAAACCTTGGTGGTCTGATTACCTTACTGTCTTATGGACTGACTTATGCCAAGCGGAGAAAATGTGGCTAAAATGTAAGGATGGTAATAGACAAAACCTTAAACATGTTTATGTACAGAAAAGAAAGGCATTTGATAGTAGTGTTCAGACAGCAAAGAGGCAATATGTTTATCAAGCCCAGTCTGTATTGGAGGCGGCAGTATCTTCCAACTCCAGATCATTTTGGAAAAGTATTGGAAATATTGGTATTGGAAATGAACGTTTAAAGTATATTCCGTTTGAAGTGAAAATGTCCGATGGTTCCATTAGCTCTGATCCAGAGACTGTACTTAGTAAGTGGGGCTCTGATTTTGAAGTCCTTCTAAACTCAAAGAACACTGCATCAAATTACTTTGGCAATGACCAGGCTTCTGTTGATTAAGATCAGTTTAATGTTAATAGTGTTGATGAAATAGAGAATGAACACTTTGATAGCATGATAACTATTGATGAGGTATTGAAATGTATTTTACATGCAAAATCTGGTAAAGCACCGGGTTATGACAATATACCATGTGAACTACTAAAAAATGATTCTGAGTTAGCTTTGCTACATAGTCTTTTTAATAGATGTTTTTTAAGTGGTACTGTTCCTACTGCATGGTCTAAGAGTATAATTTTACCTGTTCCCAAGTCTTCAACCACAGACCCACTGGATCCTTTGTCATACAGGGGCATTTCATTGGCTCCATCCATGTATAAAATATACTGCTCTGTTTTAAATAATAGATTAGAAAAATGGACAGCTAGTAAAAATATTATAAGTGATGAGCAAAATGATTTTATAAAAGGTAAAAGTACAATTGACCAAGTACAGTCCCTAACAAATATTATTGAGACACGTAAACTTAAAAAGTTACAAACATTTACTGCTTTTATAGATTTCAGGAAGGCGTATGACCTTATAGACCGTACATCACTGTGGCAAAAGTTGCACAAGCAGGTGGGGATAGGGGGCAGACTGTTTCAGGCAATTTCATCATTATATAAAGATGTTAAGTGCTGTGTACGCTTAAATGGATTTGATACATCCTGGTTTGATGTAAAATGTGGATTGAAACAAGGCTGCCCCCTGTCTCCAATGCTGTTTAACTTGTATATTAATGATTTAGTAATGTATATGAATAATTTAGACAAAGGTGTTTACATTGGTGAAAGAAAAATATGTATTTTGCTATATGCTGATGACATAGTTTTGTTGGCAGAAAACGCCAAAGATCTTCAATCCATGTTAGATGCTTTAGCTTTATGGTGTTGTCAAAATATAATGACTGTCAATTGTGATAAATCCAATATTGTTCACCTTAGAGCCAACAGTATTTCTTAAACTGAACATGTTTTGGATTCAATTCAGAAAAACTGGAAATTGTTCATAGTTATAAGTATATTGATGTCGTACTAAATGAATTTTTGGATTATAATGAAATTGCAAAGACAGTTGCAATGTCTGCCTCTAGAGCACTTGGTCTTGTTATATCCAAAAGTAAGGCATTTGGTGGTTTTCAGTACTCTACATTTACAAAACTTTATGATTCAATGGTATGGCCCATAATTAATTACAGTGCCCCGATTTGGGGTGATAGATCTTACTCGTGCATTTATGCAGTTCATCATAGGGCAATGCGTTACTACTTGGGTGTTGGAAGATACACTCCGAGTGTGGCTGTAAGTGGAGAGATGGGTTGGAAACCACCAATTGTTAGACAGTGGGTGCCTGTATTTAGACAGTATTTTAGAGTTATGAATATGGATGATAATAGAATTAATAAGTCTGTATATATTGTGGTCTAAAGCAAGTAATGTCAAGAATGGTTTTACCGACTTAAGAAACTTTTAAAAGATATTAATAGTAATCACATACTAGAGGCTAATATCGGGAATGCCAAACCTACCATATCAATGCTAGAATCTAAACTTATGGAAATAGAAACAAATAAATGGAAGTTATTATTTGAGAGAGAAAATGCCATTAGAGGAAATGGCGGGAATAAATTAAGGACTTAACTTAACTTAGACCCGGGGCTATCTGATTCGAGTGGAAAGATATTACGTGATCACTTTGCCGTCATTTTCAACGCTCATCTATATAAGCCACCTCCAATAAAGAAAACTGTCTCTTTCCGTAAATTCAAATCGATTAACATTAAAGGTTTCAGAGAGGATATGAAATCATTAGATATATTAAATGCGAATATTTGTATTTCCGACCAAGACGAATATGTGGAATCTTTGAACACTGGTTTGTCAACCCTTATTGGTAAACATGCTCCGCTAATAACAAAAACAATCGTCCTCAGACCGTCTAATCCATGGTTTAATGACGAACTTCACGAGGCAGAACATTCCAAACGAAAGCTGGAACGAAAGTGGAAAAAATCTCAACTGACAGTTGATCATGAAATTTACAGAAGTCAATGTGCGTATGTCAATAAATTACTCAAACGAACACGTATTAGCTTTTATGCCGAAAAGATAGAGTCATGTGGTCGTGACCAAAAAACTCTATTTTAAGTGACAAAAATTCTTCTTGGAAGAACCGATGAGGTTGTTTTACCAGTTGCTTCATCATCAGCAGACCTAGCTCAAGAGTTCAGTGATTTTTTCGTCGATAAAATAGATAAAATACGTGACAAGATTCGATCAGAGACAAACATTCAAGCTGTACAAGTCGACACACAAGAGTGTATGAATAGTGAAATAGATGAGCTAGTTGAATTTACACCTGTAACTGAAAATGAACTGAGAAAAGTTATATCAAAATCACAAAGTAAATCTTGTGAACTAGATGTGCTACCAACATGGCTGTTAAAAGAATGTTTGGACGAATTGGTCCCGTCATTGACAAAACTGATTAACTATTCATTAGATCGTTCATATGTTCCGAAATCATTCAAAAGTTCCCTGATCAGACCGCTCATCAAGAAGCCAGATTTAGATACCAACATTCTAAAGAATTACAGACCTGTTTCGAATCTGCCATACTGTCTAAAATTATTGAGAAAATAGTTGACTCTCGTCTGGAAGGATATTTAACAGCAAACGAGCTTCACGATCCCCATCAATCTGCCTATAGAAAATTCCATTCAACTGAAACAGCACTAATAAAAGTTCAAAATGATATATTGAATTCACTAGACAACAACGATGTTACCATGTTAGTTATGCTGGACTTATCAGCTGCATTCGATACAATCGACCACTTTACACTTCTACAGCGCCTTAACACCAACTTTGGCATTTCTGGAAAACCGTTAGAATGGATACGTTCATATCTAGGTGATCGACACCAGACTGTCACAATAAATGGTGAACTGTCAAACCCTGTCAAATTGAGCTACAGTGTGCCTCAAGGATCCGTTCTGGGACCAAAATTTTTTACTATGTACACTAAACCTGTTGGTGCAATATATAAGAAACATGGATTGGAATACCATTATTATGCAGACGATGGACAACTGTACCTCTCCTTTAAACCAACATGTCCAGTCTCTAAGAATGACTCTTTAGATCGAGTTCAAAGCTGTCTTGCGGAAATAGTAACATGGATGAACAATAATATGTTAAAAATCAATGCTGACAAGACAGAAGTAATTATATTTACATCTCAGAGAAACCAACAGCATGTTGAGACCATAACTGTGACTATCGGAGATGAAAACATAAAACCATCAAGTAGTGTAAGAAATCTTGGTGCTGTACTGGACAACAACATGACCCTGGAAAAGCACATTAACTCAGTTTGTAGATCTTGTTATGGACAACTACGCCAGATTGGTCATATAAGGAAATACCTAAATACTGATGCAACAAAATCGTTAGTGAATTCTTTAGTCACCTCACGCATGGATTATTGTAATGCACTTTTATATGGTGTACCTAAAACGACATTGAATAAACTACAACATCTTCAAAACACTGCTGCCCGCATCATCACAGGAACATCCAGATTTGAACATATCACTCCAGTATTGAAGAAACTACACCGTGTACACTGGATTCCTGTAGTTTATCGAGTAGATTTTAAAATCCTTATGCAAACTTATAAAGCCCTACATGACCAGTCACCAATTTACCTTAAACATTTACTGGCGCTATATCAACCAACAAGAAACTTAAGATCAAAGAACTCTTCAAAGCAACTTGTTGTTGCCAAAAGTAGGACTGTAAGATATGGTGAACGCAGTTTCTCTTCGGTGGCACCTAAACTGTGGAATGCTCTCCCAGACAGAATCAGAGACTCAAAAACAGTAGATGTTTTTAAGAAATCTTTAAAAACACATTTTTTCCAGAACATTTATAGTAACTAACTGTGCTGTATTTGTCATCACTATGAATTGGCGTGCTGTCTTTTGTTATGAGATATCTGGGTACACATTTGAAATATAATAGTCTATTTTTGAATCACATTTCCATTACTAATTATTGTTTTCATCAAATTGGATTTAGATTTCAGTTGTCTTATCTTGATTTGTGTTTTTTTATTAATTTTAATAGTTTAAACGTTTCTCTTTGTTTTATTTTCAAGTCTTAGATTATTCTTCATATACATTTTTTTATTTGATCGACTGAGTTTTAGACTTTTAGATTAATCATGGTATATTTTATACTTTGTAAATGTATACATTAATGTGTGTTATTATTTTTATTACTTTTTTTTGTTTATATTGTCATTGTAAATGTATATAATTCCATTGTAAAGCGCCTTTGAACATTTTATTTTTTGAGAAGGGCGCTATAGAAATGTGGTAATTATTATTATTATTATTATCAAGCTCAAGTAATATATGCACATGGGCATTTGGGATCAAAAGCTAGATCAAACAGATCAAATTATTGTGACGCCTTGTTAAAACATTGTCAGACCCAGTGTCCTGGAAATTAATTATAAAATTTGTTTTTCTGATTTTCTGCATATGAAATAGGTCGACCTGGTTTAAAAACTAGGCCGCAAAAAATGAATATACCTTGATGACATAATATTTTGGGAATTTGCCAAAAATTGGATTAGCTTTTTTTACAATTGCATTATTTCATATGCAGACATGAACGTTTTGATATAAGTTTAATATTTAGACTTAACGTGTACCTTCATTCGTAACATTTTTTCTTTCATTGTCATTATGAGCCTTTATAATCAGGTGAGTGATATAAGGGCCTCCATGTCTCTCTGGTTCCCCTATTTATCGCCACAAAAGCGTTGCTAATACCTCGAGAAGTCCATAAAAAGTCACACCGTACATTCAATTAGACAGTTATTTTCCTTGAAGATTGTTTAGCAATACATTACTGTTGTGCTTCTTTACTTTTTCAATCGGCAAAACGAGTTCGTGTCTGGAGTTGAACCGCTAGGCCGAAATTTTAACAAAATTATCCCAGTGCCTGCTCTATTACGGTTATCGCGCAACTCAATCAAAAGGCGATATTTTTTTTAGTTATGTACAGCACTGTTTTATCGTTGGGCATAAGACTTTAAAAGAAAAAAAAACACTTTACTGTGTTTACCTTACTTATATAAAGTCAGGAACTTAGTTTCAAAGCCTTCTTTATAAACATTACCAAATCTCTCACCTGAAAACCCAGCTTTTCACTTTTGAAAATTTCTCAATTTCACAAAATGCCACATAATTTCCCCAAATTAAAACCAGGGGCATTTTCTCAAAGTAACTAAATGTCCATGAATGTTTAAAATCAAAGTCATTGTCACCGTGTCCTGTGACTACTGACCCAAAAATCAAAAGAAGTCATCTCCTGGCCAGGCCCGCATTGGCCTCTTACCTCACTAAATAAAAAAGGCACTAAATGTCATTGGTATCGAGTTATTGAGCCGGAAAGAAAGAGGTTATTGCGCCTATTGTGAATCCGTTTTACCACAGGATTTATTTCTTTAAAACGAACATAGTATTTTGTGTTTATAAATAAATGTTTCGTATTTTAAAATTGTAAATGTTTTACGAGAAACATCTAGTGATACATGAGTCCATATATGTACTCGTACAACCTATTACATGCACACGATGCAATTCTTGTCAATTAATGCAAACATTTCTGTACAGTTTGGCGAGTGGACTGCATTTTTCCTAACTTAAAACACGTACAGATGTTGCTGTCGGTAAGTTTATGAGAGAAAATTACTTTATCTTTAAATGTTTTACTGGAAATACCTAGTAAGATTCTTTAATCTTTTTATGATGTTCGGGGTTATTTCAGGGCCAGATAGGTCTGAAAAATCTTTGATCTTCTAGTTATTTTTTCCAGTATTTTTGTTTTCACAATTTCAAAAAAAAAATACACAAAAAACCCATTAAAATCCATAGAGTATTTCTGTGAAATTTTCATTCAATTTCTTTAGAGGGACATTGTACCTTTAATTCTATAATATATATATATACTATTTTTGAATTCATTTTTCTTTGATAAATGTTACAATCTTAAAAAAACAAGAGCTGTCACAGGAAAAAGCAAAGCTCGACTAATTAAATACTGGACGCAGTTAGGAAAACAAACAATGAATGAAAGAAAAATCAAGTATGATTTAAATTAATTTCTATGGTGGCTGATTTGTGCCATTCGTGTTTTCGCCCCGTGACCCCGCCAAGCGAAAAGTTGAAAATTAACAAGTTTAAATGGCGGGGCGCGCAGCGAAAACACGTTAATTAGCGAGGGCGCGGGGCGAAGTTTAATAAATAAAACTTCGCCGCGCGGGGCTGCGCCGCGAGATTTAAGAAATAAAACAGCGGGGGCGCGGAGCAAACACGCTAATTAGCGCCCTCGCTAATGAGCGTGTTTTCGCTCGGCGACCCCGCCTTTTTAACATGTTAATTATCAACGTTTCGCTAGGCGGGGTCGCGGGACTAAAACAAGCTAATTAGCGAGGGCGAATAGCGAAGTTTTATTTATTTAACTTCGCCCCGCGCCCCTGCTGATTATCGTGTTTTTGTCCCGCCACCCCGCCGTTTTATTTCTTAAATCTCGCTCCGCGGCCCCGCGGGGCGAAGATTTATTTATTTAACTTTACCCCGCGCCCTCGCTAATTAGCGTGTTTTCGCTGCGCGTCCCCGACATTTTAACTTGTTAATTTTCGACTTTTCGCTTGGCGGGGTCGCAGGGCGAAAACACGAATGGCAACAATCAGCCACCATATAGTTCACCTTATGACAAGCAGTTATAGTTATAAACATGAATTCCAAGTTCAAGGGGGAATGAATCTGGAAATAGTCACACTAGTTTTATGGACCTGGCCACACAACATGTGTGTAATGAAAAGAAATATATCTTTGAAGTTTGAAGAAAATACCTTAAAAAATAAAGAAGTTATAATATTGGTGCTAGACTTATGAACCTTGTCACATAAGATAAGGTTAAAGATAAAGTTAACGATAAAGAACATATATTTGAAGTTTTAAGTTAATACCTTAAATAATGAAAAAGTATTGTGAAAAATAATAGTATTTATTAAGAGGGAAATAAGTCTGAAAATATTAGTGGTAGAGTTATGAACGTTGTCGCATAAGATAGAGTGGATGGAAAGGAACATTTATTTGAAGTATGAAGTTGATCGCTTAGGAAATAAAGAAGTAACAGAAAAAAATAATATTTGTTGAGGTATTACCATCCTAATGCATTACCTCCGCTTTGAAGAGTATTCAAATAGGCTAGAACTACTGTTAACTACATTGATAATGAGGGCCGTGGGTTCAATCCCCAGAACGGTCCTTTTTTTTTCTTTTAACGTTATTTATGTTTCTCTCATCCCCCATTAGGAAAGAAAAAAGTGTTATTTTGATTTTTTAATTTAAATATGTATTTATTGGCTAAATTATGCTAAATCTAGTAATAACTATGGTACCTTATATTTTCAAAGTGTAAAACGTCAAAACAAGACGGTAAAAGTATCTTATATTTAACAAGATCAACCAATATACTTCTATAAAAAAATTAGGGAAACTTCGAAAACAGGCACTCATTTGGTTAAATTGTAAAGCTTTTTAAATAAGGCTCCCTAAGTAGGACAATGGTCAGACACGTGGTAAAAATGGGTGGGTAGGGTAACATTTTTATACAGATTTCATACATTTTAAGTAGAAACCATAATTTTGCTTATGTGGATTGTTCGCTGAATGGTACTATTTGTTTCTTACCAAAATTAATGTGAAATTTTTTTTCATTAGAATGTTATTGCAGATTATTTAAAGGTTCCTAATTTCTAAAAAAGGACCCGCATAACACTCTAGCTTGAATTCATTAAATAGCCATAACTTGATCTCCGTACGGTAAAATTTGTTTCAATTTTGTATACAGATGTACTTAAAGGTATACATCTGACCTATAATGTCAATTATTTAGTTTCTGATAGTGCTCATTAGGGTGGTAATACCTAACGGAAAATCTAAGTTGAAGGGGAGATAAATCTAAAAATATCGGTGCTAGAACTATGAACTTTGTCGCACAGGATGTGGTTGATAATAAAGAACAGAAGTTTGAAGTTGATACCTTAAGAAATGAAAAAGTTATAGTAAAAATTAATATTTTTAAAGACAAAGATAAATCTGAACATATTGGTGCTAGAGTTATGAACGTTGTCACATAATATGTGGTTGATGATAAGGAACATTTATTTAAAGTTTGAAGTTGATACCTTAAGAAATGAAAAAGTCATAGTGCAAAGAATATTTTACTCCACCAAAACTTAAATCTGAAATCTGAACGCCGACGCCGGGGCTAGTAGGACAGCTCTCCATATACTTCGTATAGTCCAGCTAATGAAGAAAAAAAGGCTAATTATCGCTCATATTTTTTAAAAAAATTACAACAGATAGAAAACTTTTTTCTTGAAATAACACTTACGCTATAAAGATAAAATTTCAATATTGTTATATAAAGTTTATAAACGTCATATATATGTATTTATTTTATATGAAATACTGTTCACTAATACAACACAATTGCTTTAACAATGTCTTTAACAACTTTACAATTCTTATACAATACTTAAAACAATAAGAATTAATACCAATTGCGTATTTAGCATAATTTAACCTTAAGTGAGTGAGTCTGCTTTAACATCAAAAACTACACTAAATAATCAAATATTTCGCTCCCCTTATATACTAAAATACTTTACGCCTAAGATTTAATAACTTAATAATTCATAGAGTATATATGCATTTGTGGACAGCTAAACAATTAAATAACCCATTATGTTTGCACAGTATGATGACATAACACGCACAATGACTTTCAAGGTTCAGTTTGTTCTTTCTATTCAAGAAACATGTTCTGTTAATCTTGACGAGTATCTCTTATATTTTTGTACGACAACTAGTTTGTTAAACCTGGAACATACAGTCCTTTAACTTTAAGACCTAGTAACACATTGGCTATTCCATGATAATACCGACCAAAAGATGTTTCAATGGACGGAAAATAGAAGCGGAACTCGGGCATCTATTTATATATATGTAAGAAGGAATGTAATGTGTGTAACCAATGATTTCACGTTAGCCCTAACCAATTCAGGGATTTCACATAATCCTTGGTGAACTTAGGGAATATATCCTGATTTCGCTAGAGATAACATGAAATCCCTAGAAATGCTGTTTTATTTTTACAAGAATTCCCTGACTCGATTGCTGATACAGATCATGTTGATTAACGATGACATTCTCACAGTCAATGGCACTCACGTAGACAACTCAAACACTTTAATTATTAACAACAACAATTTTAAGCAAATGGCCAACTGGGTTAAAGTTGTAACTATTAACTGGGCATTACTGCTACATCATTTGGATTGCGTTGTCTTAATTCACATTTCTCACATTGAGCTTTTAAACGTTTTACTGAGTTTTCAGTTATGTTCTTATACTTGTTTTTCAGTTCTTTTAGCATTTTGTCATGTTCAGCATGGTTTAGTGCAGTATGAGTTTTTTCATGATGTCGAATGTCTCTTCATTTCACACAGTATCGAAGAAATTCAGTCGATCCAGTATCGTTTCGAGTTGTAGTTCGGGAAGCAACATTTTTTTCATTTTTTCATTATATCACTTGTACAATTCCTCAATATTCATTAAACTTCATTAAAATCCATGTTTTTTCCATGTGTGCACATCAACTGAGGTGCAATGTTTCATTGAGATTTTCAAATTGGTGTTTTTACTATTTTCAAACCAACAGCAATTATCTTAGTGTATGAAACAATCTTTGTAGGCAAAATAGACACATATAATTATACTGATGCTTTGAAAACCCAAGCTATAATACTATAATTGCATTCACATAACAAAAATATCAATGCACAACAGTGAAAACATTTAAATAGTAATAATTTGCAGCACAAGGAATCATATTTACATTTAAAACATGATAACTTTGTAGTCAGGGAATATGTGTAAACATTAAAAGAAAATCAGGGAATACGTGAAATCCCTAGAAAATTTCAGGGTTTACACATCATGTTTATCCAGTAACACAGGCATGTGCAAATAACGAAGGAATTGTACAAAAGTAACGCAGAATTGTGCAATTTAGTGACTAAAACGAGCACCGCGATAAGTAAATGGACCAGTATTTTTCATTGTAAACCAAACTGGAAGAATTCGGTTAGCGCGTACGGTTGCTGAGACTTTATACTTTAAATATCATCAAAAATATTTCCATGAAAATGTTTATTTTTCAAGATCATTCGTGAAAATAACGACCTGACTAGCGTATTGATGCAATTTTTAGGTGTGTTGATATCTTTAAATACAATAACATGCTCAGGGTGAGCTTTTAGGATCGATGATTGCCGTCGTCCGTCGGCCGTCGTCCGTCGTCCGTCCATGCACATGAAACATCAGGTTCAACAATGTGTCCCAATATTTATTGAAATGTGCTTTCTGCAAGTAAGTAAGGACAAACATTTCTTTAGGCGGCCTTTAGGAAAATTCTCTTAATTGACCTACAAATAAACCTTAGAATGATGCAATACCCATCCAAATTCTAGGGCACAAACAGAAAGACCTCAAATTATTTCTAAAGCAAACAGGTCATGAAATTAAGACATTCAATATTTTTAATGTATAACATGTACATACATGTGAACTGTTTCAATGTTCAAGAGGGAGAATTTACTTCAAAAAGAGGGAAATTTTTTAATCGACAGGAAATTTAAAAGTGAAAAAGAGGGAGATTTCTTTAATTTCTTTTTAAAACACCCCTTATTCCAAGAAAAATATTTAAAAATTTGACAAGAGAAAGAGGGTGTCTCCCTCTCAAATTGGAAGAGTTCACATGTATGCATGTACACATATATAGAAACATTCCAACATGAGTTATTTTCCATTCATTATTAAACTATAATTTGAAGAAATGCCATGGCCCAGGGCATTTGAGCTATAGTTGCTTTTAATATTTTTAGCTTTAGCGGCCCCTTAAAGGAGCTTATCAATTTAATAAAGCAAATGTGATAAAAGACTACCAAAGAATGCTACAAACAATATCTGATGATCACCATCAAATAGTTCTGACGAAGCAGACTTTTAAAGATATTTCTATTTTTAGCTATAGCGGCCCCTAAAAGGTGCAATTCAATGAGCACATTTAATAAACGACTACTTAAGAATGCTACATACAAAGTTTGGTGATCATCCATCAATTAGTTATGTAGAAGCAGACGTTTAAAGGTATTTCTATTTTTAGCTATAGCTATAGACATGAGCAAATTTAAGTGTGACTGTCACAAGGATGCTACAGTACAATTTTTTGGTACATCTGCACAGCAGTTTCAGAGGAGAAGACGATTGTTGACGCATGACGACGGACGACGGAGTATCCCCTTTGATACTTATAGCTCACCCTGAGCCTTTAACACTCAAAGCCTGAAATGCATATTAACAGAATCAAAGAAAAAATGAGGTACAGAGAAGTACATGCATAGAAATATGTAAGTTTCATTTAAAAATGCTGATATCTTTATAGTTATGCTTTATGTAGGAGGGATATCAATTTCTTTTGATATCGTCGTACACATTATCTCCTTTATCACGTGAAAAGTTATCCAGATCTGTATAATGTGTTTTACTTGGATCGTCTTTAATAATAGCATTACTTTCAATGTGGTGTTGTAAAAATTCTTGTCCGCCCTGGTCGTTTGATGCACTGGCCACTTTGACGTAAGTTCTAGGAAACAAAGGATAAATAAACGCTTTACAGCGCACGGACATATATAATGTAGTGTACATAAAACGGATGCAACAAAAATGAATATAAAGATAATAGAACTAGTTAATGTTTTATTTATTGAAAATGAATATTACAGAAGACAAAAACTATACCCCATCATTATCGTGATAATATTTGTGTCAATGCGTGTTAAATGCATCTCACGTAGGATTATAAAAACGGGTATTTATCGTTGTTAATTTGGTTATTACAGAGAACTTTACGGTTCTTGAACAAATCGGGAAATCCTATGCTTCGACGTTTATTCTCCAATTTGATATTTAAACAAATATCATGTTTTACATTGAATTGTAACGATGGTTTAACTATTAACAACATAAGCTAGATATGTAACACATAATTCTCACACAAAAAACTAACGTTTGTCCATGTAATTGAATGCCCATTTCTATGCCTTTAAAACAAACATTTTATTTATTCATCATAATGTTATACTATAGAGGTTATAAAGATTATGTTCACTTATTGCTAAACATAGCTGTAGTGTAATGCTAGTTTTCATTCAAATATATATATATTTATCGAATACAGTATAAACCATAGTAAACAATAATTACGAACCAGAAATATGATAACAAACAGTATGAAACAGAGCTCAAATGTTTGACATAATGCCAAACAGAGAGTTAACATCCAAATTTTTGTCAGTGTTGCGATGTCATGTGTAGTAGCTGGTATTCACTAGAAACAAACACATTGTTTCACGTTTTGATATCTGCATTTGTTTTTCATTTGACTTTTTGCCTCTTTAAACAACACTTATTTCAAAACATTTATTTTCTATTACAGTTCACATTTCTGCTCCAAAAAAGAGAGTATATTATGTTAAATTTTAATTTGATAAGTGTTATATAAAGATTCTTGCATTTCTTATTTATTTATTATTATTACTTTTTTTTGCTAAAATACTTATTTCTGAAAATTTCAATGTTAATTCACCCAACATTTTTCCATACAATGTTCCATAAGTAATCTGAAAAGCATGAAGCAAATTAAAGTATTTCAAACTGAAATGTTGTTTTTAACTGAATTACTTTAAATTTTGTAGTTTCGCTCAAATGTATTTGTTATATATATTGCTTACTTATTTTTTTCATGGTCATTGTGGTACTTTGATTCTTACTGGAGGAGACATTTCGTTTCCATAGAATTGATACTGATCCTGCGTAAATTGTAAGGATAAAACAGATGGTTTCTAATACTATACCAATTTTGAGTGTGTCACAACTTGTACAGTCTTCATGATTGACCTTTGGAGAAGCTAGTTCTAAAATGAAATAAAAAAAAACAGCTTGCCATTTGTCAGCGGATAAAAAGCACTGAACGAACATTATCCTAAATATCAATTCAATTTTATTGATCTGGAGATAAAATAATATATCTTTTTGGGGCTCTCCTTTATCTGTCATGTGTACAATTCCTGAACTTGTTTACAAAAATAAAAATAAAACATATTGTTTACTGAGAAAAAATAAAACAAAAGAGAATGGCATTGTTTTAGGTTGACACCCTCTGTTGCCTAGCTATGATTTTAATTGTCATATTATCAAT
Organism: Ruditapes philippinarum; assembly: GCF_026571515.1. Lineage (NCBI taxonomy): Eukaryota > Metazoa > Mollusca > Bivalvia > Venerida > Veneridae > Ruditapes > Ruditapes philippinarum. Next base: position 182,447 of record NW_026860900.1, read on the forward strand.
ATGTCTGTATCATTAAAATAATAGACATACATATTATCAATGCTACTGATTTATTTGAAAATGTATACGAGTCGGGTAGATAAAATATGTTCATAAATAATGTTGAGATAGTCTAGATATATGTCCACACTCTTCAGATATGTTTGTTAGATATTTTAAGCAAATATGTAGCAACAGTATCTATTTGTATCGTCTGATTGATTAAGAGGAAAAATTCTCTGATACGCTTATTGTCAAGAGTGATAAAAACGACTTCCGGTATAAAGCAATTTGTATATTTCAGTTACTTACCATGCCTAAGAAGATAAAAATATTGATTGTAAGACCCGAAGTCGTTCTCAGAAGTCACACGATATTGGCCACAGTCATTCTCAGAAACGTTAAATATTGTGATATTGGTCTTTAAACCGGACGAAAATATTTGAAAATCTTCATTTGTTAAAATTTGTAACCATCTTGTTTCTCTTTGCTTGTACCAAGTAAATCCTTTCGGATCAGGCGCAGGATACGCTAGTGCTTCAAATGTCAATGTAACAGGTGCATCTAGTACACTTGTGATATTTTCTCGAATCTTCCGGACAGGGCGTGGTGAACCTATAATATTAAAATGAAATTGTTCTATTACTTGTCTTTTATATTAATAATTGTGTATTACGTATTTATCAAATGATTAAGACAATGTAATAAATTATGAGTGAGAAGGTGACTTCGGCTGTATTTTTAACAAGAAATGTCTCATAAAGCCATAAATGCGACCCCCCCCCCCCGCATGCAGTCAAACTTTCAAATGTTATCCAAACTTGTTTGCATAAACATTTTGTTTCATTCTAAGTTCAAGGCACTTCAATTATTCAAAAATAACACGAACAATTCTTAAATAATGTTCGAGGCCCTGAAACTTTTCGGTGTTAACCAATTGCAAATTGCATATTTGTAGCCAAGATAATGATTAGAATTTGTGAATTTGTAAATATTTTCCAAGTTAAATGCGAATACATTTCAAAAAACATCTGACCATGACCAAATTAGCACTTGGTTTTTGTATTTTCTGGTAAAATACAAGCATGTGCAATGTCAGCCTGGGACATTAATTGCTACAAAAATGCTAAAAAGAGCAAAAACTGAATTTTTCTTATTTTTTCTCAGTTGAACAAGCGATTTCAACCTTATACATACATTTTCATTAAAATAATAGTGCGGAAATTGAAAGTTTCATTTTTTTCTTCGAACGTTCAAGTGGAATAACTGTGTCCAAAATCATCGAATAATGACCAAGTTCAAACTTGACCTGATTATTCCTATGATGTATCTATATGTCATTATTGAGTTGTGTGTGTAAACATCTAAAAAAAACTGTACATTTCCTTTATTTTTCCACAGTTAAAGAGGGGTTTACTTTGTCAAACACAATTAAACCATAACCACATTCGAACTTGACCCGTGTATTCCTACATATATTAAATTTGAGTTGAATGTTTACAACTGCTAAGGAGATAATGAACGGAAACTGAAAATTTCTTTTCTAAAAAAGTATAAGGGGCAAAACTCTTCAAATATCATCCAGCCATGACTAAATTCGAACTTGACCTGGTCATTTCTTTGACGTATAAATGTGTCACATTTGACTTGAATGTGTATAACTATTTGGGAGATAATTATTTGAAACTGAAAATTTCTTCAAGGGACATAACTCTGTAAAATTCATCGAACCATGACCGAATTCAAATTTGACCTCCATTTTCTTTTGATAAAACCATATGTTAAGCTAAAGTTGAATGTTTGCAACTTTTGCCAAGAAAATGATGACGAATGATGACGGAATGACGGAACAGGGTAACACTATATGCCTCAGTCTTTTTATGGCCAGTGGGTATAAAAAATAAGTATATGTCTGCAATTGATAAAATTGTACCTACAGAGAAGTGTTTGTATAACATTTTTCTAAAGTATCAATTGATTAAGATCGAAATATATACTGATGCAAAAAGAAAAAAAAACTGCGCACTTGGTTATTGCTATTATTTTAGGTTAATCTGGTAAAAGCCTTTAAAAAGTTGGAACACCGAAATCATCCGCAACATGATGCATTGTGTTCTGTCAAAATCAGAGATAAACATCGCAATGTGTATGTTTTAATGTGTGTGTGCTTTTGCTGTTTTGTTTGGGTTTTTTCACGTTAAATGCATTAATTTAGTGGTCAAATTGAAATTCTTATTTTTTAAATTGTCAATTTTCTGCAAATGTCTTGATGATTCTTATTGGAAATGTGTTTAAAATTTCTTCAATACTCTTTATTAACACCTTTGCTTTGAACCAAAACAATAATTCTCAACAGGGTCGACATAACGTTACGTCAAATGATGAATATTAAAAGAGCATTCCATTATTGGACAAAGGCAAGCGTAAGGTCACGAATAATAACGTGATTTCCTCTTGCCCTCTGTCCAAGGAGTTCCCGTGTGTGCTTAATGGGTTTTATGTTAAGTGAACAAGTCGATCATGAAAGCAGTTGACGTTTTGCCTTGCGAGGTAATTTTGCGAAAACCTAGGAAATTAACTTTGAGATTTCTTTAATTTAAATTGCGATGCTGTAGTTTTCAACTGTACTATGCAGTAATTTCTACAGTAAATTCTCAAGAGTTGCTTTCCTTATGTGAATCAAGAATCAAGAAGCTCTATTTACGTATGTTCACGGAATGAAATTGTAGCTAGTATTTTTTTAAATTCATTAAAGCTGTGTTTGTAGAAATAACGCTATGTTCTAATTATAAAATCAAGCTATTCGTGCTTCAATCCTACTTTCACTTTTACAGGTAGCTGTTTTGATGACAAAAATTATGACGTTATTGTTTCATTTTGTGCACGTATTCATGTTCAGTTGGCCGATTATGATTATCAGTTATCGGCCCCGGGTCACTGACTGAAAATCGGGCTTTTTGCACTCATAATCAGTTGAAATCATTGGCAATTGTGCTATTAAATATAGTAGCAAGTGTATTTAACATAGTTATACACATTTTGTTTGATATTGTCTAAACACTTTGCAACGATATGAGTTTTAGTTTTGACAAGATGCGCATTGAGGCAAAATTGTCATAACAAAATCTGATAATTGTTTAACTTTTGTAAATTGCATTTCAGTTACCTAACGTTTCACCTTATATACAAATAAATCTACTATTTTTTTTCCAGCTCTTCAAACCCACGATACCACTGACAATGTAAATATGTACGAAAACCTAAAAATTGGAGGCTTCAAATAAAGAATCATTGGTGGAAAAATATTCATTAGTAAAAGATTTCAACGTTAAAAGTGACAATGTCTCTAGATTGTTTATATCATGGAATCTGTTTCCAAACGGAAAAGATGATAAAGGTAAGTAGGATTTGTTTTATATCAAAACATGGACATTTACCTAGTTTTTGCTCAAAATAAGTTATGACATGCCGAGCACATAGAGTACAGCTACCTCTATTATTGTCTTATGCAATGCATGTATAGAACGATCTTTGGGTATACAGGAATAAGAGATTAATACACGACAGAGTAGGGCGGAAGGTGATAATTGGCCCGCAAATGGAGTAATGGGCCCGAGGGCTTCAGCCCGAGGGTATTATTCATTTCAGGGGTGATTATCACATTCTGGCCCATCTATGGCGTCTATTAATGTCATCAATATACTTGATATATGTAAAAAGTACTTTAATATTTCTTTAATTGAAATTCCCATCTCTGTAGATTTTAACTGTACTATGTAGTAAATTCTACAGAGTTGCTTGCCTTATGTGTATGCAACAGAATCCAGAAGCACTATTTATTTTCACGGAATGAAATTGTAGCTAGTTTTTTTTCTTTAAATTTCAATAAAACTGTAAAAGCTGTGTAGGAATTACGCATTCTTATTATACAATTAAGCTATCGTGTTTCAATCCTTCTTAGCTGTTTTGATGACAAAAATATGACGTTATTGTTTCAGTTTGTGCGCGTATTATGATTATCAGTTATCGGCCCCGGGTCACCGACTGAAAAATCGGTCTTTGAGTACTCATAATCAGTTAAAATCATAGGCAATTGTGCTATTAAATATAGCAGCAAGTGTATTTAACATAGTTATACACATTTTGTTTTATATTGTCTAAACACTTTGCAACGATATGAGTTGTTGTTTTTATTTTTGACAAGATGCGCATTAAAGCAAAATTGTCATGACAAAATCTGATAATTGTTAAACTTTTGTAAATTGCATTTCAGTTGCCTAACGTTTCACCTATTGACAAATAAATCTACTCTTTTTTCCAGCTCTTCAAACCCATGATATCACTGGCAATGTAAATATGTACGAAAACCTAAAAATTGGAGGCTTCAAATAAAGAATCATTGGTGGAGAAATATTAATTAGTAAAAGATCCCAACGTTAAAAGTGACAATGTCTCTAGATTGTTTATATCATGGAATGGCGTCACAAAAATGTTTTGATACGAAACAAAACTTTGTTATTAGTTTTAGCAGATTTTAATTAAGATCGGTACAAAATAAAGAACGTTCTCTATTTATGTTATTTAGAGTATAATACAATGACAGTGTAAAAATGAACTAGAGTCTATATGATAGACGAACAATGACATTGCTTAATTATTCATTTTTTTTTACATGTTCGTTGATATTGATTCTTTATTCATTTCTAACTTTTTGTAACAAAGATTCAAAAATGTCACCTTACTTTCACACTAACTTGCAAACAGCGAAAACAGTAAAAGTAAATATTGAGACTGCAAATGATGGCTAGTTATTTAGAAAGTAGTTATCAAAAAAGCCTCGTATCATTTTATCGATCTAGATTCTTTCTGTTACTAGCGTATATATATATATGTATACATTCGTACAATATGATTTGAAAAATACTTGTAATTGCTTTACACAATATGTTTTTTTCAACGTAGACACAACAATTTTTAAGTTTCATTATTTTGCAAATGTTTACCAATGGAATTGACTGTTTTGCTTCTTATTACAGCATTCATTCACTCAGTCCTGTGATATAAGTTATATGCTACAACGTTACAATTAATGTGCTTAAGAGTCTTGGAATTATGGTCTAAATATCATGGGTAAGTATAACTTGGCAAGAAAGTAGGTCACTCAGTCAAAATCTAGGTCAGATGATATCAAAGCTCAATGTTACATTTTAATCTGTAAACATGGTCCTCATTTCATAGGTTTACATCAAACGACAAGAAAGTAGGTTACTTTTGTCTAAGTTAGCTTATATCAAACTTCAATTTACATCTAATCTGTGCACATGGTCCATATTTCATGGCTTGACACCGAAAGACAAGAAAGTAGATCACAACTTTGGTAGAGGACATATAGATGATATTTTATGCTAAATATCAAAGTACTTTGTCATGTACATTGAGACAAGAAAATCATTAAAGTTTTTACAATATGTCAATTAAAATTGTCTAGGAATTGTTGAAAAAAATATCATTAACAATAAAAAGGTATGACTCATAATTTAAAAGCTTCGGTAAATTATATAATCAATATTTTTGATTATACCATTTCTGGAGCTAAACAACCTTGAAGTGATCTTTTGTCCATCTTTGTGTATTGGTGATTGCATAGATAAAGTTAAACATTAACAAACTGCATTTCCCTATTGTGTTTTTATTTTATTTCATTTATTTTTGTTTTTTTTTTTTTTGTATTCTACTTTGCAAAATAATCTATTGCCCTCGCAACTCGTGAAACAGACTATGTTCAATTGATTAAAAGTCATTTTATTTAGAGATGTAAGATTTTATCTTTAACCACTTTTTATGCCCCCACATAGTGGAAGCATATAGCGTTGCACTTGTCCGTCAGTCCGTCCGTACGTCTGTCCGTCCGTACGTCTGTCCGTACGTCCCGAAATCTTGTGAACGCAACTCCTCTTAAACCGGATGGCAGATTTTTCTTAAACTTTCAGGGATGAACAACCTTAATGTGTAGATGGTAGTTAAGGAAGAAATTTTCGCTGCGACGAAATTTAACTGAATTATGGCCCTTTGTTGATTTTTTCACTCTATACTATGTAGAAATTTTGTAAACGCAACTCCTCTTTAACCGAAGGGCAGATTTTGCTTAAACTTCCAGGGATGAACAACCTTAATGTGTAGATGGTAGTTAAGGAAGGAAGTTTTGCTGCGACCAAATTTAACAGATTTATGGCCCTTTGTTGATTTTTTTCACTATATACCATATAGAAATTTTGTGAACGCATCTCCTCTTAAACCGGATGACAGATTTTGCTTAAACTTCCAGGGATGAACAACCGTAATGTGTGAATGGTAGTCAAGGAAGGAATTTTTTCTGCGACCAAATTTAACAGAATTATGGCCCTTTGTTGATTTTTGTTGATTTTTTCACTATATACCATATATATGTTGTCAGTTGGGGCATCCGTGTCCTTTGGACACAGTTTTAGTTTAATATTGTTTTTTGTTCGATGACCTTTATATATGTTATTAATCGATATCAACCTGATTACGAAATAATGAGGATGATACAATTTGAATTGACATATAATTTGCATACATTTATTGCCCAGCTCAAATTGCCATATTAAATATATTTGTACATATGTCATATTGAGGAATAAAGTTAACTCGTCTGCTATAAAGATCAAATATTGTTAATTTTATTCATCACATGCTTTAGTAGACAGTGACATTACATTTTGATTTTACAATTAGATTATTAAGTATAATTCTCATAGTAGCCGGACTACTTTTGAATACAGATGAATCATGAATCAGTTGAAATATGGTAAGAAATAATTCTGTCACAAATGAAATGAGTTTGGTTACATGAAGCACATGGAAACATTCATATATCATTTTATAAGTGTTATACAATTCGTGAAGTTTGAAAAAATTATTTCTCAACAAGAACAACGTGACGTCATTATTTCATGGCGTCATATATAAGTGCGCATTTCGTTATGCCTAAACAATGTGTTAAATTCACAGGAAACCCCCAAAAGCCATGGATTATATAAAAATATATATCTCTTTTGAGAATGAAACTGTTTCATCTGATATTCACTCTTTGGTAATTATTTCGGTTTTACAAAAAAAAACATGCACAAATCCTCTATGTAATTGATTCTTACTTGGAGAAGCAATACAACATAAATTATATATATATCGCAAAGACTGTATGTTGAGTTTTCTAATTAACTATCGACCTTAAAGCGACCTAGGCTAATCAGAATCTTTGGTAATTGGTATTTTTGATTAGCAATATTGACCTGAGTCATTTGAATATTCAATGACCCTTTTGTTGGTAATTGTCGGATTCAAAAGTAAATCATACTAATTTTAAAGTATGGCATAGCGGTATACATGGTTTAGGTATAACACAAAAATGCCGACAAAACACTTGCCTTACTAGCCTCAGTGATAAGGAAAATAGATAAATATAGAAGCCCACTCGACAAAATTGAAAATGTTGCAGGCTCGGTATGATTGAGCCTGTTCATCGAAGGTACTGGAAGGTGCAAGTTACCGTCCCAGCCCTCTAGCACCGGCTTAAGCAGAATTCAACATTTAAACATGAAATGGTAAAATTTTGAATTTAGAAACATCCGCAGATGTGTTCATATGGCGGTCATCATGGAACCTTCAATGTGACACTTACGTGCCATTTCATGAAAAGCGATTTATGTTCCCCAAGTTATAAAAAGCGTGTGCCCTAAACGAGAAAACAATGAGCGGAACTAATTAAAATGGAATTTTGAAAGGGGATCATAGGTTATTAAGCCTGCATATGGGAAGGAGTCAAGACTTTTAGTTTCAAATTGAAGGTTGTTGGTTCGAAACTTTATGGACATTATTGTTTATGTTGTTTCGTTTTTATTATATCACATACCACTTTATATCAAAGATATATATATATATATTTTTAAAATGAAAGGCACAAGAACTGAACTTAAAAAATGATTCAACTTCTAATGTTGTTTATAATTAAAATAGGAATAATTAAAAAAACTGAATTATTTTGGAGGATTCGATCTTGCAACTTCGCGATTGCCATTCACTCATAATTACTACTAGGCCATCGGGACTTTAGTACAAAATTGGTAGCGAGAACTTTGCTATAAATAAACATCAATGCATAACGGAAACTAGCGAATAAGATTTCATATATTCATTTACGGAAAATAGCGAAAAAAACTTACGAAAATTAATGAGTCTCAGGTCAAAATTGCCAAACAATAACTTGGATGATTTATTTATTGATTTATTTAAATCGATTTCTCTGTTTTTACTGACTTAAACTATAATAGTCTTCTATTATCATGTAAGGCTGGATTCATTTGTATGCAAACAAACTTGGTTCTTTGTAGTGTAAGGGAGCTAAACATTGACATTTTGCAACATAGGTATGAAAAAGATATCACAAACACAATATTACACAACAAAAATTATCATAATTAGGAAGTGATAATTATTCAGCTGAGCGACCAAGGATCATCAAAACCCACTAGTCATATAGAAATTGTTTTGCTTGGTACATTGGCACAGTCCGAGTTTGTGATTAGAGTAAAATTTGATTTAAAAATTCAAACTCATTTTGTACAATTATCTACGGTGTTCTATGTGGACAATTGTGATTTTTTATTTAGTCTGTATCCGGTAAAATTGCGATGGCGCTATAGCACGGTGGTGCAAACTCGATGTGACATCATCACCATCATACCATTGTGATTTCACCATCGAACCGTCGCGTTTTCACCATCGTACCATAGCACTATCGCGCCATCGTGTTTCCGTCATCGTACCATCGCGTTTTCACAATATTGCCAGCGCGTTTCACCATCATACCATCGTATCTTCTCCTCCATAGTGTTATCGCGTGTTCATCATCGTGACATCGCGCTTTCACAATAATACCATCTGGCTTTCACCATCTTACCAACGCTTTTTCACTATTCCTGATTGAATGTACGTGGCGACTTTTTACAGCCTCCACACGGCACAAATAACGCTGATGTTTCTTTACCGAAAAAATGACAAGTCCCCTCTTGAATGTCGGGACGGCCATTCCGAGGCGAAACGCAGCACATGAAATATGATCTTATTTACATGACTGCATAAAAATAAATAACCGTATCCATTTTTTGAAGTTTTTGCGTGTTCGAAATCCTAAGTTAATTTCAGTGTATTGAACATGTGGAAACATACATATATAACGCTTCTATCACGAGACCTTGAAATAGCGGGTACTTTTTTAAAATTTATACATGATCAAGATTTTCAGTTTCGCGAAATAAAATTTGTTAACCTTTAAATTGCTTTATCTGTATCTGGGCAACCAATGTTTTCTTTATTATTTCAGCATTGGAGTTTTTTTTTCTTTATAAACTAACGCCATATTTGTGTTAGTTTAAGGGAACAATTTACAGTGCACTGAATCGTTATATATTATTTCAAAAAAGCAGACCATTTACTTCGATTTACTTTGTATACTTCTCTCATATTTACGCAATAGTACGAAAGCGTCTCGGCGCCATTTCATAATGTTCTATAAAGAAATAAATCCTAATAAACTTCTACCTAGGTAAAACAACATCCTAATTAGGAGTTTAAAACTCCTATGTAGACCTTTTACACTCCTACGTAGGACTTTCAAACCCTTACGTAGGAGATGAAAAAACAAATTAGGAGTTTAAAACTCCTATGTAAGACTAAATAACTCCTACGTAGGACTTTGAAAACTCCTACGTAGGAGTTTAAGAAACCAATTAGAAGTTTAAAACTCCTACGTAAGACTTTGAAAACTATTACGTTTGAGATAAAAAGCCTAATTAGGCAGTTTGATTTTAAATGTTGTACACATTTCTGCCACTTTTTACATCAGGATTTTCCTGTGGAAAAAAATTAAATGGTATACTAAACTTGTATGGTTATATACATGAACATTCGTTTTTGCATATTGGTGAAATATTTCTATACAAAGTTATTTTTCACGTTGTAAGAAATTGAATTTTGTGAATATTAAAGCTCCTAATTAGGCGTAGGTTTTTTTTATATCTCAGACGTAGGAGATAAAAAGTCTTATTTTCGAGTTTTCAAATTCCTACGAGTAGTCATTAAGTTCAACGTAGGAGTTTGAAGTTTATAATTAGTTTTTTTAATCTTCTATGTAGGGCTTTAAAAGTCAAACGTAGGAGTTTAAAACTTTTATCTAGGTTTTATTTTATCCCCTACGCAGGAGTGGGAAAAAGATCTTTATAGAAAACTCCTTATTAGGCTTTTTATATCCTACGAAGTTATAAATTTCTTCTTAGGAGTTTTAAACACCTAATAAGGTATTTTTATTTCTTTTGTAGGAGTTTGAAAGTCCTACGCAGGAGTTTGATTATCATATTTAGGAGATTTTAACTCCTAATAAGGCTTTTGTTTCTCGTACGTAGGAATTATAAGCTCCTAATTAGGATTTGTATTTTTGTAGAACATTATGAATTGAACCAGGACGCTTTTGTACAACATAGCAACTATGTCTCTAATACAGCTGTTTGTCACCTCTTGTTTTAATTAAGCAACGCTTCTTCCTTCGCTTTAATAATCTACTTAATAGTTTCAAAGAACGTCTTATCAAATGAAATCAAAAAGGAATGTATCATAGGTGTTCATCAATTTGAAAGATTTTCAACTACATGAATTTTCGGCTTTGCTCAGATTTATCTTAATAAAAAATGTAATAGATATATATTCATTTGTTTTTTTTCTTCAAAATTTCAGGTCCACCTTTGACACCTAAATTCTTACAGTTACTGTCAGAAAAAAACATACTGAAATTTGTGTGGCAAAAAGACTTCAATGGAGGACTTCAACAATATTTTATCATACAAATCTCGATTGTGGGTACAGAAACATGGACAAATATGTTAAATGTTAGCGAGGTAGACAGTAAATATAAACTAAACAGTACTTTCTAACAGCAAATATAACGGGTCTCCCACCAGGAAAATATACTGCTCGAACTGTTTCTATCAATGCGAAAGGGAATTTGGGATACACAAATTTAGCAACAACATTTGTCATAGAAAGAGGTTAGTTGTTTCAAAGCTTCGGTTCAGTTTAATGGAAGCAAGTAAAAACTTGTTGGCCTGTTAACTATGGGGTATAACTGAATATTTAGATACAGCATTAAATTGTTATAAAACATTTTTCATAAATAATATATAGAGAAAGTATGAATTAAATATGTCACTGCAAAAATGTCAGTAAAACATGGTGTTCTAGAGTTTCAGGCTCCCATACGCTTTCACAGAACTGGAACTTTTGTCGCTGTCATTATAACTGTAGTACTAATTGCTGCCGCTATTTGCATCGGGCTTTTTATATGGAAGAAAAGAAAATCGGCGAAAGGTATGCTTGCCTTATATGGTTACTAAAATATACATTCGATCTGGTAATTTTGTGAAATATTTCAATGCAAGTTTTTTTCCCGTTGTAAGAAAAAGAATTCTGTGGTGGTGATTTAATCGTTAAGAATATTAATGCCTATTTACTAATTTTAACATAATGCATTTATGACTAAAAATGAAAAAAAAATATGGTGTAAACATTCTTTTAAACATGTTTTGCAGATCTGTATATAAGCTCCTTGTGTTTAAATTGAGCAAAAAATAAATACGGTAGATGTTATAAGAGCAATAATATGTTTTATATATTTTTTTCCAAACAGAGCTAGCTATTGGAAATATATATGAATCGTAAGTATTTTTATTTCACAATTAAAAACGTTTTAATTTGTACTTTCACTATCATAGTTTAGAAGACGAAAAATGATTGTAAACACTTACCTTTCGCTATAAATGGGAAATCTTGTATTTAATTTTAAGAACATTTATCTCATTCATCCTTTATGAAACTATTTGCTTTCTTATTCAATTGATCAAATCATACAAGTTAAAAAATAAATAATTTAGTTGTCATTCAATTATATTTTGTAGAACATCACGGTCTGATACAACAACCCAAGAACCGTATGAAGTCTTACACAGTAAGAATCAGATATGAATATATAATTAATTACTTTTAGTTTCCTGTTCAATTAATTATGTTATCTTAATCAGCATAGTACCATCTATGTAACTGGACTTACTTTAATTTAAAGATCCTATATGTTTTGTGACTGATATTGTTACTGTGTGAATACATCACTTGCAAAATATTATATAGTATATAATTATGCAAATTAAACAATTTTGGAACATCGAAGAATATGTAAAATGTGTACTGCAAATATTTGTGCACATTATATTGAATGAATTAATTACATGCATTCTTTTCTTATTGGAAAATTTGACCTAGAATTTATAGAAAATAAATTTCTAATTACCTCCCTTTATTTACATGAAATGTTAAATTGGGTAATATCTTTATAAATAATGCTAATTGGAACTTACAATATTGACAAATCTTAATTTGAGCATCATATTTATGAAATAAAACCATGAACAAATTGTGTTACAGGATCTTTAATAAATTGCCAAGTCTTGCAATACAAAATACTCAATGGGCTTCAAAATATTTTATTGGTAATTAGCAAATCAATGTTGAGCAAACATGCAAAAAAGCAATATATCATATAATTTGATTTTACAGAACAAATTATAAGATCACATGATACCGCAATGCAGTTGACGCTTCGTTATGTGATATTATGTTAATGTGTTTCCATTTCAATTTATCACCTCTGTAGAGGATATTTTGTTAATGTCAAGCCACCTACTTATACGAAACATACATATATTGTCTTTTGAAATTTAATTTTGATAATTAATACACCTAGAATTATATTTTTTTCCTGATTTATCAAAAAGAATAGCTATCCATTTTAATAATTTAAAATAAAATCTACTTAACACAAAAGCAAAAACCTCAACATGTGAACGCCTTGAACAACCTTAAATAACCAGGGTTCTTATGATCGTGATATGATCAACATAGTTGGACGCTTTAATGTTTTAAGGTTGATTGAACAAGGAAATAACCTGAGTATAAATCTTGAAATGAAGTGAAACACCAGTGGTTAATATTGAAAAAATCTATAAAATACTGAAAAGCAACAACATTAAATGAATAGTTTTAAACATATCATTTTAATTGCAGTGGAAATCCTTCAATTACTTTTTTTTCATTACACAGGTTTCGGAGATTCCAACATGTAAGCTATACTATTTTGTATTATATATTTTTTTTCTTTAAGAATTATGCAAATTTTCCTCAACATCGGGCCAATACTTAACAATAACGGGCCTTTAAGAAATTGTAGACAAATGCTCTATAGTAAGCATTAAATGCTAGCAAAGACATATTAATCTGTTCTGTAGTCGTTTTAAAAGTTTAAATATTAAATTTCGTATGAATGCAAACGCATGTACTGTTATGCTGAAAAGAAGTCATGTATGTATCAAAGTTATATTTGCTTATTGATTCATACTAGAATTAGAATGTTTATATAGATATGTGAAACCCGAAAAAGATACGTAGGGACCAAGTTATGTGCAAAGTGTAGATTTCCATGGGAAATATCAATATTTTAGTTTAACATTATCGCGGACAAGAACATCACAAATATATTGCCGGATGTTCATGAATATAAAGTTTATTGACATTTCAAGTCGTAGTAAGATTACAACAAGCAGTATTACTGTTTTCAATAAATTGTCTTAGTAAGTATTTAATATGTTGTAAACATAACGCAGGAATCGTTATTAACTTAAAGAGTAGCGGCATTGCATCCTGAAGATAATGATAAATTTTAGAATGCAGACTCCAGGTAAGATCAAATGGGCGTGAAACTAAATTACAAACTAATAAATATAATATTTAAATTTAAGATTGTAATACCAAAATGTATACCATTTAGTATTACAATAAGTAAGGTATAGTTACGTCATGTTTTAACGAGAAGTATATCATACAATTATTTCAAAGGTCAGACACCTATGACAGTCTAAGTACCAAAGAAAGCGATGCTCGAATTAATCTGTTTCCAAACGGAAAAGATGATATAGGTAAGTAGGATTTGTTTTATATCAAAACATGGACATTTGCCTAGTTTTTGCTCAAAATAAGTTATAACATGCCGAGCACACAGAGTACAGCTACCTCTATTATTGTCTTATGCAATGCATGTATAGAACGATCTTTGGGTATACAGGAATAAGAGATTAATACAAGGCAGAGTAGGGCGGAAGGTGATAATTGGCCCGCAAATGGAGTAATTGGTCCGAGGGCTTCAGTCCGAGGGTATTATTCATTTTAGGGCTGATTATCACATTCTGGCCATCTATGGCGTCTATTAATGTCATCAATATACTTGATATATGTAAAATGTACTTTGATATTTCTTTAATTGAAAGTCCCATCTCTGTAGATTTTAACTGTACTATATAGTAAATTCTACAGAGTTGCTTGCCTTATGTGTATGCAACAGAATCCAGAAGCACTATTTATTTTCACGGAATGAAATTGTAGCTAGTTTTTTTCTTTAAATTTCAATAAAGCTGCAAAAGCTGTGTAGGAATTACGCATTGTATGTTATGTTCTTATTATACAATTAAGCTATTCGTGTTTCAATCCTTCTTAGCTGTTTTGATGACAAAAATATGACGTTATTGTTTCAGTTTGTGCGCGTATTCATGTTCAGCTGGCCGATTATGATTATCAGTTATCGGCCCCGGGTCACCGACTGAAAAAGCGGTCTTTGAGTACTCATAATCAGTTGAAATCATAGGCAATTGTGCTATTAAATATAGCAGCAAGTGTATTTAACATAGTTATACACATTTTGTTTTATATTGTCTAAACACTTTGCAACGATATGAGTTGTTGTTTTTATTTTTGACAAGATGCGCATTAAAGCAAAATTGTCATGACAAAATCTGATAATTGTTAAACTTTTGTAAATTGCATTTCAGTTGCCTAACGTTTCACCTATTGACAAATAAATCTACTCTTTTGTTCAGCTCTTCAAACCCATGATATCACTGACAATGTAAATATGTACGAAAACCTAAAAATTGGAGGCTTCAAGTAAAGAATCATTGGTGGAGAAATATTAATTAGTAAAAGATCCCAACGTTAAAAGTGACAATGTCTCTAGATTGTTTATATCATGGAATGGCGTCACAAAAATGTGTTGATACGAAACAAGACTTTGTTATTAGTTTTAGCAGATTTTAATTAAGATCGGTACAAAATAAAGAATGTTCTCTATTTATTTTATATAAGTATAATCTGACTGTGAAAAAATGAACTAGAGTCTATATGACAGACGAACAATAACATTGCTTAATTATTCATTTTTTTACATGTTTGTTAAATAAATATTGATTCTTTATTCATTTCTTACTTTGTCACAAAGATTCAAACGTTTTTTTTATTTGTTTGTTTTAAAAATCAAACAGCGAAAACAGTAAAAGTAAATATTGAGACTGCAAATGATGGCTAGTTATTTAGAAAGTAGTTATCAAAAAAGCCTCGTATCATTTTATCGATCTAGATTCTTTCTGTTACTAGCGTATATATATATATGTATACATTCTTACCATATGATTTGAAAAATACTTGTTATTGCTATACACAATATGTTTCTTTCAACGACGAAACAACAACATTTGTTTAAGTTTCATTATTTTGAGTTAAACATAGAAGCAGTATCAGGTATACATCAGAAGAAAAAAAGAGCAATAGAGAGAACAATAGTGTATCCACATAATTACTGTCCTGTGAGAACTTCCGTCTGTCCGTCCGTCACACTTTCATGTCTGGTCCATAACTTTGTCATTTATCAAAGGAATCTGAAATAACTTAAGGTAGACCATGGGTAATGCATTACCTCCACTTTGAAGAGTATTCAAATAGGCTAGAATCGCTTGTAAACTACATTGAAATTGAGGGGCGTGGGTTCAAACCCCAGAAGGGGAAACTTTTTTTTCTTTCTTTTTTTCTTTTTAACATTATTTAGGTATCTCTCTGATCCCTTATGGAAGAAAAAAAGTTTGATTTAAATTATATAATTATTTTAGGTATTTTTTTTTGTTAAATAATGCCAAAATTTATAGCAAATATGATACCAGATATTTTCAAAGTTCGATAAAATAAAAACTACACGGTAAAAGTATTTTATATTTGGCATGATCAACTAATATACCTTTGAGAAAATTTAGGCAAACTTTGAAAACAGACCCTCATTTCGATAAATTTTAGGGATATTTTGAATAAGGCATTTTAGATAGGGAAATGGTAAAATTAGTGTTAAAAGTGGGTGGGGTAGAGTAACATTTTTATACATATTAAGAACATTTTGTTTAGAAACAAACATTTTGCTTGTGTAATGTGTTACCTGAATGTTATTATTTGTTTCTTAACAATGAGCAATAGAAAAACATTTTTTATAATGATGATATTACAGATTATTTACAGTCTCCTCATTTCTGAAAATAAGCCCTTCTAATGGCAAAGTCTTAGTTCAGAAATATATCCATAACTCATAAACCACACGGTAAATTTTATTTAAATTTTGCATACAGGTGACCTTGAAGACATATAACTGTCCTATGTTGTCAATTTTACAGTTCCTTATGGTGCCCATTACCCATGGTCTACCTTAACACAAATCATGCACAACAACCAGACCGCTATCTCAAAGGTCAAGGTCGCACTTTCTCATTCAAGGTCAACATATTCTATTTGAGGTTATATGTCGTGTCCGGTCTATAATTTCTTTATCTTTGAAGGGATTTTGTAAACACTTGTCACAATTGTTTCCAATAATGAGACAATGTGTCATGCGCAACAACCGGTCACCTACCTCCAAGGTCAAGGTCACACTTGGAGGTCCAAAATTAACATAGTCTGTTAAAGGGTATATTTTTGTGTCTAGTTTGTAACGATTTCATAGATCGAAAGATTTTGTAAATACTTGCCACAAATAGTCACTATAATAAGACAATGTGTCATGCACAACACCTGCATCCCTACCTCCAAGTTCTAGGCCACACTTAGAGGTCAAAAATTTACATAGTCTGTTTTAGGGTATATTTTGTGTCCGATCAAGAACTTCTTCGGGATTTTAAAATAACTAGGCACACAAAGTCACAATGAAAAGACTATATGTCAAGTACAACACCTGTACCCCTACCTCCAAGGTCAAGGTCACACGTAGAGGTCAAAGCTTAACAGTCTGTTATATGGTATATATTGTGTCTTGTCCATAACTTCTTCATAGATCAAGGGATTTTGAAAATACTTGGCACAAATAGTCACAATGATAATATAATATGTCATACGTAACATCTCTGTTCTTACCTCCATGGTCAAGGTCACACTTAGAGGTCAAAGATTTACATAGTCTATCATTGGGTGTATTTTGTGTCCGATGTATAACTTCTTCCCAGTTCAAGGGATTTTGAAAATACTCGGAACAAATAGTTACAATAATAAGACGATATGTCATGCTTAACACCTGCATCCTTACCTCCAAGGTTAAGGTCACAATTCAAAGCTTTACATGATAATTTTTTTTAATTATGTGTTTTATTTCCTTTCTTTAATAAATTTGTTGTTGTATTTGCCGATCTAGCATTGCGTATAAGTTTTGACTGAAAGTCCTGAGATCCATACCTCAATCTTTTGAAAAAGCACAATTTTATGCTTCGTATAAAAATTCTCCGAGGCGGGAGACGTTGGTAACTCTGTTACAAATTCTTGTTTAAACAAAGATTGTTTGTGAATGATAGCGATATATGCAAAATACCGTCCCCCCAAACCTTCCCTGCCCCTGTGCTGGCCTAAAGAGTAAGAACATAATTAATTTCAAAATACATCTAGCAATAACAGCAGATGTCTTCATACGGCTGTTGATACAGAACCCTCAATGTGTCACTTTCCAACAAAGATAACGAAGGTGTTGAATGAAATTACACAATGAACTTAGACTTAAACTAGAACAAGCATGAGCGTTTGAATAGTGCTATTTGAATGGAATGCCAATTTCATTATCTAGAAAAATGTCGGTTTTAAAACTGTTAGCACAAAATGTTCATGAGATGAACATAAGTTTTTTTTCTACTTATAAACATTTAATTTTATAGTGATAAATGTTTTAAAAGGGCGTCCAACCATGTCTTTATGTCTATATTTTAGAGCTTTCAAGAATTAATAAATGACTGTGAAGAAATGTTCCATGTAATAGAGGATAATGTAATTAAGAGCGAACAATATTTCATTTATTAAATTGATACAATCAATTCAATCAATAAAAATGGCTTATTACCGGTCATAGTTGTTACGGCACTGGCAGGCGACGTTCCAATAAGGAAGTCAGGCCCCGGATTCACAACAATATCGATTGTAACGATATAAAGTCATAAACCTACACATTTTGTGACTTTAACCTTACAAAACTTTTATCATCTCATTACGCGTATAATGCTCAAAGCTTAACTTGAGTATCTAATTTGAGATACCTTTAACGTTTAAAGTACGACTGGCATTTTTTTATATGCATAAAATATACCCGGAGACGTCAACACTATAAACTAATACTATATCACTTCAAATAATTGATTTGTGTTCATAAAAGTAGCTCACACGTCCACCTGACAAAGACAATGCGCAGCACGAAGTCACCATTATTTAAAATTTTAGTAATCTCATGTTTGCCCTTTGTTTAAGAAGGAAATATCAACTCTTTGCTGATGTATAATGTATAAATTTTGTTTACGTTGGAAAAAAATTGTGTATCGTAAAGTAAATGACATAATATAATAAAACAAAAGTGCGGACAGGCAATATGATTGATCATGGAAATGGCAGTGCGAAGGTGCCTTTTTAGTATCTCAGTGCGATGAACCTCATATTAAATCAAATTTTCCAATGAAATTATCTTTAAATTTCAAATGTATGTTCAATGGAATAAAAAGAATGAATACGTTATACATGTTGTAGTAACAAATGAAAGCTTTTGGAAAAAATGCTTGAATTTAAATCATGCAGGACCTTATTATATTCAGCGGAAGAGGAACAAGTGTATGCATCAAACTATGCCATTTTCCAGAGACTTTGTCGCATTTTAACACAGTCGCCTAATATTCACGGGGGTATTGACAGAAATAGCATAAAATGTGATACTCAACATTTCTTTCCTTCAAATGAAATATCGTTGGCCATAAGTTGATAAATCTTTTTATTTTACTCCCATATTAAACGTACACTACTGGAATTAAACGTTATTAGCCTTTGTTATCAGCCAATAGCTTAACTACCGTCCAAATGTATTGCAAACATCCAAGATCCAGGCAAGATTTATATTCCTGCAGTATGACCATGCTCTTAACTGTTGAGTGACTAATGTCTTCATTACAGAATCCTTAATCGAAGGGCAACAAATTACATACACAAATAACACAAACAAACAACAAGAAACAAGACAGTTAAACGTCCCATATTTAGTCTTTAAAGTTTTATTTTTAAATAAAAAAGATCATTTCCTCGACATGCGCACAGTAACAATTTTTTTGACACTTATTCAAAGAAATCTCAATATTTCTTATGTAAAAGAAAACAAATAATTCAATCCACAAATTTCGTGTCTAACATTTTACCTGTTATTAGACTCATATGTAACATAATAAGATTCTGGTACGCTGCTCCCAAAACAACGATCACCAATGCTACAGTAAAATAACAATGCCTCATAATCATTAAGGTCTCTGCATTAGAAACAATTTAGACGTGAAAAAATGCTGATGGGATATACATCAGAATATATCAAAATGATATGTCCCGGGGTACAATATTTTTAATATTGATAAATTCTAGTCACTTTCTATGACGATTGATAATTAGGAAAGTAACGATACCTTAATATCAATTATTTCATTTCTAATTTCCAAATTGGTGCATGAAATAGTCTTACCTTCAAGTAATTATGGTATTAAATATTCAATTGGTTGTTGTAAGTTAAATAAATGATAAGTTCAGTGATAATGGAATTGTTATGTTACAATCCATTACTAAAATGGTAGCATTCATACTAATAAATCATCGGATCGAAACTCATTGTTCTTCATATCAAGAAACACTTTCTTTTATTGTTGATCTTTTTCAAATGCAATAACTACAAATTTAAACCATTTTTAGTTTGCATAATATTGTTTCTGTTTCTTTTTTTAAGCCGGTTTTAACACATTTTAGTCATACATCAATCCTAATAACCGACTTATCCGGATAATTCACTATAAACAACCAATTTCTTGGCAAGTGACCCATGATTTTTGAATCTGTGGTAAGAGACAAATAATCAAAAGATTAACTGTCCGAAATCAATTGTCACCGAGAATTTTCGCCTCGCCCGAGGATTGAACTAGCGACCTTTGAATTACCATGGCTATTGAGCTCAGCAGGCGGGAGATATAAATAATAATCGCAATCTTTCCATCTGGTGTATAGATATAAATAATGACTTTTTGTTTTTTATAAACACTTATTTTGATTGTAATACTACAACTTCCATTATCATATTTTTAAAAAAATAATTATTAGTGCACTATGTTAGACGTAGTTGCACTAAAATCACAAGTCATGACTTGCGACTTTTTAACAGCAACGGATTTAGTAAATATAAGATGAAACTATAAGAAATTTATTGTTGTCAATTTGAGCTGAATTATCCACTATTTGTGTTATAATGTATCACAGCACGGCTGTATTAAATATTTCCAAATATACAAAAATGCAATGTTAATAGTTATGCTTTATATAGTAATGGTATCGATTTCTTTTGGTTTAAACATATTTTTATTCAAGGTAATATATACATGTTAATAATTTACAATTTAAGCAGAAAGGAATTGGACCGAGAGCTACAATAGCTCATGGTAGTCATCTTCTTAATTAATTATCAATTTCTTTTGATAGCGGCGTACACATTATTTCCTTTATCCCGTGAAAAGTCATCCAGATCTGTATACTGTGTTTTACTTGGATCGTCTTCAAAAGTAGCTTTACTTTCAACGCGTTGCTGTACGTCCTGGTCGTTTGATGAACTGTTCATATTGACGTATGTTCTAGAAAATGAAAAATATGCCGGAAAATATTTGTCTACAGGAAGGGGGCATATATACGTTAAAAACACAAAACAAATACAACAAAAGGTGCATATTATTAAATCATTTCAAAACTAAAGTGTAATAGTTTTAATCAATCAAATGATTTATTTGGTATAAACATTTAAAGAATTGTCTTCTATGTATTATGAAAAAGGCATGTATCTTATTTGTTATCGTTATTATACAATGTTTTACATTTTCATTATCAATCTATAGTACATAAGCTAAACTTTCTCACCAAAGTAATAGAAAAATAAATAATTTATTAAAATAATTAATAAGCAAATAAATAAATAATTTAATATATAAATAAATAAATATAATAAATTAAATAAAGAAGAAAAATAACAAAAAACTACTTACGTTTGTCCCTGTAATTCATTGCGTCTGTCTATGCCTTAAATACAAAACAATTTCTATTAAACAGAATTTGCAATACATGCTATTAAGGTTATGTTCTATAATTTCAACATACTTGAAATGTTACTCATATTCATCTAATAGATATAAAATGCACCTCTTGTTTGAGCACTTGTTATAGTAAACACTAATTACTAAAAAGAGATCTTACAAAAACAAAAGAGACTAGCGATAGATATATCGACCAATGTTATGCATAATAAAAGGGCGATGCTTTTGTTAAGCATTATCATATGCAGATGCACGAGGACGTGCGTAAAGAACGGGACAAAGATGGACTTCATAGACCCGAGGGCTTCTGCAAATGTAAATGCCCGAACAAAAAAAGATCAAAAAAGTATGCGCTCCGCGTTTCGTTCTCTACTTTTCATTTTCAGTGTCGGTTTTTAAGTTCCAGTGATATGCCATGTCGCATTTTCTTTTGATAATTTGGTACCAGGCAAACCGTTGCAGTCAGATGTTTTACATGGCGACCTGAGTCACAATTTTAGTAACGTGCAACAACGACTCTTCCAACAACGAATTTATCCAACATAATTCAAAACAGAATTATACAAAGCTATTGAAACTAGGACTATCACTAAATGTGATTAATACCCCCGCAAGACTGCTTCGGAAATGAGGAAGTTACTAGAAACAAAACACCTTGTAAAAAATAAAGATTGAGTTATGGTTATTACCATTAATTTTCAAGGTATGCATTGGGCAATTAAAAGTAACAAAGGGCAAACACTCTTAAATATGTCAAGAAAGAGTAATGGTTTCTGTGCATTGTGCTTCATCTTAATATACTTGACCAGTGTATGAAATTGTATTAAATTCCAACTAGTAGTTTTCAAGTTATGCTCTGGACAAGAAAAAAGCAATGGAAAAGTAACAAAAGGCATTAACTCTATAATTACTATGGATAGAGTTATTATTCTTTTGCACTGCACTTCTTCTTGACCATTGTATGAAGTTGTTTTGAATTCCATCCACTACTTTTCAAGTAATGCTCCGGACAAGTAACAAAGGGCAATAACTGTGTAATGAGTCAAGATGGAGTTATGATTCCAGTGTACTGCACATCCTCTCAATGTGCTTGATCATTATATGAAGTTGTTTTGAATTCCAACTATTAGTCTTCAAGTTATGCTTCGGACAAAAAAGCAATGGAAAAATATCAAAGGGGAGTAACTCTGTAATTAGTCAAAATTGAGTTATGGTTCCTGTGCACTTCACTCACTTCCTCTTAATGTTCTTCACCCTTGTATGAAGTTAAATTGAATTCCAAACATTAGTCGTCAAGTTATGGTCAAAACAAATGAAAGCAATTGAAAAGTAACTAAGGGCACTAACTCTTTAATTACTTTAGATAGAGTTATGGTTCTTGTGCACTGCACTTTTCCTTTATGTGTCTGACCATTGTATGAAGTTGTTTTCAATTCCTACCAGTAGTTTACAAGTTATGCTCCGGACAATGAAAAGTAACACAGGACAATAACTCTGTAATTAGTGAAGACGGAGTTATGTTTTTTGTGCGCTGCACCTTCTCTTAATGTTCTTGACCATTATATGAAGTTGTATTGAATTTCAACTATTAGTCTTTAAGTTATGCTCCGGACAAGGAAAATGCAACGAACCGCTAGACCGACCGACCAACCGACCGACAACCGGGTGACTCCTATATACCCAGGGGTATAAAAAGTAGCTTTTTTAAGTTTTATCATATTTTTTCATCTATCAACTATTTATAGTGGATATTGAATGAGTGTAGATTTTATACTAAATTTATTGAACGAGTTGAAAAAAATCATAGTATGCGAGCCTCTGGCGAGAATAATATTGTTTATTCAACGAATTCAATAAATTAAGTATTTAACCTACACGAATATGCTATTCTATTTATCACATAATTATATAAAACAAGAATGACAAATTATTAAAAAGTGTATTTTTTCAATGACATGCCTAAATTGTAACAGTAGCATTTGTGCTTTAACGCTATGTATATATATCGTACAAATGACATCACGTGTTATTGGTGAAATAAAAAAATCGTATTTTCATATTCCGTATTTGATTGTAAAATCATATTTTCTGTAGTCTCACTGGTGTCTTGCCGGACAACCTTTTCTAAATTCAGCCAATACACAAAATGTAAGGGGAATACTTTCATAGTGTAATATCAAATAGAATTATGTATATAATAAACAGATTTTTTTTTCTCTGAATACAAGATTTATGTTCAACTGGTGCTACCGCCACTCATGAAATATTTATTTTCATACCACTCGATGAAAATAAATCATGTATTTATAGGAAAAACTGGAATATGATCTATATATTGTAAATTTTCAATTAATACCGCATAGTTATTTGTTATACATGTTGCTTACCTATATTTTTCATCATAAAAGTGGTACTTCGATTTTTACTGAAGGAGACATTCCGTTTCCATAGAACGGTTATTGAAGTTGCGTAAATTGTGAGGATAAGAAAAACTGTTCCTATAACTATTCCAATTGTCAGTGTATCACCATCTTTACAATCTTCTTTTCTTACTTGTGGTGAAGCCGGTTCTGCAATGGTTAAGTTCGTTTGTAAATTGCGTTTGGACAACATTATTACATACTGAACGAGTTAAAACCGTAATTATGATTTCCAGTGTGTTTGTAGCTGTTCTGTTTGTATTTGTCTTGTCATTTGACACGTGTGTAATAGCTTAACTTCTTAATATCGAATAAAGAAAACACATACATCTCGTCAAATGTTAAACTATAGTGTTACTGGTTTCAGTTTATTTTATATCGATCTACATTTTATGATCTTATTTTTAACATTTTTTATTTGAAACATATCAATTACAGACCTACTCGTATTTTCCAGAAACAGTTTTTTCAATTCATTGCATTTATTTGCCAATTGATTGCTTCACCAATTGTATTTACTTTATATGAATCTGCAGTGTCTTCTTTGTAAACAGTCTTCAAACATTCATATGTGTTCCTCTATGTTTCGACAAATTGTAGATCTTCTATGTCAATGACCAAAAATATGGCAGTAAGCATATATTGTTGAGAGTTATAATATTGTTTTTCAATAAAATCCAATTTCTTTTTGATGTATCTATTTATATCATTTAAATGGCTAGGACATACGATTTAAATATAAATAAGCAGTGTCAAGTGTTGCCTGTTCAAACATTTTTCAAATATAATACCATCAGGGTTTTTAAAAAAACTTACCTTGTTGTAAGAGAGAAAAATACTGATTATATGTTCCAATACTGTTCATTGTAGTAACACGATATTGTCCGTAATCATTCTGAGAAACGCTAAATATTGTGAGATTGGTCTCTAACCCCAAAGAAGAAATTTGAAAATCTTCATTTGTTAAAATTTGTAACCATCTTGTTTCTCTAAAATTGTACCAAGCAAACCCTTTTGGACCAGGTTCTGGATGCGCAAGAGCCTCAAATGTCAATGTGACAGGTGCGTCCAGTGGAACAGGGAACTTTTCTTGTATTTTCCGTACTGGGCGCGGTGAACCTATATTATCAAAATAAATTGTTGAAGTATTAATAAAACTAATAGTTTTCAAAAATTGTTAAGAAATATAGACACAGCTTAACAAGGGTAAGTCGGACGGAGGGAGGCTCCATGAATAGGTTTAAAAAACGTAGAAGTAGTTTCTCGTTGATACCTCTGGTAGTTTCAGAATGTCCCGGACAAAGTTCAAAGGTTAAAAAATTAAACTCCAAATTTAGGCAAGGCAGCGTTACGGTTCTTATGCACTGCGCGTCAATCAATAACATCTATCTACCAACTAAGTTTTATTTTGACACCTTATGTGTACCCGGAAAAACGTTTAAAGTATAAAAATGAAAAAAAGGTAATAACTACAAAATAGGCAAATCAGAGTTACAGTTATAATGCAGTACATTTTTACTCAGTGAGATCTATCTACCTACTAATGTTATTGTGATACATCTTTTTAGTTTCAGAAGTTTGTTCCGAACAAAAAATTCGGACGGATGCATAAAAAAGACGGGCGGACAGAGTGGTGACAACATGCTTCCCCTTCCGGGAGCATAAATATTTTGATTAAAACGGCGCACTCGGCTGAAATTAAAACAATATATCTTGGCATTATATAAAAAGAAATGAATATAATTTCACTAGGTTAACTACAATCATAATGTTAAGCAAGCAAATTCGTTGAATTATATAAAATATCCTCCGCCGATTACTAGTTACTACAAACACAACAACTGAAGACACAAGGCTTTATTTATATATTTATCATAGCGTAAAAAGTAATATTCTTTGTACATAATAAATATTCAGGGCAATAACAAAGCCTTAATTAACTCGGTGTTAAATAGTTATATCTGGGCATGACAATGAGGTGTAAATTGCCTTTTTGTATCTATGGTTCCCATAAAGTTTTGTTGAATTCAATACAGCAGTTGCAAAGAAATAGCAATAGTTCTCTATATGCATACTACATAGCTTATCAAGTGCCATAACTCTACAATGAAGGGTCTGATCTGAACAAGGTAACAAATTGTACACATCTCATCTTAGTATAAATGGTTCCCATAAAGTTTGATTGAATTCAAGCCAGTAGTTGCAGAGTAGTAGCGTGGAAACAATTATTGCTCTATATGCATACTTCATAACTAATCAAGGACCATAACTCAGAGTTAGTGTGTGACCGGAACAAGGCGATGAAATGCGCATCTCCTCTTGGTATTGTAGGTTCCCATAAAGTGTCGTTGAATTCCAGCCAGTAGTTGCAGAGGTAGCGCGTAAACGATTATTGCTATTTATGCATACTGTATAACTAATAAAAGGCCATAGCTCTGAGATAAAGTGTTTCACTTGAACAAGCCAATGATATGCGTATCTCTTCTTGGTACATGTATTAAAGGTTTCCATAAAATTTCGTTATATTCCAGCCAGTAGTTGCAGAGAAGTTGCACGGAAACGATTTTTGCTATATATGCATACTGCATAACTCTGATTTAAAAGGTCTGACTGGAACAAGCCGACGATATGTGCATATTGATCATTCCCATAAAGTTTCAATGAACTCCAGCCAGTATTTGCAGAGAAGTAGCGCCAAAACGAAATTTGGACGGACGGATGAACGGAAGGACGGATGAACGGAAGGACGGACGGGCGGACAACGCCAAAACAATATCCGCCTCTCGATTCCATCGGCGGGGGATAATTAGAAAAACATGTTAAAATTAAAAGTTAAATTCGTTTCTTATAAAATCAAAATGCATAGTCTCAATTTAAACAGATTAAATCAAGTGCCATAAACTAATGACGTAACAATGTTTATACATATGTTTATTTAAAGAAATTATTTCAATTCATTTGACATTATACCAAATACATCTATTAAATATAGACTTACAGTTAACAAACATTGATACATTTCCGCTTGATACATTCATGTCCCTATTTCTCACTTCACATTTATATTCACCGCTATCATAACAATTCACTGTCTTGTGGATAAATTTCAAAGAGCTTGCATTTTGTTCCTCTTTTAAGATTTGTCCATGATGAGTTATTTTGATGTTTTCAGCAGAATCCCCACTGACTGTACATGTAAATATTATTCCAACTTCCAGCTCGTCCACGGTAACAACTGTCGTATTGATATGACTTCCAATGTAGAAAAATTTCAAAAACGTTTGTTCTAAAATTAATTGACAAAATTCAATTATCTTAACATTTCCATATTTCGCAATATATATCATTATCACATCTAATGTTTAAAAAGAATCTGTTATGCAATTGTTTATGTTGTTTAACTTTTTAAAACATTTTACATGTGTTAATTAAATGAGTTTATACCTTAATAATTACACTTAAAATAAATATCAAGAAACCGAAACATAATAACTTTACCTTTTATATTAATTGTTACAACAATATCTGCAGCTTTCACATAGATTGAAGCATCATTATTTTTAGCTTCGCATTTATAATCTCCTGTCATATATTTGTTTACTGTTCCGATATACATTACAGCACCTGTGGTATTCATCATTAAACCACTTGTTACATTAACCCATGTGTAGGAGCATCCAGGATAACATTCTGCCTTACATTGTATAATCAGAGATTTTTCTTCTAACACATCATATGGTGATGTTACGTTTAAGCTGACTGTATTTGGTCCATCTAAAAGCATTAAAATGATTTACCCTCGTAAATGTCTAAAAGCTTTTTACAAGGTTATAAGATATTCAAAACTAATACTACATTAAAATGATTTACCCTCGTAAATGTCTAAAAGCTTTTAACAAGGTTATAAGATATTCAATACTAATATTAAATACTCTAATTGAAATCTGTAATTGTATATCAAAATCTGTTATACGGAATCGTTCTTTAATCAAACAATGCAAACATTTTATTTCAAAATTCGAGGTACGATGAATCATATACATATTTATTTGTGTTTTATAATTATCAAAGTCTTCAATAAGTCGTTTTCTTTCTTTGTGCGGTAAAAGAATCCTTAAAGAAAGTCCAAAACGGCAAAATCAAAAATGTTGCAGGCTCGGTTTGATCGAGCCTGTTAATGGACACCGTTCCCTAGCACCGGCTAATATAGTATTCAACATTTACGTATGTAATGGTGAAATTCTGTTTTTGAACCCGTATTCAACATCAACCCCATAACCGAGGCTGTTTTTTTATTCAATCTCTTTTTAACGCATTTTAGTATCTAAAGAAAGTATTTCTGTTATATACTTAGAGATAATATATAATAAAATTCATGTTGATAATATACTTACATCTAACATTGACAAGAGTTTGTATTGTTGTTGAAGGAGATGAACTCCTTTCAGGATTTTTAGCTGAACAAGTGTACAATGCAGCCTCTTCACGGTGTAGTTGCCCAATAGATAAAACACTTGTACTACTGACAGTAGTTGTATGCCCTTGTCTTGTCTTCCTCCATGTGTATGTGCAATCAGGATAGCACTCAGCAGAACACATGATATCATTTAGACTCTGTCCCTCATTTTTGGTGTAATTTTGTGTTGATGGTGATAATTGAGTTGATGACTGGTATGGTCCATCTTAAAATGAAATAAACAGATGAAAAGCCTGACAATAACTAAATACATCATAACGTTAGAAAAAAGTCATAAATTTAATTGGACATATGCATAGTGCATCTATCATCATAATTCGGTGTTATATAACAAAAAAGGTAAATGCAGTTTTACCTACATACAATATTCTTATAAAAAAGAGCTTATAGCACCTATATCCTAGTTAACTACTTATTATAATCAAGGAATATATGAGAAAAACTTAGCCAATATTATTGTGCGTTAATGTAAAATAATTTAATTTTTAAGAAGGAACAAAACGATACTAAAAAAAATAACTATTGATTAAAGTGAAAAGAAAATCAGTTAAATAGAAAAGTATAGTATGATATGGTATGGTATGGTATGCTATGGTATGGTATAGTATAGTATAGTATAGTATAGTATAGTATAGTATAGTATAGTATAGTATAGTATAGTATAGTATAGTATAGTATAGTATAGTATAGTATAGTATAGTAAAGTATAGTATAGTATAGTATAGTATAGTATAGTATAGTATAGTATAGTATAGTATAGTATAGTATAGTATAGTATAGTATAGTATAGTATAGTATAGTATAGTATAGTATAGTATAGTATAGTATAGTATAGTATAGTTGGTATGGTATGGTATGGTATGGTATGGTATGGTATGGTATAGTATAGTATAGTATAGTTTAGTATAGTTTAGTATAGTATAGTATAGTATTGTAATAATAATGTCATAAATACTGCTATTATGTTGAAGTTAATATACAATGTCATAAATAATGGTATTATATTGAAATTGATAGACAATGTCATGAATACAGCTATTACATTGAAGTTATTAGAAAATGTCATGAATACTGTCTTATATTGAAGTAAGTAGACAATGTCATGAATACTGCTATTATATTGAAGTTAATTGACAATGTCATGAACACTGTAACAGTTATTTTGTTGACGTTAGTAGACAATGTCATAAATACTCCTATTATATTTGAGTTAATAGACAATGCCATGAATGCTGCTATTATATTGAATTTAATATACAATGTCATAAATACTGCTATTATATTGGAAAGAATAAACAATGTCATGAATACTGCTATTATATTGAAGTTAGTAGATAATGTAATGAAAACTGAAAACTGCAATTGTATTGAAGTTTGAAGATAATATCATGAATACTGCTATTATGTTTAAGTTAGTAGACAATGTTATAAATACTGCTATTGTATTGAACTTTTTAGGCAATGCCATGAATACTGCTATTCTTTTGAAGTTAAAAGACAATGTCATGAATACCGCTATTATATTGAAGTTTAATAAGAC
Organism: Ruditapes philippinarum; assembly: GCF_026571515.1. Lineage (NCBI taxonomy): Eukaryota > Metazoa > Mollusca > Bivalvia > Venerida > Veneridae > Ruditapes > Ruditapes philippinarum. Next base: position 212,471 of record NW_026860900.1, read on the forward strand.
AATGTCGTGAATACTGCTTTTATATTGACGTAAATAGACAATGTCATGAATACTGCTATACACACAGTGTCTATTCTCGTTTGAGGGGGGGGGATTCACCCTTTTTTGAAGAACTTCACCTTATTTTTTTCCAAAGGCAGGGGAAAATTTAGAATACTGCTATTGACAATGCATGAATACTGCCTATTTTATATTGAAGTTCAATAGACAATGTCATAAATATCTGCTATTGCATTGAAGTTAACAGACAATGTCATGAATACTGCTATTGGTACAATGCCTTGAATACTGCTATTGACAATGCCATGAATACTGTTATTATTTGAAGTTTGTAGACAATTTCATGAATACTGCTATTATATCATGTATATTGAAGTTAGTAGACAATGTCATAAATACTGCTATTATATTGAAGTTAGGAGACAATATAATAAATACTGCTATTCTATTAAAGTAAATATACAATGTCATGAATACTGCTATAATTATATTGAAGTTAATAGACAATGGCATGAATACTGCTTTTATATTTAAGTAAGTAGAAAATGTCATGAATACTGCTGTTATATTGAAGTTAGTAGACAATATCATGAATACTGCTATTATATTGAAGTTAATAGAAAATGTCATGAATACTGCATTTTTTTATTGAAGTTAATAGACAATGTCACAAATGCTCCTTTTATATTGAAGTTGGTAGACAACGTCATGAATACTGAATACAGCTATTATATTGAAGTTATTAGAAATATCTTGAATACTGCTATTATATTGAAGTTAGTAGACAATGTCATGAATACTGAATACAGCTATTATATTGAAGTTATTAGAAATATCTTGAATACTGCTATTATATTGAAGTTAGTAGACAATGTCATGAATACTAAATACAGCTATTATATTGAAGTTATTAGAAATATCTTGAATACTGCTATTATATTGAAGTTAGTAGACAATGTCATGAATACTAAATACAGCTATTATATTGAAGTTATTAGAAATATCTTGAATACTCTGCTATTATATTGAAGTTAGTAGACAATGTCATGAATACTAAATACAGCTATTATATTGAAGTTATTAGAAATATTTGAATACTGCTATGATATTGAGTAGTGGACAATGTCAAAAAATGAATACTAAATACACTATTATATTGAAGTTAAGAAATATCTTGAATACTGCTATTATATTGAATTAGTAACAATGTCATGAATACATAAATACAGCCTATTATAGAAGAAATATCTTGAATACTGCTATTATATATTGAAGTTAGTAGACAAATGTCATGAATACTGAATACAGCTATAATTAAGTTATTACAAATTATTGAATACCTGCTATTATATTGAAGTTAGTAGACAATGTCATGAATATTTGTTGATATATAAGACATACCTATTACAAATGCTTGATTATCAGATATATATTTTGGGCCGGAGGCCTTTAATCATGAAAATAAAAGAGTTAAGTTGAGTTGAAAAAATAAATTTAATGATAACTGATCATACTGCTAAACTAAACGAAAGCCACAACACATTTATACAGGAATATTATCACACCTCAATCAACACATTTCTGAAGATTTATAATAATTTGTCTAATTATACTTATAGTTTTATAGTGTCATTGCTGATGTCATATGTTTAATAGCATAATGGACATAAATTTGTAATTTTTTTCGGAGTCACTAATTTTCATTACTAATTAAAAATAGAATGTCCGATAATATAATGATTAAAAAATGATTAACTAATGTTGCCATTTCGTTTTGTTAAGCTAAATTAGTAAAATTATGTTGGATTTCGGGCAATGTAGGATTAAGGGAAATAGCAAAGATCACGTGTTGGCTAAAGATCCCTTAAATTCTCAACCAGTAGCTTTATAGTTACTAAATAGTAATTCTTAACCCTGAATGAGTAAATTTTTCTCTTCTGAACCGTCACGATCAAGCTGTTCTTCTTAGACGTAGACGTTGACATTATAGATTTACAAATTCATACCTTTGAACAGGAGATGATGCTCTATTTTTATGTCTTGCAATGTTTGCAATATTTGACTGTCACACATTTCTTGCTTGTTTGCCATGATCTTCCACATGTTTGAGATATATTCAATCAGGTCAATTCACAACGAGAACATTTTCCTCAGTTCTTTTAAAAATCCTGATCGATTACTTAAAGGACGTAAAAGTATTTAAAGACTGCACTTACTCACTTGCACCTTACTTATTACAGTGTTCGGCGCAATATAATCAGTAATGTGTCAATGTCGCCCCGTTCAACCAAACTAAATGATACTAAACAATAATTCCCTTGCATACGAGGGATGATCAAAAATAAACCGGACTGTGACTGTCAATTGAAAATTTTTCAACCTATCAATTATTGTTATATATCACACTTAATCGGAAAACAATACCTGTAAACTGATACTATATCTTATCTGATAATGCAAATAGCTTGTCCGTAACAGCAAATTCAAAAACCATGGTAACGCACACCCGGCGCAGTGCGTAAATTCGCCTTGACAGCAGGCGCTTTAAGCTGCGTATATTTAACAATATGGCACATTTAGATTTCAAAATACGCCAAAACGTCATGAACCATATCTTTGACGTTGTCAGAAAAATTAACTTCATTTAAACCATATTTATATTTGCAATCACAATTCAAACGTCACATGCTAATGAAATACTCCCGTTAAAACAATGTCGTCGGAATGTCTCGAAAATCGATCAATAAGAAAAAAAATGTCAAAAGAAAGACAAGAAACTGTTTAAAACGTAGAAAAAGATTACGGCTATCAAGGGAAAAGTTCCAGAAAGCCACAGCATATTTTTATTAGCATAAAGAATTAAGAAGGATAATAGAGAAATAGAAAACAAGTAAGGGAGGGACAGAAAAAAGAAATTTTCAAGGACGTTGGTGACGTCAATCGCCAAGACGTTGAGAAATGACAGCCGATTGACTGCGGACATTGTCAACGATGTTCGACAGTAGCTACGGTACGGTGCAGTCAACTCTAAGCATTTTAAAATGATAATAGTTAATGCATTAATTACATATATTGTATTCTTGGTTTACAATTGTATCAATTATTTTCTTATTTCACGCAGTAGTTTTATGGAGAAATTGTGTCAACAATTAGACAGTCACTGTTCAAAATCAGCTAGGCGTTTTATTTATTTTAAAATAATGACAATTTTGTTCATAGTTGTTTTACTCTTTTATTTTTTCTTATGTATGATACATTATCATTCAGCAACATTATTTAACATTATTTGTAATACATAATATGGTTTATTGCATGTGCGTTTTTTTCCAACAATCAAGTTAACAGAAGGAAAGAACGGAAATTTGCGTCATTACAGGAGTTCTTTATCATCATTCATTATTTTACAATACAATATGATACCCACTTGTACAGAAATATATATAGGCAGTGGATCCGCCGCATCAACAACATGACTGTTCCACGTATTTGCCTACTCCGTGAATGAGTAAAATGCTGCTCCGTTAAGATAAATACGCTTGTGACGTCGTTAACGTCAATTTCAAAGTTATACCGTGCGCCGCATTGCTTTACATATACATGCCAATAACAGCATAACTTTTTTCTTTGTTTATATTTCTTGTTGGTATTTTTTGTATCATTCAGGGGATAGATTCCGATTTATTTTCCGTGTATTTTTATGTAAATTCATTTAACAGGTAAAGAATCATTTACAAAGTCCGGTTAATTTTTGATCATCCCTCGTACATTTAATACAAAAGATAATTATAGACTTTATCCGGGTTCAAATTTATGTCCCCGCAAGTCATATTTAAGAGTCTGTTATCGGAGAAAACAGTACCTGTTATAAATATGAAAAGGTACATGTTTATATCTTCATGAAACATATAACTTTATCATGTTAAGTGAACGTATTCAATAATTCAATAATAGCAAAAGAAAAATTTATACGAAGTTACCAACAAGAATTAAAAAAAAAAAAAAACAGTTATAAATTAATCATGAATTACTGAGGCTTAAACATATACAGTATGAATTGAGCACCGGTAAAAATATATACCGGGAAAAAGTCCACGTGTTTAAGTAAAGATATAGTTTATTAAAAAATCAAAAAGTCAAATTAGTTACATATATTCGGGTGATCGATTATGTGTCCGATATAGCAAATTTTACCGTGATTTTAACCTGCTGAACGCAATTTTCATGTGCACACACGGATCAGTAGATGCATGTATATTTTATGAAACTTTTCAGTGTCATTTTATGGACTTCCATTGCAATAAGAAAATACGTTTAATTTATTTTTAATTATTTTTGGTTTGCCTCAAATTCCGCAAAAGTTTACGAACGTACCATTGGCATGCTTAATGCCGTCGCTATAAATATCGGATGTTATACTCCAGCTATTCTACACTTTAAGCAACGTTTTCAAGCAACAGGCCTATAGCAGATCGTGGACTTCCACGTGTCACGAGCCGAAATCAACACGCTGATACGTTGAATGTATTTAGGAGAATAATCAAAAGTATATGCATCTTGATAACATGTTTTTATATGACTGTTATTTATCCATGTATGTTGATTCCATTCTTATTATAATGACTTGCTTGTGAATATTTCCTACTGCATGTATAGTCATGATTTTTTGCATATTGCTGTTTATTTGTTTGATTTAACATTGCAAATACGAATACATGAAATTGCTTCATTGCACAAGATACTCAAAAATGTTATCTATGTCTCTAATTGCACATCAATTACTATTACTTCTTTTTGCATTAAAATGTATGTATATACGCTTTTACTTCATTACACATTCCTGTATATTCAACATCATCATTATTTCAATTGCATGTGTGCTATTGCACATTTTTCCCACGTCGCAGAATTCATTTAAATGATTATGTATTATAACTACGTGATGAAGTTGCTCTATTGCTACTGCCTCATGATATTTTTCTTTCATAATTCTACTACTCACTTTTCTTGAAACGAATTCAGTCGGTCATATTTAATACCAGGTGGCGCTTTGACGTGAAAAGGCGAAATAGTTAACGCATGCTTTTATCCGGGATCCTTATATATACATAGTTAATCCAAAAACTGAACACTTGTCATAGGTGTCATTGATAAACTATCGATTACCTTTAGCTCCTGTCTAGTACTGTAGTAGTCTGAATTTGCAAATATAACTGTTACATAACTGGCCTACATGAACCCAACTCCTTACCTTAATTGACTTGAACTTGATACGTTATTTTTCTTCTAAGCTTTTATAATGTGGACAAGTTGGCATTCACTAGCCATAAAATGAGCTGCGTTTTACATAAAAAATTAAAACACCAACCCATGTATACGGTTTATGATTAATTTATCCTAGGTTTTTCCCATCATGTTTTCTTTTAGTTTGTTTATCCTCCATTTTTATGATGTGCAGCTTAATTATACTTCTAAGGGGAATAGTCACTTTCACTCCGTACTTGTGATTATAAATTTGATTGTAATTGATTATAAATTATTCAAGTCACTGTTTTTACTTTCACTTTCACACTTCAATGTGCAATTTTGATTTGTTTCCGGTTCGTTTCTAATGACGACCAGCTACAGCTTAATTTTTGATTTTCTTATTCGAAAGAGTATTTGTTTAAAACGATGCCTTAATATTGTAACATAATTTTTGGTGTCCATTTTTATTATTTCATAGGTCTAAGAGTCTATGTAATTCAACCAATATGTTTTGGCCGAACCAACCAAATTTGGGTTTTAACCACAACCACTTTGGTAAACCAACAACTCCAACCACTTTATTTTGGTTGGGCTGTATTTGAGGTGTAATTTGATTATAAAAGGGACCAGATTTTGGTTGAAGAGCTCAGTCTTGACCAGAACTTCAGAGGCAAAACCACTTTTGATTTACAATTTTGGAGGAAAACAGCCGTCTGAATCATTATGGATAAAATAATTAAACTGTTTCTTATAAAATACGATTAATGTATTCAGAGTAAACAGTTCTGAGCTATTTTTTAGAGATTGTTTTTTACTACACGTCTTTAACAATTACATCTTGAGAATAGAATATTTAAATGGTGTTTTAGTGTGTCAAGGTTCACTGGTACGCTATTTTTCCGCGCTGAATAATAAAGGTACACGCGTTAAGTCTGACATATTTGCAGATGTTTCTAAATTCATAAGTTCACCATTGTCGCGTTTAAATGTTCAATTCTGCTTAAGCCGATACTAGGTGGTGTGGAGGGTAACATGCAATTTCAAGTACTGTCCATGAACAGTCTCAATTAAATCGAGCCAGCAACATTTTCAATTTTGCCGTGTTTTGTCTTTCTTTATCGATTCTGTTTTTTCTCTTTTTTTATAACTCGATTTTACAATTATAATTTAATAGGACTTGCAAATTTTTTATAATTTTTACTTTATACATTTTGTTTACGCTTATTGATATCTTGAATTTGGTGGTGATGCTTAAAGACATTATGTTCATTTGTTGACAATTTATTTTGTTATGCTGTTTTTAACTCAAATAAACTGGCACTTTACTACTGGATTAAACAGTATTGAAACGTTACAGTGATTTCCTTGTCCATGTATAGTTAGTTAGGTTTCCTTAAAACATGCTTGATGATTTATAAGCAAAATGATTAAATGAATAAAGTATAAATAGGATATCAATCTCCATAGAAGTGAACCATGTTCAACCAACCAACACAGTTCATATACCCCTATATACCTCTACTGAGAGACCACACTACCAAAGGTGTTTATCTTACGGTCTAGACCGTGTTATACATTGTATAAAAGTGAAAAAGAGAAATTATCATCATTATAAACTTGTACAGTATACTACAGTATTGTTTGTGTGTGTATTTGAGTTTATCCAAAATGAAAGTAATGGATTGCCCATCTTTCAATCGCAACTACTCGGCCCTTTCCGTCAGTCTTCGGATAAGGACCTCGAACACAATAGTATGAATACACAGAACGGATGCGGTATTTCGGTCTAACTATCGCTAAGAAACTAAACATGTAAACAAATAGTAATTTAATGCCGGGAGTTATTGCGTGTTTATTTCCAATAAATGTAGTAAAAGTCCACCTAAAATAAGTGAATTCATAGATACGAAAGCAAACAATACATTATTGGGCGCCAATTGTAACAGGGTGAGAAAAATGTGCAGCCTGACCGGGATTCAAACCCGGGACCCTCAAAGTACCATACAATAACTTGACCGACTGAGCTATATGGTCACTTACACATGTTCTCCCCTAAACAGTGAACAGTTATAAACCATGACATAATCCTACCAATTAAATACAAATACTATGTATTCAAAACCTTCAAGAAAAGTTTTGTTAATCAACGAATAAATGCAAATTAAGTAAATGGAAATCTTATCCATAAGGGATGTGATCTGTTGTTGAGTTGTAACATCTTGATCTTGTGATCTAAGGATCATGAAATAGCTAAGATCCCATCTTTATCATGATAAAATTTGTCAACAATCTTACAGATGGGACCAGACTGCAAGGACCAGGGTTGCATCTGAAACTAGGCAAACTAGGCAACTACTGTATATCATTTTTAGTTCCCTGGATTCATGCTATATATCACTCTTACACTTTATCTAGATCTTTTCTCTTACAATAATGATATCAATGCCAAATAATGTGTTTTACTCTATTATTATACACCAACGTATTTTTCCAGGAAGTTGTGACTGTTATGAAATATATTTAACTAACAAAACACAGATTTTTAACAAATCAAAGTCATTAAAATTAATGATTACACTAGAATTAAAATATCATTTAAACAGTTCTCTCTTAACATATTTTTTGTTCATGTTTTTAAATTTACCAATTTTAAAATTAAAAATAATAAATTTAAATAAATACAGTTACTCATTCATCTTTGAGTTTTCTTTTCTGATTTAAAGTCCCATGAATGATTCAGTTTATATTTTTGAATCATTTAGCCATGCATGGCCAAGCATCATGGCTTTATTGATTTGGCATAAATATTATTTTATTTTCCACTGAATCCACAAATAAAATATTTATTGAGTCCTGAAGATCTTTATGATGAAATCTTAACTGATAAACCTGGTTTAAATGAATAAATATAAAATTACTAGCTGCAACAAATAGAAAAAACAAGTTTATAAGGTTTATAAAGTCATTCTAAAAATAATATTTATATGCATATTCATCATTCCTGTACCTCCATCTATTTGATGAACTTCTTAAACTGGTAAATTTTCCATCTTATTCTTTTCAATTTATAAATATAAAAGATATACTTTTGTTAATATACATAATGACTAAGATAGACAGATAAGAGAAAACAAACTAGTAAACATGAGTTACATCCCTTAAAAAGAAGGAAAACCTGAAACCGAAAAGAAATGGCCATGAACTTTTGCCGTTTGAGGATCCCGGTCAAACATTGTTCTTACCCTGTGATATTTGGTGCAAAATGATATATATAGCTTATAAGAAGTATACTCTGTTATTCAGGAAATGAGTTATGGAAAAATTTCAAAATGGTAGGGATGTCACAGTATATTAAGCTGTTCAATTATAAATAAGGGTAGAATATATGTAATGAAGAAACCTTATATCTCAGTTGGTAGAGCTGTGGAAAGGTAATCAATGCATGACAGGTTTGAGCTCCAGTCAAGCTGCACTTTCTCTCCCTGTTACTTTAAGGGTCCAATATGAAGCTTATGGTGGTCAATTCACTTTGACACTCAAGTGTTCCAATGAAAAAAAGACAAATTTCAATATAATGTTGGTTATGTCAATGTAAAGATGAGAGAAAATCTTTAAGCTGTAGACCTGCAGTATGGTATTCCAAGGGTTCTGGGCTTTTTGGTAGTGCTGAGGTATGGTACATGTATTCTGAGGGTCTCTGGATTGAGTCTTAGTCAGGCTGCATTTTTTTCTCACCCTTGTTGTGATATTGATAAATATTTCCTGCATATATTAATGATTTATAATGTTTTAAGTCAATATTGTAAAATATTCAATTATTGCTATGTATTTTTATTTTTGATAATACATTGTAACAGTACAACTACTTAATTTGACCTTTTTTGTATGAGAGGGAGAAGCCCTTAATTAACTCCTCACCAGTGAGTTTTAAGCTGCGGTCTCCCTTACTCCCAGCAGAGCCCAGGACCACTGCGATAAGTTACCGGGATGATCCGAAAAATCCGGGGTGAAATTATTGTTGCGGTCACATTAACCGCGGCAGCACTACGGTAATTCCCATATAACCTCCCAGGATGTGCTCCGGACCATCCAGGCAGAGCCCAGGTGAAACTTTGGTTCATGCCGGTGCTTCCCTGGTCTTTCCCGGATGACGCTGGAAGAGCCCGGTTGACCCAGGCAGATCCCCAGTCGATCCAGGCAGAGCCCTGGTAGAACCCCGGTGGATTGTAATCGCCCAAAAATGATTACATTGATACATAATTTTTGTCCCCGGCCTTTTCGAACCATTCGAACCAAAAATGGGGATATAGAAATAGACTCCATCCGTCTGTCCGTCCGTCCGTCACACTTATGTGTCCGGTCCATAATTTTGTCATTTATCAAAGGAATTTGAAATAACTTGGCACAAATGTTTGTTATAATAACGATGTGTCATTCGCAACAACCAGACCCTACCTCGAGGGTCAAAGTCGCACTTACTCATTCAAGGTCAACATTGTCTATTTGAGGGTATATGTCGTGTCCGGTCTATACTTTCTTATCCATGAAGGGATTTTGTAAATACTTGCCACAATTGTTCACAATAATGAGACAATTTGTCATGCCAAACAACCGGTCACCTACCTCCAAGGTCAAGGTCACACTTGGAGGTCAAAGATTAACATAGTCTGTTATAGGGTATATTTTGTGTTCGGTCCATAACTTTTTCATGTATCAAAGGATTTTGAAAATGCTTGGCACAAATAGTCAAAATGATATGATGATATGTCATGCGTAAGACCAGTGTCCTTACCTCCAAGGTCAAGGTCACATGTAGAGGTCAAAGATTTACATAGTCTGTTATAGGGTATATTTTGTGTCCAGTCCATAACTTTTTCATAGATCAAGGGATTTTAAAAATACCCCTGGGGTAAATATTTGCCCCGCCCTGGGGCTCATAGGTTTTCCTTATATTATATAGTATAAACTAGAAATTTTCTCCTCAGAATTGACAAAGGCTAGAGGTAAGATATTTGTCAAGAAACATTGTGTAGCGAAACTTAATTTACCAAGATTTGTTCAATTTATAGCCCAAGAGTCATAATTGGTCTCGCCCCTGTGTTTATATATATAGGATTTTGTTATATGTATCTTGTCTGAAGGTTTACGGCTTAGATGTAGATACTTGATAAATAATATCAGTAGATCCCCTACCATAATTGTTAAAATGTTGGCACTAGTGAATTTGCCCCAGGGTGTCATAGGTTTTCCTCATATATATAAAATGTAAAAACGTAAAAAATCTTCTCCTCTGAATATACAAAGGATAGACATTAGATATTTGGCATGAAATCTTCACTTGTGTAGACCTCGACCACCATTCTGCAAATTTAAGCCCTGGGGTCAAAATTGGCTTTTCAAGGGGGTCATAGGTTTTCCGTATATGTACATAGTAAAAACAATGGCATGGCATTTTTTCCAGTGTGTGTGTTTAGCATGTAACTTTTAGTATTGCTGGATGATTCAATTCCACATTTTTATAGACTTTTATAGTAATAGAAAATAACACTGGAGACTCCATTTTACTTTTCATATATTGTATACTGTAGGTAAAAGACAGGTGTTTCTCAAGCAGATTTCTGTATTGCTCATCAGTTTTGAAAACCATTTAGTCTAGTATCTTAATTGCCTGGCAAAATACAGCCCTAGTCTGTAGGAACGAAACCTCTTCCTTGTCCCATTAATATCTTGAAAAGAAATAAGCCTAGGTTTGTGTAACTTGTAAGGGACATTGACCGTAGCCAGAAGATAACGTCTACTGATTTTGAGGTCAGTCGATTAAAATCAACATGGTTTTGATGCCGTAATGACAAGCAAATGTATACTTCAGTGCTTGCAGTGCTTTGATTTAGAATATAACCTGGAGCACTTTATCAAACTGCACTAAATCAAATATCTTTTAACGTCTGGTGTTTTTTTATTTATAAACAGTTAACTATATACCAGAAAAAATAAAAAAAAACAACAATTATATGTATTCATATGAAAATGACGACTTATATGAAAATTCCAGTAAAATTTGCTTTTTTAATACATTCCCGCGTTTCGGGCAAACATAGCATTAGCACAAAAGTTATACTATTAGATGCGGAATTTATTTTGGAATAAAATGGTATAGCCTATATTTCGTGTTATTTGGAGTGTATATAAGACCATACGTGTGATTATCACAGCACTGCTCCCAACCGTATGATTATAACGAAGCGTGGTAATAAAACAAATTATACAAATAGTAGTATTCTAAAAAAAATTAAATACCATTAAACGCTGAACTAGTTTTAGAAGAAAAATATTTATCATTCGGATAAAACTGATTAATCATAAAGTCGTGTATGTGATTATCACGGCACTACCTATAACCGTGCGCTTATATAACACCGCCACATAATAATCAAACGCTGGTCATAGAACAGACCCACTTAATAAATTGTTAAAACTATTGAACAGGTAAAATTCAAATTGTAAAATTTGTGTCAACATTTCTTGAATAGTCAATAGAACCCCGTGACCTTAAATATCTATTAATAACCTTCTCATTGTACTCCCTTCCCTTTTACGTATGTATTAACATGTTCCAAGCACTATATATATAAATATAACTTTATATATGTATACAATACACTCGTGACAAACTTTTTCAATAATCAATTATATTCAGTTCTATTCAAAATAACAATTTTGGCTCATTGGTACATATATTTTTACCGTTGCCCATTTATCATCCTAATCACAACTGTGTTTTGTCTTATACTTAACCTGTTGGATGCGAATGTGTGTATACAATGTTTTCAAATAGAATTCACGGATTGTTGAAAAAAAAACAACTAAAACAAAAAAGAAATGTAAAAATTGCCTTTTCCAGTATCTACACCCACAGAGCACTACGCTATTATGCTTATAAGAGATTTATCATGCAACTGCTATGGTAACTGCCCGATAACACTTGCCTGATAATTATTTTTGATATCAGGTCAGTAACCTTGATATTAAAAATAAGCCCCGCCCATTTTAACGGACTTTTTTTCAATTGCTTATATTCTCATTTTCATCAGCATGTGAGTTCTACAATGTAATCTCATACCCTTACAAGTCTTGAATCAAGATGTGATATTTATTTATTTATTATTTCGATTTCAATTACGAATAAATTAGATAGCGAATAGTTTTAGCACCAACTAAATGAAGTGACGTCATAATTTATATTGCAAATGACATCATCGATGTTCACGTCATACTATACATGTAATCATAACAAACAGGCTAGACGATTTTCTTTGAGAACTTGTAAATGTTTACTTTATTTCGCCGGATTATTATTTCATAAATGAACACATTGTTTCGTTTGAAAAATAAGACGCATGTTTGTGTAGCTTGTGTTTGATTGCCGATTTGACTTTTCTTTGATTGAAATTATCGTGAACTTTTGAATTTGACAATTCAAGACAAAAGTTGCAGTAAAGTTAAGTTTATGTGATTCTTAGTGGATTTTTGGATCGATGTTTAAATTAAAGGTAAGAATTTTATCGTATTAGGCCTACATTCTGTTGTATCTTTTATCCGAGTCGAAAGAAAAAATGGCCGCCATAACAAATTCTAAGTTTCAGGGGCGGAAGAATTTGTTTTCAAAAATTATTTTTTTGAACAAAATCCCCCTTTTTACGAAATTCGCTATTTAAAAGTAGATTATTTTGTTATTTTGACAGTTATTATGTGTTACATGATAAATAGAAAAACATGCTACTGTCTTTTGATATCAATTTTATCAGGCTCGGCTGATATGGGCAGAAAGGGCTCGGCAAGCCTCGCCCTTTCTAGCCCATATCAGCCTCGCCTGATCAAATTGATATCAAAAGACAGTAGCATGTTATTCTCTATTTATCAGGTGGTAACAGATTTAGGCGATAAATAATGTGCTTTGTTACAAGAATTATCGATACGCCTATTTGTCAATTAATTGATATAAGGAATGGCGAACACTTCAAACAGTATGTTTCGTGTTTTAGTGCATAATGTTAACTTTCACGCCTAGCGAATTTAAGAGAATTGACACCTCCATGCATCAATACGTATTATGCATATAACTAACCGTATATGACACTGATCATTTCAACCTAGGTAAAAATATTTCTTTATCATTAAATAATATTTTTCGACATGAACAAGTATAATTTATGTGAGAAAAAATAAAACAAAAATTATGAATAGACGCTTTTTTCCAATTCCCTGCAATTACTTTTTTCAAGATGCTCCTGTGTGTTGGATAACAAACATATATGTAAAAAAGAAGGACACATATTTGACACAATTCATTTTGGAAAACAATATTATTAATTCAAGTATGTTTGGTTAAATATAAAACACTGTCTTGAACACTAATTGAAACACGATAAATATAACATTCAAAAAGTAAAACTAAAACTTTTTTAAAAAATACTTATTAGAACACAATTATAATTATTTATAACGAAGATTGTCATAATTATTTAAAAATCGCAGCAATACATGCTTTTTAAAACACTCCCGTGTGTTAGAAAATTAATAAATTCCCACAAAAATTATACCATTAGATGCGGAATTCATTTTAAAATACAATGGTGTATGATTTAACTATTGTGGAGAAAATTTAAGACCGTACGTGTGATTCTAACGACACTACCCCTAACCGTGTGATTATTACGCCGCCGCGTAATAACCACACGCGTGGAAATATTACCACGCGTGTGATAATTACGCGACACCGAAATATTTTATTTTTTCAAAGTTTATGAGCATTGTTTTTATAACATTCAGATATTCTAGGTAACATGTCTTTTACGTGATAGAAACCAAATACTTTTACTGTTATTAAATTTTATAAAATTATTTTATCAGATACAGGTCTATAGAATTTAACAATGAACAAGAACCAGTGTTTTTTTTTCACTTTTTGGGGAAGGGGGTCGGTGCCCGTTTGAAGGAGAAAAATGCAATAAGAGGGGGAATTCAATTTGCTTTTTCTTGATAAACGGATCTTAAATACTGAAACATCTCACGTTAAACTTGTTGGGACACCGGGAGTAGCTCCCCTTACCTACCTGAGAATGATTTGTTAACAAATTAACCTTGCTTAACATTCAGTGTTACAGACATAAAATAAAACAGTTTTCGGCAGTTAGTTGCAAAAAAAAATAATGATTTTCATTGCAGGCATATTCTGGCTGCTGTATAGGGGGAAATTTCGGCTTTGAGGTCGGGGGGGACATACTATTTTGAGGGGAGAATGAGACCAAATTTCGCCGAATATATTGGTGAAAAAAAAAACACTGAGAACTGTCGGAGGACAGTAACGCTCGACTGTTAAAAAAAAATTGTCACAAGGGTGTTTCATTGAGTATAATAATGCTTACCTATATGAATACATAAAATTGTCCGAAAAGGTACAAAGGCTTAGTATTAAGATCTTTTATTGAGTAAATAACTGCTTTATTATTATAAATGCATAAAATTGTTCCAAAAAAAGGCACAAACCCTTCAGTAGTTATGGAGATACCAGCTTAAAAGCAAAACCTTTCCCAAGAATTTCTAAGACGAAAAAGTGCCAAAATTATGAAAAAAAAACACATCAGGGTTATTGGACTTGTGCCAATCATGTTATATAATCACAGAGAACAAGTGTGTGAAGTTTCAATCCATTCCTTTCAGTAGTTATGGAGATACCAGCTTACACGCAAAAACTTAACCAAGGATTTCTTATTTGAAAAGGGGGCATAATTAGGCAAAAAAGCACATCAGAGTTAAAATGAAACTTGTGCCAATCATATAAGATAATCACAGAGAACAAGTTTGTGAAGTTTCAATCCATTCCCTTCAGTAGTTACGAAGATACTTGCTAAATACGCGCAAAAACTTAACCAATAATTTTTAAGTCGAAAAAGGGGCATAATTATGCAAAAAAGCAATCAAAGTTATGGGACTTGTGCCAATCATGTAAGATAGTCACAGAGAACAAGTGTGTGAAGTTTTAAACCATTCCCTTCAGTAGTAATGGAGATACTTGCTTACGAGCAAAAACTAAACCAAGAATTTCTAAGTTAAAAAAGGGGCATAATTATGCAAAAAAGCAAATCAGAGTTATGAAACTTATGCCAATCATGTAAGATAATCAAAGAGAACAAGTATAATAATGAAGTTTCAATCCATTCCCTTCAGTTGTTATGGTGATGCTTGCTTACTAGTAAAAACTTAACCAAGAATTTCTAAGTTGAAAAAGGGGCATAATTATGCAAAAAATGCAAATTAGAGTTATGGGACTTATGCCAATCATGCTAGATCATCACAAAGAACACGTGTGTGAAGTTCCCATCCATTCCCTTTAGTAGTTATGGAGATACCAGCTTACACGAAAAAAACTTAACCACAGGGACGATACGCCGACAAATGGGTGACTGCATTAGCTTTCTGCAAATAGTCTAGCTAAAAATGAAATTACTAGATACAATATTATTATGAACATAAATTGATTCAATGTGTAAGAAGACAAATATTGAAATACAAATATCTTGTTAATAATACAAATTCCTGATTTTCAAAAAAAAAGACAAGATAAATACTTACATCTAACATAAATAGTAACCCTCTTTTCCTTCCATCTAGACTGCATGTCTCGATTAATAGCCCTGCATGTATAATTTCCTGCTGATGTTTTTTGTACTTGATCCAAAGACAGAGTATCTGAATTGCCAAAATTATGACCATCTTTTGTCCATTCATATGTACATGCAGGAAAACAGTCAGCCTCGCACTTTATATCGTGTAATCTTGTTCCCTCATCAACTGTATATACCAATTTCCCATTTGTTACGTTGATAAAATCTGGACCAACTACAAAGCAAAATTAATAATATGTAAATACCAGGATAAAATGCCTCCATTTTTAAATGGTTCATGTCAAAAGTTCACAATATTTTTTTTATTTTAACCATTGTTACAAACTAGGTGCCCAGAGGCAACATCTCAAGCCCGCTGTCACATATCGCCCTGGCCTGTCATAAAATTCTTGCATGCGACATGCAGTCTTATGATGATGAACATTTGTGAATATAAGCAGCTGTGATAAAGTTATGGTGAGGAAAAGTTGTTTGCGAACATTTTTCGGCATTTGACCTTAAAGTAAGACCTTGACCTTTGACCTATCTACACAGTTCTTGCGCCAAACACACCATCTCATTATGTTAAACACATGTGCCAGATTATTTGAAATTCACAAGCAAATGATAGAGTTATGGTGCAAACAAGCTGTTTGAGACCATTTTTTTGCATTTTACCTTTCTGTATATACTTGACCTTTGGCCAAGTCACACATTTCTTGCACATGGCACTAAATCTCATATGATGTTGAACAATGAAGTGGGGTTATTTGAAAATCAAACAGCTAGTGATAGAGTGGTTGTGTGGACAAGCTGTTTGAGACCATTTCTTTTATTTGACTTTTAAGTATCCCCTTGACCTTTGAACTAGCCTCAAGGTTCTTGTGTGCAACATGCCATCTCATGATGTTGAACATTTGTGCCAAACTATTTGAAATTCAACCAGCTAGCGATAGAGTTATGGTGTGGACAAACTGTTTAAGACCATTTTCTTTCTATTTGACCTTAAATCAGTATGTCCTTTACTGCCAACTTGCCCCACAGACTTGCTGGTGACAGACCGTCTCATTATTGTGAACATCTGTGTTAAGTTATTTGAATTTATGCCTTCTAATGACATATTTACAATCTGGACAAGCATAATCCGGACAGACAGACTTAAGAAATGGCACTTTCGTTACTTTTCTTTTAATCGTTTTTATCATTTTTAGTCACACAAGGCCTAAAAGAAGAGCTGTCACACAAAAGTGAAGAATGCCCCTGAAAGGTTTCTAAGCATTGCAGAAAGGTATGATGAAAAGAAAACAGAATAAAAGTAACTAATTGCTTAATATTGTTGTTGTCATTAAGTCAAAATAACATCTAATTAGCTCTTACACGGATAAAAGCAAATATATAAAAACAAATAATATAAAAAATACAATTTTTTTTTTTTGGTATTTCTATTTTTGCACAGTCAAGTTTGAATCATGAACACAAGTAAATGAAATATATGAACACCAGTATCAGAATATATTAGATTTAATGGATCTTATTTTAACTATGAGCCCATATAGTGCTGACGCTGAAAACATATTTCAGTGATGAAAGTTCTAAAAACAAAAATTCGATCAACATTGAGTCAAGGTAGTTTAAATGACCAAATAATTACTAAAACACATGGTCCAAAAATTGGAAATTTTAATCAAAGTGAGACTGTTTATCTATGCAACAGTGAGGGATACCTCACTTAAAGAGTGGACTTTAAAGACATGTCAGCAAGTTAAAGAAACCAAAAGTGTTTACTCATATACCAGATGTTGTTGTTCCACAAAAGAGCATTATAATTTATAAGGCAATTCCTGTTTCAAAAGACTTGGAATTGGTCCTGAATTAGACAAGATATGCTCAGGATAAAAAAAAACAATGGAAAATTAACAAAGGGCAATAACTCTGTAATTACTTGAGATAGAGTTATGGTTCTTGTGCACTACACTTCTTCTTATTGTGCTTGACCATTGTATAAAGTTGTTTTGAATTCCAACAAGTAATTTTAAGTTATGCTCCGGACAATGAAAAGTAACAAAGGGCAATAACTCTAATGTCAAGATGGAGCTATAGTTCTTGTGCGTTGCACTTCCTCTCAATGTGCTTGACTATTGTATGAAGTTGTATTGAATTCCAACCATTAGTCTTCAAGTTATGCTCTGGACAAGGAAAATGCAATGGACAAAAAGACCGACTAACCGCCTGATCACCGGGTGACTCCTATATACTAAAGTTTTGGCGGTATAATAACGGTTAAACAGTCACTGGTTTGAGTTTGTAGCACACTAACAATGAGAGATATCCTGAATTTTCCAACAAAACCTAAAGGCTCTTTTATAATGGTATGAGATCATAATTATTCGCCCAATTGGTCAAAAAGTATTGACCTTATATCAGTTCAGTGCAAAATGCTTTTTTTAAAAAAATTCATATATTTTTCATGTTACACTATTGACCTGTGCCATATGCTCATAACTATGTTTGCTAAGATATGCATGTGGTGTCCATAATGTGTTTGTTATAACATTTGTTTCCTTGTAAAGAGAATATATTACACATTTATAAAGTGTCTGTTATAAATTATGAACTTTTAATAAAATTATTTAATTCATGGCTTAATTTAGGGTATTTCTGGATCATCCGTCATATAAGTAGGCATAGACAGTAATCACTCTGTTGAAATATTCATACTGATTCATACATAGTGTTCTGTAAGCATATACAGGCAATTTTTTCTGAATTATTTATATAATTGTACAATGAATAAAATATCAACTTACATCTAACTTCAAGTAGCAACTGTTTTGTTTGTAGTGGTTGTTGAGACAGTTTAACGTTTCTAGCAGTACATGTATATGTTCCAGCCATTGACTTTGTTAAAGGACTCAGGTCAAGCACTGCTCCAGACACACTAAATGAATTTGGTCCAGACCAACTGTAGCTACATTCCCAGCAATCAGCTCCACATGTGATTGGTGCTGGGTTATAATTTTCATTATGTCGATATGACACATCATTTGGATTGAAAAACATATTCCTCGGTCCATCTGTAAGAAATTTATTCACTTTTTTTCTCTTCATTACTAACACTCAGATTTTTTTCCAATACAAATGAGAGTTTCATATAATATAATTTGTTTTATTACCCCTCACGTTTTTCGTAATGTTAATTTCCCATAGGCCTCTGGGAGTTATTTTTACTGTTAATGCAAGTGTACCACGTGACTAAGAATTTTGTACTGTTACATAGGTAAAAGTATTTTTTAACAGTATAAAATCTGGTCACGTGGTCTATTTTCTAAATAAAATGAAATAAAATGGCCGTCATGTTTTTCTCGATTCATTCTTATTTTCGACGTTAAACCCCGATATGACATCAATTTCTTCTCTGGAGTACCTATGACATGCTGACGATTTAAGCATGCAACAAAGGATTATTTAACAATTTTAATCAGTGAAACGTTACAGATATGGTGGAGAGACATAGGATATCATCGTTATTTTGTCAAAAACCATACAAAGAATATTCTGGAAACAGAAGGATCAGATTTCACAGATCATAACCGTATAAATGGGTTAGTGTTTTGTTTCCTAGATAAAACCTAGCTTAGTGTATGTTTATATGACTTGTAGATATCATCACTTGCTTAAAGAATAAAAGAAAAAGAAAACTTCTCAAGTTGGCCTAACGTACACTTAAAACTTAAAAGGTAAAGACAGTTAAGTTGTTGTTATTCTTGGTTTATTTTTGTTACAGTAAGATTTAGTTGACAATTTCAGATCATCACAGTATTTTTGTTCGGGGTAATAAAATAAATAACACATGGGTTTGTGAGTAACAGTAAATATATCATCCCTCGTAAAAATAATGTTATCCTCGGCTACGCCTCGGGTAACAGTATTTTCCTCGGGATGATATTTTTACCCACAAACCCATGTGTTATTTATATAATAACACGTAAGATAAGTGCGCTGTGTATATTATTTCTAAGCATAAGTTAAACCTTTACATTATTGACTCGTTTTCTATACAATAAGTGTTTAAATGATAACATATAGAATAGTACCTATCATAACATATCCATGAGAAAAAATAAAAAGTTGTCTCATATACTGTTGAAACAAATGTCCTCAAAATATATGATTTTTAGATAATTAATAAGATTAATTTTCGCAACCAGTCTATTTATAAAATCAGGAATTAGTCCTAAAAGTTTCAGTATTTACACAAACGAAGCATTATAGCCAATCAAGTCTAATACATACCACTAGTCGAAACAAACATTGTAATAGTTATTTTATTAACTTCTCAATAGTTGTGTTATTCAATATGTTTTTTACCGAACGTTTAGCTCTATTCGAATACACGTTATTTCATTGTTTTAGTTATTTGATCTGTAAAACATAATAAAATCATGACGCAGCAATAAGCTTAAGACAATCGACATGACATAATTAGCATTTTTGCTACGCATATCTATACTTACAAATTACATTCATAGTTAAATCTTTGCTTTGTGGTTCACCACCAGTCCTTGTTGCTGTACATCTGTATGTTCCAGCATCTGAACTCTGAAGCCTCCCAAGGTTTAATAAAGCTGAGCTACTAACAAGTGTTCTTGATGGCGTCTTTGACCACGTAAAACTACATGTAGGATGGCAGGTTGCTGTACAAGTTACTTGATCGAGAGTTTCATTTTCATCTTTCTCATGGCTTGTTTCACTTGGACTAAACACAACGTTGTCTGGACCATCTGAAGATATACATTTTCAAAACCTTTTTGTTACCTTTGCTCATTACCATTCTGACCATACATGTCTCAACGTATAGAAACGATCTATACAAGATGACAGGTTACAAATCATTTGATTAAGATTTTTATTTCCATTTTTCTGGTAGACTTCATCACTTCGAATAGATATAAAACAATCTTGACCATCTGATATCTATGATATTAGTCATAAAGATTTTTGACAAGTTATGAATTATAAATAATATATTGTCAAACAGGTACATGTTTACAATTACAAATTGCCTTTATCGTAACAAACAATTACTGGTTTATAGCTTGTACTTCATTAAACATACTTTAGTCTTATATTTTGAAAACACTTTAAAATTAAGATCATGTAAGTTATAGGTGGAATCAAATTCAATTAACTTGATAAGAAAATATCCTAAAATTGTGTCATTTTATACTATTTTATAAACTTAATATATTTTTAATCACAGCTAAATAAAAAACTGAATTTCTTCTTGTTCACTAACTTCCAAACTTCTGACTCCCGGAAACTAAAATATTAGACCATTATTGCTAGTCCCACTGGTTTTTATATTTTAGAGGTTACAGGTAAATCTTATGCATACCACGCTTGTTATTTATAGGTTGAATAATAGGAATGACAACAAACTTTAAGATACAATATCTTAAATTTGGAATAATTGCCTAATTTACAATATATAATCCAATTAAAGAAAAAAATAACACACTTAAATATATATGATAAAACTTAATTTGGATGTCGTCAATATAAGTAAAATGTTAAATAAATATTTACTTAATCATATTTTATTTTCATTAACAAAGTACCAACACAAGCTGTAGTGGAAAAAAACTCTTTGTATATCCGGCAGAATAATCTACCGCTATCTTTCTAAACAAAATGATTAAATATTTTTATCACCTTAACACAAATGAAATTTAAAACTACTTTTGTTGTAGAACACCGTGTGCATCCAGTAACGTCGGAATGTGTATATCACGCACGATTCGTGCAAAAAGTAAAGCAGAAATGTTCAACAAATGGCAGTCGTATGCGGCTATTCCTTTTTTTCAGTTTAGTAAAATAAAAATAAAAATATTTTGGCCCGTTAACCTTCCGCGTTGGAAATCCTGTCAGGTATCAGCCACATTTCTAAGTTACGTTTTGAACGGATCGTGCGTTATTTTCACATTCCAGCGTTACTGAATATACACGGTGTTCTACAACAAAAGTAGTTGAACTAATATTTCATTAAATTTCATTAGTGTTAAGGTGATAAAAATATTCAATCATTGGCGTCCGCGCCGAAGCGCGGCGCCCTTATGGAATGAAATCAGATTTTGTGAAAGGGCGACAGCAACTTCTCGAGCCTTTTAGTCGGTCATAATAAAAGCCGATCTTTCCGATCGGTATGAGGGTGCTTGATTATTAATTAAGAATGAAATGTCGCGATATGTTACAATGAATAGCGAACTGGAGAATTTCGCAATGCAAACATTTTCAAATGAAATAACCTTTTCCGTCAATAAATCGCGCTCTTCGGGTTTTTTTATTTATCATTTTGTAGTACACAGTGGGTTATCATGGTATGTTATTGTTGTACATGTATCCTAGAAAAATCAGTTGATGACCTAAATATTCCAAAAATCTATTTATAGATATATCTATTTATCACTCCTATCGGTAATTACCGGTCTCTCCCGGTCTATTTTGACCGGGATTTACTAGTGACCGGCGAATAGTACCACACGTTTATTGTCCGGTCTCTCCCGGTTTTGGAGTAGATGTTTGATATCGTTACAATTAGAAAAAAAAACAACAATAGCATGTTTCATTTTTTTATCTATATGAGATAAAAACAATAAATATGTACACGGATTTATATGTAATATAAATCCGTGATATGTACAATAATTGAGAAAAAGGTACATTTTTATGGTATTAAAATGACATTATCAACTTTGAAACATTTTATTTAATTTGTTATCCGTGTTTAGTAAAGATGCCGAGGAATTATTCAAAGTTACAAATTAGATTTTATGAATTATTCAATTGATTGATAATTTAAAACATGATAAAGAAAAATACAAATGTACATGTACATGGTTTAAAAATAAACAATATTATATATTAAAAGATAAACCATAATTTACTGACTTTTTCCAGTTAAGCTTTGACTTATAAAATAATCGTCGGTCAATATGACAATTGAATTCTTAAAATTTATTTTACAATTTTAATAAAAAAAGAGTAGTAAAAACTCAGTATTAAAATAGCACATAAAACACAAAAAAGAAAAGAAAACAATATTCATAAAATTTGTATTTTTTTTATTAAAATTAATAGATATTACAATTATTGTATAATAAACAATTATGCTCAACATGATCAACATGGATATATATTTACTAACTTAAAGTGTGAACAGATACCTTAAAAGGGGGTCTTCGCTAATAGCGATAACATAATAAGGGACAATTACAAAGGTGTGGTACGTGTTGATCATGCGTTACACATATGGATTATAAATGATTGCATACATGTATATCCGTTGCTATTAATAACCACGATTATAAAGAAATAACAAGTAATATTCTAATCTCTAGCATGCCAATCAAAGTTCATAATGAACAATGTCTTTCGTCCGCTCATTCATAAGTGATATACATTTCTGGTAGTTTATAAGAATATCTTGTCATCATATGTGTACTAGTTCATCTTCACTTGCTGCATTTCTTGCTTGGACGCCCTGTGATGCTTTGCATCAATGCATTTCTTGTTTTGTTTAGAAAGAGAACTGGGAAATCCGAACCCTTGTGTGTGCGATTTGGGGTTGATTATCCTCTATCACGCCTGGTAAATGATAGAGCTACCTCTTTCGAAGATATACAGTAATTCGCTCTACCGCTTCTTCCGAGCTTATACATGTCGATAAAATCAAATGTCTAGTGTTTTCATTTTTTAAATATTTAATAAATTCTACACTAAATATCGAAAATCGGAGAATGCTATGCCGTGTAGATTTGATTAAGGTTTCCAGAAAACGTAAAGTTGTTGTAATTGTGTTTGAAATATAGTTGTTGTGGCGTTTCCCATTTCGCGAATTTAGAGTTAAAATGGACCGTTTCATGATAAAACAGATTATTTTTCCTCAAATTTTCATCTAAACAGCGATTCAGATTAAAAACAAATACGTTTCCAGTAGATAGGGTCTTGAAATGAAAATAAGATTGAAATCAGATCAAAACATTAATTTAGTTAATAAAGAAAGTGTCTGATTGTTTGTTGAATGTTTGTGTATATTTTATTAAATAAATTATATTTATCACGGCACAAAAAATTTAATAAAAACAAAATTATACTAATGTAATTACTAAAAACGTATATCATGACGTAATTTGCATAAAACATTAATGTTTACAGCATTCAAATTGTTATATACTCATTTTTTTCAACTGTACTGTACACAACTTTTACTTTGTATATGTGATAAACAGCATACTGTATTATCTCTATTTGTGTAGTATTAAATGAAGTATTGAACCTGCGCTCATTCAATATCCTTTCAGTTTATACAGACATAGTCACTTTTCCACGTTACATAAAGAACCTAACTTAAAAATACATGTTTTAAAAGATTTTAACTTTTTGTACAGAACTAACAAAACATAAACAAAGTAATTTTTTGTCCGTTTCAGAATTTACATCGTGTATATCATGGCACGAGTAGTTTTTTCTAATGTGTCGGGTATACCAATATCAAAATCCATAAGGAAATATATACGATATTGTACGAAACTCAAAAGTCACATCGAAATTCTCAGGAATGATCTGGAAAATTAAAAATTGTCATGAAAATATTTTTGATGATTATTTAAGTATAATGTCAAAGCAACCGTATGCGCCTTTTCACTTCTTTCAATTTAATGTACAATAAAGATATTAGTTCATTTTTTCCGTGGAACTTGTTCGGCCACAGAATTGCACGATTCTGCATTACTTTTTTCACAATGCCTGTGTTATTTGCACCTCACTGTGTTACTGTATATTCAAGATTTTGAAAGGAAAACATGATCATAGATTTCTGACTAGCTGGAAACAATGTAGATACTAAAGTACGTTAGCTAAAATGGCAACTCACTGGGCATTCGAAATAGAGAACAAAATAAATGTTTCAGTAACCTTTAAAAACAAGAACACTAAACGCTCAATATATATTTCTCGTCACAACTATTGATTTCATATTACTATTCTCCCGTTTGAACGGTTACTATGTGACGCTTCAAACATTTAGGCATACTAAATAGTTTTGAGTTATGTATACATTCTGTGTTCTTGTAAGGTAATTGTTTGTATATTTGAAATGTGAAGCCACAGCTTGTACACAGTGTTCACATTTGTACAGCCTACTGCTCATCCTGAAGTTGTGATAAAAGTAAGATCACTTTGTGAATGCTATAGCAGGAATAACTGCTAATATAAAACAAATATTGTCAAATAGTTGATTTCTTTCTTCATAATGATACCCGATTGATCAACATCCTAAAGATCTTTTTCACCGAAAACTTTTTACATTCTTTGTCAATATTATTTTGGTCCCCTTTGAAACCAAAGAGCTATCTCCTTAGTGACAGGACTATCTCCTTCACGACAGAGCTGTCTCCCAGAACAAACATTCTGCATTTTCTTTATTAACTAATGTTTTGATCTGATTTCAATCTTATTTCATTTCTAGACCTTAGACTTTTTCTGGAAACCTTAATCAAATCTACATGACATAGCATTCTCCGATTTTCGATATTTGGTTTACAAAATATATAAATAAATGAAAACACTCGACACTTGATTTTAGCGATTTTTGCATTGGCTCTGAAGTAGCAATAGAGAGATTTACAGTATATCTCCGAAAAAAGGTACCCCTATCATTAACCAGGCGTGTCTATCTTACCCAAAAATAAATTATATTATTCGTACCCCTCATGTAATACAAGTCGCGTCATTAAAATGACGTCATTCGCGCGCGCCTTTTGTTAATGACTAGCGTTTATAAGATGACGTTTTTAGCAGCTATGAATGAAGTCCATACACCGGCTGGCGTCACAGACGGTGCTATCTAGCTCTGAGGTCACTGTTTATTGGAAACTAATTAAATCATGTTTTACTGTAATATGTAAATAATAATGTTCACAGATACATAGGTTTTCGAAGTTATAAAAAGCAAAAGGGTCGGGCAAATGTTCTTTGAAAATAAGCGAACGGTCCTCCCGAAGCCTTGTTACCGTTGTAAACAGTTACACGGGAAGTCGGTGTAAGATAATTGCAATCTTACACGCAACGTGCAATACTTTTGTACATAGAACGACGCGTTAACGAAACGGACGTATGCTACAATGCAGCTCCTTATTATGTAAACAACTCACATGTTGTAAATTACAATTTGCATTGTATAGATTATTGATGCTGTTTGTCATTCAAAATAGTTTCTTTTCTCTAGATTTATGTGTACAATGAAATGTTATTTTCATTGCATTTGGTCAATTTGAATGGAAAAGTTGGTATATTTTATGACCAGCGAATACATTCATTCTTATGCGGCACGTAGTTAATGTGACCCCCTCCGCACCTCATAAACAAAGACCTGCTTCGCCTCTTAAACATGACCGTAAAAACCAGCAAAATAGCATAAATAGTAGATTCTTCTAACAAATAATTTCCAAACGATATCTGTGTTCCTTTTTAAAAGTTTGAGTAAAGAAAGTCCCTAAATGATAGATTAAGAATTGTGCACAAATTTGGAAAAAGAACTTGTAATTAATAGAAATATGTTACAAGAACAAACAAACGTTTAATATTCTCAATGTGCGTATTGTTAATAGCAATAAGAATGAATGACACAACCTTGACTTCAAGATTTAGCGTTACAGGTCGCCATATTTTTGTTTATTTTTCAAAGTCCATCAGATGACGATACAAAACGGTTTGATGGAATACCAAGTGTTAGCTTGGCCTTAAGGAAAAAGGAATAGTTCTTACGTACCAAATACTTTTGCTAAATTACTTCACAATAAAACAAAAAAATGACTCGACTAGAAATGATGTATGACCATATTAATGACTTTCACAATTATCCATGTCAAGCCTGTTTAACCGGTTCCTGTGTATTATACATCATTTTAAACAGGCGCATGGTTTTACAAATGTAGTTATTAATCAATCTTAGAATCGTTGACTGGAAACCAAAATTACACTTTTGAAGATATAGTTCGAGACGTTTTGTCGTGACCCCAACTTTTAAACTACAAACATTGGTCTTGCATTCGACATATCGTTTTAATGTACCACATATTTACCAAAACTTGTTCAAAATATCTCCATCAAGGCTAAAGTTTTATAACGGACATATACCTACTAACAGTTATATCATGTCTATACAAAAAGTGGAATGTGACTTGACATGAACACTAAATGTTGCAGGCAGTTAGGCTAGGATTTTCAAAACTATTCATTTATGACCTTACATGCTGAATATCCTCTCAAGATGTATTTTATTGTGCTTATTTATTTTTAAATAACAATCAATAATAACCATGTAAGTATGTTAGAATTAATAGGCTTAAAATCAATTATTTTTAAAGTCAGCAAAGCATAAATAATTATGATATAAAGGTCTCGAACATGAAAAAGTGTTAGCATTGTTTTGTTTCATGTAAAAACATTCTAAGGTCATGTAAAATTTAATTGACTTCTATTTAACAATTTCGTCATAAAGTCAATGTAAAAAGGATGCAGCGTTAATACTGATTTATCAATATACTCTGAGATATGATTATAGTAAGCATCAAATGTAAATTAGTCACTTCTGTTTGATGTATACAACAAGTCACAGAAACACATTCTGCCTAATATATAAGATAACCTTACAATAAACATCAAATGATAATGTTTCAATTCTGATTGTTATATGATATAAGTGAAATAACATATACTTACAATAAAAATCAAATGAAAATGTATCAATTCTGTTTGCTGTATAGTATAAGTGACATAAGATAAACTTACAATAGACATCAAATAAGGATGTCTCACTTCTGTTTGTTGTATCGTATAAGTGACATAAGATATACTTACAATGAACATCAAATGAGAATGTTTCACTTCTGTTTGTTGTATAGTATAAGTGACATAAGATATACTTACAATGAATATCAAATGAGAATGTATCACTTTTGTTTGCTGTATAGTATAGAATACATAAGATGTACTTACAATAAACATCAAATGATAATGCATTAATTCTGTTTGTTGTATGGTATAAGTGACATAAGATAAATTTACAATAGACATCACATAGGGATGTCTCACTTCTGTTTGTTGTATAATATAAGTGACATAAGATATACTTACAATGAATATCAAATGATAATGTATCACTTCTGTTTGTTGTATAGTATAAGTGACATAAGATATACTTACTATAAACATCAAATGAGAATGTATCACTTTTGTTTGTTGTATAGTATAAGTGACATAAGATAAACTTACAATAAACATCAAATGAGAATGTATCACTTCTGTTTGTTGTATAGTATAAGTGACATAAGATAAACTTACAGTAAACATCAAATGAGAATGTTTCACTTGTGCTTGTTGTATAGTATAAGTGACATATGATAAACTTACAATGAATATCAAATGAGAATGTATCACTTCTGTTGGTTGTATAGTATAAGTGACATAAGATGAACTTACAGTAAACATCAAATGAGAATGTATCACTTCTACTAGATGTATATCCTCCAGTGACAACTTCTGTAGCTTTACATGAAAACTGTTTATTGGCATCCTCCTTTACAATGTTGTTTACAGTCAGTTTATTCTTACTAGAAGTGTATGTATATTTGGCTCTACTTGGATTGTCTGTGTTGTCAACTCTCCAGGAGTATGTCAGAATGAGGCTGTGGTTACTTGGTGTGGTTGTTGATGTACTACTACATGTTAATGTTACACTCTCCCCTACTGATGGTGTTTTATTTACTGTTACTGTGGGCTTTCTTGGTAATCCTGAAATTAATATGGTTTGACTTATGACATGATAGCATACAGACTCTGTTTTATACTGGTAACAAATCGTATACTTACTCCATTTACTTAATTCGTGGTTACAGTAATGTAACTTTGCATAACATTTCATCAATTTACTTGCTTAGAGATAAAATTGAACTTCTTACTCGGCTTAAGGAGATTCGAATAAATGGTAAAAAGAGAATAAAAAGGACATATAAATGTTGAAAAGGAAAATTCTACTCTATAAACAGTGTGTCAAAAATTGTCTGAGGGTTATCAGCTATGAACATATCTTTTCTCTAGGTTTCGTAGCATTAACCTGTCTATGTAATGAAATTAATGATAGTTTCATGATAGTCTATGCACCATAAATTATTCTAGAATGATTCCTTAAAGCCACTGGCCTCCAGATGGTAAAATGAAAAATATGAAATAAAATTTCAAGTACAAGGTAAATACTGATCTAGTTAGGTTTTTTTGTGTAAATTTATTGTTACTGACATCTTAATTCAAGAAAAAATGTTGACATAAGTGTCAATATACCAGTATTTTGTTTTCCTTTGCGTAATCTACTACGTTACTAACGCAGTAGCCAACATAAATAGAAGATAATTCATTTAACATGTCACAACAATTATCCGGAAAAATCCTGGCACTAGTATTCGGTATCCGGTATGCCCGGGATCGTTTAACAATTTTAGCCATTGAGTAGGCCCCTATCATATTTCAAGCTAAAGTTTAAATCGATAAATTTGTCATTAAATATATGCTTTAACTAATAAAGTAGAGTTTTAGTGCCACAAAAAAATTACAAATATCAAAACAAAAACAGTTATTCGTTTCCCTTTAAGTTTGATACGATTCCGGATTCCGTGTGTTCCTAACCACAGGTCGTGATATCAGGTGGTACAAGAAAAAACAGGATGAAAGAATTGTGTTGTATATTAAAAGAAGGTATTTCCTGTTGGCAGGTAAGCTTCAGAGCAATAATGTTAAAATATGAACATTTGAAGTGTAATTTCGATGGCTTTCAAGTATATTATGTTTTAAAGTTTGAAATGCTTTTAAAAACGGTAGTTTTATAGGTCAGCTGCTTTAAGGACCAAAACAATTTTACAATAATGGGACTTCTTATATAACCTGCCTCATAACGCTAAATTTCTGCTGTTGTGAATTTAAAATTCTGGAAACTGTATATTCTTTCAATGCAAAAAAAGAACATTATATTTCAATTTCAGTTTCAGGGAATTTTTAAAAACAAAAAACAAAACATAACACATAAGCCATAACACCAGAGTGTCAGGTATTCAATCTTTATAACTTGCGTTACTACGCAGCGTTAGCTGTAACGTTGGCAACAGACTGCCAAACATCCAGAACAAAATCGTTTAATTTGATTACACAGAACAAAATATGAGACAAAGTAGAATCGCTATACGACACACGCTCTAAAGCCCTAATAACGTTTTATCACATACCCTTGCCGCTTATGCGACTGGGTATAAATGGTATGGCACGGCCGTGCATTTATTTTGACGTGACGTCACTTGCCTTATACAAACATAGCGTTAAGCGCGCGCGTCACTGAAATAAGGGCAACATTTCCGCAAAATACTCCATACTAAAAGCTTTTATCGCATGGCTTTTAGCTTTTTCTTTGTTCTTTCTAACCCATTATACTCTGTACACTTCTATTTTGGATTTGAAAACTGTAGTATTGTTATAGCAGTGATTGATATATTGATAGCAGTGCAGATTTTTTCCCACTTGATTCATATAGGAAAGAAACCAATTGATATATACCAGTAGAGTTATTTTCGCACCTGCTATATATCGTTTTTTTACGTAGGTTAATAAGGGACATAGGGATAAAGGGTCATGGGTAACACATTCAAAATATATATAAACTAGAACTCTGCGAGTCGGATGTGTCGCCTTGTGAACAATATAGTTTAGGAGAAATGGCCAGGACAAAAATGACATTTGAAAATCAACAAAGGGCAATAACTCAAAAAATAAGAAATGCAGAACAGCAGTGTCTGTACACTGCACTTCTTATCAATATGATTTATCATCCTATTAAGTTTCAAGACTAAAGCTTTTATATTTTATGAGAAATGGCCTAGACAAAAATAAATTATGAAAATTAACAAAGGGCAATAACTAAAAAAATAAGAAATGCAGAGTACCAGTTCTTGGGCACTGCACTTCTTCTTAATAAGATCAATCATCTTATGAAGTTTCAAGTCCATAGCTTTAAATTTTTAGGAGAAATGGCCCGGACAAAAATAAAGCATTCAAATTAAAAAAGGGCAATAACTCAAGAAATTAGAAGTGCACAGTACCAGTTCTTGTGCACTGCACTTTGTGTCATTATAAGAAGCATGCATACCAAGTTTGAAGTCAATCCGACTTATTATAAGTGACGTA
The DNA here is from genome assembly GCF_026571515.1 of Ruditapes philippinarum. NCBI lineage: Eukaryota > Metazoa > Mollusca > Bivalvia > Venerida > Veneridae > Ruditapes > Ruditapes philippinarum. Next base: position 243,664 of record NW_026860900.1, read on the forward strand.
TGCTCCGGACAAGCTTAAGGGGATGCTGACGCCGACAACGATGCCGACATCGACGCCGACGACGACAACGACGCCGACACCGCCGACAAAAGCAACACCTATATGTCGCCTTTTTCAAGGCGACACAAACAATAGAAGACAAGTAATATAAAGAGCATCGGAACATGAGGCTATCTGATTTTATCAGATTTACGAGTGTTTTGATGTTCTTTCTCTTTTCTATCATAGTCAAACTTAAAAACACGTTCCCTGATACCATTATGTGAAACCCCAAAAAGTAACCAATGAACGAGCATCTGAATATGACATTTCCATCGGTATCCGCTTCTCTGTCGTCACAATTGGTAAACCCCAGACAAAATGAACCAATCAATAGGCATGCTCTAGAGTGTGGGTAACTTATACCTGCACTCCAGTTAACGCACTGTGCATGTATATGATGTATACGATTTTACTCTGTCACATTTTCAACAGAAATGCCCAAACTACGAAGGAAGAGCAGGTTGAACTGGGTTATGCTCCCCGAATAGGTTTATGACACAGAAAAACTTGTTGATACCTCTTGTTGTTTCAGTGTTATGTCCCGGACATATTTCACAGAGTTAACATTTACAAAGGGTAATTACTCCAAAATTAGGCAAGACACAGTAACGTTTCTTTTGCAAAGCACATCTACTCTATGAGATCAATCTATCTACAAAGTAATTTTTATTAACTCTTGTTGTTTCAGAGTTTTGTCCCGGACAAAGTTCAAAGTGTAAGGGCAATGACTTGAAGGGCAATGACTTCAAAATTTGGCAAGGCATAGTGACGGTTCTTTTACATTGCACATTTACTCAATGAGATATATCTACCTACAGTTTCTTGTTGATATCGCTAACAGTTTAAGATTTATTTCCCGGACAAAGATCACAGTGTAACAAGAGCCACCGCCGGGCGGATGCAACGCTCGACTCGAATTTTTACTTTTTCTAAAAGCAAACAAAGAATATAATTATATATTTATTTCTAATATACAAATATATAAATGCTTGTATATATATATATAAACAACCACCACCAACACCACCCCAGCAACACCACCACCACATGCGTATATATATATATATATATATATATATATATATATATATATATATATATAGAGAGAGAGAGAGAGAGAGAGAGAGAAGAGAGAGAGAGGAGGGAGAGAGAGAGAGAGAGAGAAATCGCACGAAAAATCGGCACGCGCAGCCGGGACTCGAACCACGGGTCTCTGGATTGCCGGTCCAGTATGCTAACCACTACACCACAGCGGCCGTTGGTTTTCTTCGTGCTACTTGGCCTTATATATTTAAGTAATTTTTAACTTTATTGTGACGTCATCATTTTTTTACCATAGCGGCGAGCTATTTATAGCTTCTTTTACCGCAGTTGGCTGACTCAATCACTATTAATTTTCTTATTACAAATATCTTATCGAAAACGCATTTATTATTTTATAAGACCATTCCCGCCCAAGAATGAATATATATGACTTTTTTTCTTTCATATATAAGCATGTGGTGGTAGTGGTGGATGTGGTTGTGGTGGCGGTTGCGGTTGTGGTAACGGTTGCGGTTGTGGTTACAGTTGTGGTTACAGTTGTGGTGACGGTTGTGGCTGTGGTGGTGGATGTGGTTGTGGTTGCGTTGTGGTAGCGGTTGTGGGGGCGGTTGCAATTGTGGTAGCGGTTGCGGTTGTGGTGACGGTGGCGGTTGTGGTGGCGGTTGTTGTTGTTGTTGTGGTGACGGTTGTTTTCGTTGTTGTATATATAACACAAACACACACACACACACATATATATATATATATATATATATATATATATATATATATATATATATATATATATATATATATATATATATATTTCTGTAACAAAAAAAATGCGATAAAACAGTTATAATATATGAAACTCTAAGTTACGGGGTATAAGAGTGGCGGGATGTTACTGCAAAAAACATTGTCTCGGCCTGACGGCCTCGACATTTTTTGGACTTTCCTCGATGTCGCCCAAGGCACTGTTATGAACATGTGGGCATAAAAAATTGTATAACAATTAGCTCTAAATGGGACATTGACCTTTTAACTTGATCATGTATGAAGCAATACATTAAATAGCGGTGAGCACCTCTATAAAGTATCATTACAATTCTTCCATGCATGTAGAAGACATGCTTCAGATAAGATATTTCATCATCTTTTAGTGACTTTGACCTTGCATAAATTGACCCTAAATACAAGTGCTATAGGGTTAGTCATGATAATGACCATTTGTATGACTACCCCTCTATAAATAATAACTAAATGGTCCCTATACACATCTTCATTTTTTATCAGAAATTTGACCTCTTCGTGTGACCTTTACCTAGCCGTAGGGACATGTATTTTGGGCCTGGCATTCTTTGCTCAAGACAAGCAATTTTCAATGACGTCTTTTTGTGACTTTGACTTACAGACCTGGTACATTGGCTCGCCATAGCTTCAGTTTCATTTAAACCCCTCGAGGCGTTTAAGAAATAGGTTTCAGACAAAATCCATATTTTTCATCATCTTAATAACCTTGATCTTGAATATATTGACCTATATTACAAGTGTCATAGATTTAGCCATAAAAATGGCCATTTATGTTACAATCCCTCAAAAAATGATGAACTAATGGTTACCTATACACATTTTCATATTTTTATCTGAACTTTGACCCCTGAATGTTCGATCTTGACCAGAGGGACCTGAATATTGCACACAACAATCTGCTTTACAAAAGAACAGATCCGTAACTCTGCCTTTACGAAAATCTGTCCCTTGTTCAACTGAATCCCTCTATGCATATTTACATACTTTTATTTGAACTTAATGTGACCTTGACCTTAACAGCTGGGACCTGAATGTTGTGCACGGCACTACACCTCCCATTTGTCAACAGTAAACATTTATGCAGGTAATATTGAATCCCTCAATGCGTTTAGAATTTTTGCTCCGGATAAGCCTTTTTCAATGACTTCTAAGTATGACCTTGACATTTGAAATAGAAACCTAGAGAATACCCGCTACACAGCTTCTGGACAAAATCTTGATATTTTATCATCTTCAGTGATCCTAACCTTGCATATTTTGGCCATAATTACAAGTGTCACAGATGTTGTCATGAGAATGACCATCTATGTTACAATCCCTCAAAAACTGAAAACTAAATGGTCCATATACCGTTTCATAATTTTATTTGAACATTGTCCCCTGGATGTGTGACCTTACCTTAGCCGCAGGCACCTGACTTTTGCGTGCAACACTCCGCCTTACAATTTAAAACAGTTGTGCAAATTAATATTGATATACCTCTCTGCGTGTAGAAGGTGTTGCTCCAGACAAGCATTTCTAAATGACCTCTACGGGTTATTTTGACCTTTGACCTCGAAACGTTGTTCATGCCCATGACATGACTTCTCATAGTGGTGAACATTTCTATTTCTATGAAGTTTCATAAAAATTCTCTGTGCGTGTAGGAAAAACGACGGTCAAGAAGGGCAAAAGCTTGTGTGAGAAAGACAGAATATATCGTGACAAAGGTGAAGTAAATTATCGATCCGCTGCAGATGACGACTACGATCAGAGAACGAAGCGTTAATTAATCATACATTGGATACCGGAAAGCAATTAGAAAAATATTGTCATTGAAGGTCACTCTGATAAATCGTATGACTTGGTATCTGTTTCTAATAATGTAATATGTTATTAACATACTGAATCTTCATAAAGATTGTAAAGTGTGTTGAAATCATTGCGAATTATTCGTTGCATGAAATTAGAATGTTCATCTTAAGAAACGATTTAGATAAACAAAAATGTTTACACTATGTACAAAATAATATCATGTATACAATATATATATATATCAATTGCTCTGTATTCACTTTTCATAGCTGCGTTTTATTTTGCCATATATCCATCCATTAAGAAGCACCCTTAGAAAATGCTGTTCTGATCTAGGATTTATGTGCAACTTAATATATAGTAAAAGTGTCGCTTAATACGGGAAAGTCAAAGACTGGCGTTTTGTATGCCCGACTTCAGACAACACGTGTTAACTTAGTGAAATGAAATAAAAACAATTATAATATAATTTATATATATATATATATATATATATATATATATATATAGAGAGAGAGAGAGAGAGAGAGAGAGAGAGAGAGAGAGAGAGAGAGAGAGAGAGAGAGAGAGAGAGGGAGAGAGAGAGAGAGAGAGAGAGATTTCCATACCTATCAGTAAACTATTTTCAGGGTTTCTTCTAGCTGGGCGTTGCCATTTTTATTGTAAATCATTGACAATCGGCGATGTATTCCGATAACGGAACAGCCGCAACTTTTCGACTTGAAATAAGTGTTGAGGTGTTCCGTAAGCGGTGCATGAAATACCAAAAGACACATTTAATACGAAAAAAAAGAAAATAAATAATCAACGGATTTGTTATCTGACTACCCCGTTTGTATGCTTTGCCTACTTTCATACTATAACCAGCAATTATTTACTATCATTTTCCAACAATATATTCATTTCAATGAGAGCGAGTGATTCTAATAATCACAGCGATCATTTTGTTTTGAATGTAGTTTATTAATAAATGACTATATACTTTTTTATATTTTGTTAAACTATGCTTGACATAATTCAATTTTCTGGTGGTTTTACTCTGTATACTTATATATGTTGAACAATATAACAGTCACAGCAAAAGTGTACGTTATTTTGGACAAGCCCTCGTGTTTTGTATTTATTTTTGCCAAAGTATGGAAATAATTAATTGTATTGAGACATTTTGATAAAGTTATAATACGAGGATAAATAACACGCTGCTTTTTAAGTGATACGGAAAAGCGTTTTATATTCAGTTATTTTTTTTTTTTGGTATTTATCACAAATATAACATACTGTATTATTTCTTTTTAAATGTGATGTTCTTTTTTCTCAAAGCAATACGAATTTTCAAAACATGGACTTCTTCGAGATTTTCATTGTAAGATAGGAATCTTACTTATTAAAGGGTATTTATTCCTTTCCTAGTGTGATCCATATTTTTCTTTCTATATAGAATAATCTATTGGCTAGAAAAAAGTTGAAATGGATGTTTATAATTATATTATTGTTAGAAAGTTGAAGTATAACCTGTTTTAGGAAATTTTCCTCATCACCATGTCAAGTGTTCCACACTCTTCAAACCACACCAAGTATTGCGATAAATGAGATACACAAATTGGTAACTATTAAGAAACTATAGAAGGACTAGAATATTATTTCGAGCTTGATATTTAACAAATATATATTTGTGTTCTCAATTTCTAAATTATTTTCCTCACATACGATATTACGAGGGTCCCGGGTTTGAGCCCCTGTCAGCTTGCATTTTTTTTCACTAAATGACAGAGGATTTCTTTTGAAAACAAAATATATCTTTCATGACTAAATAAAACAAATCATTATTCTTCATTTAAACGCATCGCTCTGGTGATTTAAGCAACATGAACGCAGCAATTGCAGTTCATTTTACGTAAATTTTGTCGAGCTCTAAGAACGGTGAAATTATTTGTATTTATGTTTTTAGATATACTACAGAGCTTGTACGACATATACAATTCTTTAGAGGTATAAAATCCTATCATATGATAGATATGGCTTTTTTTGCTTCTTCGTATGCAACATATACCGAAGTATGAAACAAAATCAGGCACAATTTATAAAAACCCTTGGCATTTGTTACAAACGTCAATCAAAAAATAACTTTGTAACACTTGAACATTCCCGATCTTCATTTTTAAATTAAATTCAAACGCTAAGTGTAATATGGTAATGTGGTACTATTAAAATTAAATTGAAACTTTTTGTTAATTAAAAGTCAATTGTACTATACCGTTGACCTAAAGTGCGTATATAACTCCACACTGGTAACTTATATCGCAATTTTATAACCTGTCATACTTTTTCAAGTTACCAAAAGGTTCAAATTAAATTATAATAAATAGAAATGAAATATTTAATTTTCAACAAATAAATAGAAAGTCTCGATTTAATGAGTAAAACTTTGTTATAATATAACATTGTAATTTCACCACAGTGACCAATAATTATCCTTGGATTTACTCGAGATTAACTGAATATTATACATTTGCATGGCGACCTACTGAATAAAGTCTTAACCAGATTTATTTTACCTATACTAATGAGAAAATAACGTTAAAATGACGTAATAAGGGAATAATAATTAGATTGTTTGAAGAAAACATATATAGGATATTGAATGAGTGTTAAACCCCTGTCACACTAGGGCGGCGTTCTCACGGCGTCCAAAGAAAATTCAGAACGCCGAGGTGAGCGCAGTAAGATCGCAATCATCGCCGCAGCATCGCCACAGCATCGCAGTGACATCGCATAGAACGCCGACCGACGGCGCGCATTTTGAGCATGCTCAAAAACAAACGACGTCACTCGGCGTTCTGATTAGAGCGCAGTGGGATCGCAGTAAGGACGCCGTAGCAACTCAGTAGCATCTCCTACAACGCAACATGAGCGCCGTGAAAGCGCATAAGGATCGCCGAATGAACACAGTGGTTAGCCATGGCGCTTGTACGGAGATTGTGCAGCGTCTCTTCCGCGCTCATAATGCGTCAGTACGGCGCTTTTACGGAGCTTTATGTTTCTAAAACGCTCTTACTGCGACTTTAAGGCACTGTCACGGCGACTATTGCACACTCGAGGCGATTCTACTGCGTCCATCCGAAATTGCAGAATACGGTTCAGTAGAAGCCCTACTAAAGACCACCCCGAAATAAAAAACAACCCTTTATTTACACCAATTTTTAAAAGAACGGAATTTTCGGTTCTTTATGTTAATGGTAACATGATCCACAATTAAGACCATCCCACTAATTCGTTTTTAAGACCACCAGTTTCAGTCCCAATTCATTGTTTCATTTATCTGTCCCCACTATGATAACAAGTTTGTTGTTATTCTTCTACTTTAATTCTCTAAAGCATGACAATTGATGAAACAATATGTGATTGGAAAAGGCGAGAAAAACTTCCGATTGGTTTAATTTTACTTTCTTCACATTTATTTTGTGAAGAATTAATTTCTTAATTAATAGATGAATTACGTACATGAAACAAGACCTATGAAAATTTAATCTATATTTCAAATATCTTTAGACTTATGGTTAGTTTAGGATTACATATTATAACATCAGTTGATAGTAATATTTGGAGGTTATAATATAAGTGTATAAACATGTCTATACATAATAATTCAAATAGAATGGTCATGAAATATATGTGCCTTGGTGATTATATTCGCAATTAAGATCACTTTAAATCAGTCTCTTTGATGATCTTAATAGAGGGTTTTCACTGTGTATATAGAACGCGTTTGATGTAAATGTCCTTGGATGATGAACGGCAACAAGCTGGAATATTAATTGCTTGCATGCAGGTGCAGCAGGTACACGACTATTCAGAATGGGTAATCGCTGGTATATGGAGCACGATTTCAGCGCAGTGTGAGCGCCGTGTGAGCGCTGTGAAAGCGCAATAGAAGCACAAAAAACGCAATAGAAGCGCAGTCCGAACGCAAACAATCGCCAATTAAAACGCGGGAAGAACACATTGCAACGCCGTGGAAACTCCGTAGCAACGCCATTATCGCCTTAAGGTCACTGTGAAGACGCCGTGAAATCTCAACCTCATCAAAAATATCAGATTTTTCTTGCGATCTCGCGGCGCTTTATTAAATTTAAGTTCAATACTAAATTTATTGAACGCGTTGAATAAAATTATATCATGTGAGCCTCTGGCGAGTTCAGTAAATTTAGTAATGAACTTATTTAATATTCTATTTATCATATAACAAAAATAAAATCCATTAAATGGAAAAAAAGACGTTTTAATTGACGTGCCTTCAATATAATGCTAACATTTAGCCGTCTTTACACTATGTTTGTATAACGCAAGTAACGTCACGTAAAAATATAATTATGTACGGCCGTGTAATATCTTATTTACGGAGTCGCAAAAACGCCACGGGAATGCGATAAAAAAATAACGTTATTTACTTACATCAAGGACATAAAACAGTCCATATACGTGAGATACGAAATGCTACAAATGCGACAGTAAAACATAATTTTCAAACGTTTTATACATGTTATACATGTTTGATGCACGCATAATTGTATCTTCATCAGACTTTACCCCCCCCCCCCAATCAATCATAATTGTTCTTATTTATTGAAATAAACATTACAAATTTTCAAAGAAAATAAAATTGTTATTCTTTTCTTTCTTTTTTTTTGAGGGGTGGGGGTGGGTGAGAGGGGCTGTTGTTGTTCAAAGATTTACCAATGGTGAAAAGACAATACCATAACTTAGTTTTAAATCACATTTTTATTGGCTCCAACATGAAAGATATTTAGATTTTTTTGCGTGTAACCTACCTAATATGTACAGACAGTTACATTTTGTAGGGAATCCCGCAGAATTCATTGTGTAAACACCAGCATTGTTTTGTTGAACATTCGCCACTGTAACAACTACATTGCCATTAGCATCTCCTGTTATATTGAAACCTGGGAACGCTTCAGTTGTAACAGTCTTGTCTGTATTGTATGTTATACGAGCCTTGATACCAGTTTCATTATAAAACTTGGCCTCAAACTTTCTCGGTGAATTTAGATTTTTAAGGTCAGCAGAAAACTGAAGAACAGCATCAGAGTTTTTACGACTGTACGCTTTTCTGATTGGTGATGCACATGGCCAGGATTTTACTGAAATAATAAAGTAAGAATGGTAGAAGTCGTAATTATAGTACTCACAAAAATCTAAACAACAAATGAATAGTAATTCCTAGATTTTATAAAGATTTGGTATTTGAATTTAGATTTGTGAGGTCATCCGAGAATTGAAAGACAGCGACTGATTTTTTTTTATTGGAGAAACACATGGCCATGATATAACTGAAAATATAAAATCAGACATATTCAAAAGCAAGCGGAAATCATAAATATACATTAACTGCACACTGTAAGTCCAAGAATGATTAGTTTTTTCTCATTTAAACCTGCGTGTATAAAGGATACACATATTTTGTATAGGTATTTTATGCTGCATTTTAATATACAGGATTTTAAGAAGTTTTAAGGTTGTTTGTATGTTTTTTGTTGTAATAAGTACCCCGTTACTCATAGTACAGATAAAGTGAAGCTGGCCGGGTCAGAAGCTGGATAACAGCGGGAAACCGGGTCAGAATTTGCATTTACATGAAATGTCGAGAAATTAGACAAAAAGTGCATCTTTGTTTAAAAAATTGACCTTTCCCGAATACAAGATGGTCTAATATTATACATTGTTGGACACAGAAATCATTTCTGAGTCGATTGCAGATCATTTTGTGAAAATTGGTTGGAAATTAAGGAAGATTTAGGACGTGTGATAGTACTAGTTCCGCCGGTGAACCTTTCATTTTTTTTATATTTCATTTCTGAATTTAAAGTATACACGGATAAAATTAAAAGATCACTTTTTTGTTGCTTTACTGAAAATATGATGTTTAAAAAACATTTTGAAATAAAATAATATTTTATTCATTGGAAAAGTAGGATTGGTCTTGTACATGATGTCATGTATACTATCAAAGCCACTCACGGCTGCCTGTGAAGTATACATAGTTTTGTGTTAATTTTGTATGTTACCTTCTCTAAATAAGGATTTTACTAGTAATATCATTATTATTATTATTATTATTATTATTATTATTATTATTAATTATTATTATTATTATTATTATTATTATTATTATTATTATTATTATTATTATTATTATTACTTTTTTCTTGATAACAACAAGGGCAACATTTTCGCAAAATTAGCCCTCACAAAAGCTTTTGACAGAGATGTGGGCATTATAGATATGCATATAGGAGATACGCTATGGGAAAATATACGTACAATATCTTGATATTATATATTCCCATGTGACCTTGACTTTGCAAATATTAACCTAAATTATATGTGTCACACTTGTAGTCATGAAAGTTATCATTTTTGTTACAAGTCATCCATAAATGATGCTTAAATGACCCCGTACATAAACTTTGACCTCTTTATATGACCTTGACTTTGCTAGCAGAGACCTGAATTATGTGCGCAATACCAATGGTGAACATTTATGTTAAGTTACATTAAAATCCACCGATGAATGTAGAAGTTCGACTCCTAACAATCAATTTTTAATGACCGCTATGTGTGACCTTAACCTTTAACCTAGATACCTGATTTATGCACGTGGCACTGTTTCTCATAGTGGCAAAAACTTCTATGAAGTTTCATTAGAATCCCACAATCCATCCACAGTCATTTAAATCTCTCAATAACTGATTACTAAATGGTTCGAATACATATTTTCATATTTTTGTCTGAACTTTGACCCCATTGTATGACCTTGGCCACAAGGACCTAAATTTTGCATATGACACTTTGCCTTTTAATGTTGAACGTGTGTGTAAAGTGATATTCAAATCCCTCTTTGCATGTAGAAGTTTTGTTCTGTACAAGTGTCACGGTTCAGAACTGTTCACTTCTAAGGGGAGAAAGTGTTTAAGCGGCCGGATAGCTCAGTCGGTAGAGCCACGGTACGATATTCCGAGGGTCATGGGTTCGAGTACCGGTCAGGCTGCACATTTTTCTCACCCTGTGACATTTGTCGTCCAACGGGGGACCGTGATGGTATAAGCTCCGAGTTCAATTTTACATTATTCTCTTTACCCATTAGAAATTCGAGGACGAATTTCAATATAGCGGGGGAGTATGTCACGGTTCAGAACTGTTCACTATTTAGGGGAGAAAGTGTGTAAGCGGCCGGATAGCTCAGTCGGTAGAGCCACGGTACGGAATTCTTAGGGTCCCGGGTTCGAGTACCAGTCAGGTTGCACATTTTTCTCACCCTGTGACACAAGCAATTTTCAATGACCTCTAAGTGTAACCTTGATTTTTGACCTGGAGACCTAGCTTATATTGGTGAACATTTGTGTGAAGTTTCATTAGAATCCCTCCATATGTGTAGGAAATATGCTATATTCATAAATTGATGTTCTTTCTCATTTTATGTATGAAACAACATAAGAATTACAAGACTTTGTTATTCTGAGCGATTCACCGAGACTACCTACCTGTCCTATCTGACTTCTAAAACTACAAAGGGATTATTACCGACCAAATGTTTTAAACAATTACAAGATGACATATTTTTTAACATTTTATGGAAATGAACTTAAACTGATTACAAACGAAAACTAATATTGTACGTTATAACAAAGGCTGAAATATCATTCAGATACTACTGCAACATTGTTACTGCCACTGCTGTACTTCTGCTGCATGGAAGGGTATTAACGCAAAATTACATCTTGCTTTCTTACGTTACATCTTGCTTTCTACCTTGTACATCTTGCATTCTGACTTGTACATCTTGCATGCTGACTTGTACATCTTGCACTCTGACTTGTGCATCTTGCATTCTTACATGCACATTATGCTTTCTGTTGTGTGCGTCTTGCTTAATTGTATGTTGATATCGTTATTTAACGATCAAATATTATTCATGTGTTGATCTGGTATATTAATCCAATAACTTCACCTTTGGGTCTATTTACTCAGCTTGAATGATGAATGTCATAAGGTTAAATGACGCATAGCCAAACGCCGAATGCAGCAAGCAAAATACGACGCGACATCTGGTGTAATAATATGTGACACCCAAATTATGCTAACAGTTATATTCTCGGTAAAGTCCGTATTGCGGTTACTAACGCAGTAGCCAATATAAAAAGGAGAAGATAATTCATTTAACGCGGTCACGTGTCACAACAGTGATCCGGAAAAATCCCGGTATCCGGTATGCCCGGGATCGTTTATCAATTTTCGTCATTAAGTAGGCCCCTATCACATTTCAAGCCAAAGGTGAAATCGATAAATTGGTCATCATATAAATATGAAATAATTAATCAATTATAATTTTTAGTGCCATGAATTACTACAAATATCAAAACAGATGCAGTTATTCGTATCCCTATATGTTTGATAAAATCCCGGTTTCCGTGCATTCCGGAGCACAGGTCGCGATATTGTCCTGTACGATCACGTGATACTAGAAAAAAAACCCGGATGAAAGAATTCCGTGGTATAATAAAAGAAGGTATTTCCCGTTGGTGGAAAAGCGAACTGTTTGTTTTCAAAGCAATAATGTTAAAATATAAACATTTTGAAGTGTCATTTCGATTTCTTTCAACTATATAATGTTTTTGGGGGGATTTTGAAATATTAGCAAGACGGCAGTTTTTCTGCTATCTTCTGGAGGTCAGCTGCTTTAAAGCGAAATGTGCCAGTCATAATGCAAGATGTGCAAGCCAGAATTAATTGTGTGCATGTCATATTGCAAAATGTAAGTCAGAAAGCACAATGTACGTAAGGAGGCAAGATGTATTTTTTGCGTTAATACCCTTTCATACTGCTGTGGGTGTGCTACTGCTATTTTTGAGCTACTGTTACTGCAAAATTCACGTTTTATTATTTTGCTACTGCTCACTGCTATAGCTAACTTCTTAACGGTCTATGCACTGCTACTGCTAACTTCCTACCGGTCTATTCACTGCTTCTGCTAACTTCCTACCGGTCTATTCACTGCTACTGCTAACTTCCTACCGGTGTATTCACTGTAAACTTCCTACCGGTATATTCACTGCTACTGCTAACTTCTTATCGGTCTATGCACTTTTACTGCTAACTTCCTACAGGTCTATTCACTGCTACTGCTAATTTCTTACCGGTATATTCACTGCTACCGTTAACTTCCTACCGGTTTATTCACTGCTACTGATAACTTCCTACCGATCTACATAAAACCTTAGCCCTTCTCTGAAAAACTATATGCCACCGAGCGATCGAGGACACTATTTAAATATACTGAAATAACCCGTAAAAAGTGTGAGCACAGGAATGAAACTTTTTTTCTTTCGTGTGCGTACGTATAACTTTGTGCATTTCATGTACATGTAATTGATAGTTGTTTAAAAATAAACATAGCCCTTTTGGTGATTTATATATGTTCGTTCTAAAACACCAAAATGTTTGTGTTTGTAGATATTTTCTCCATGGAATTATAAACAGAACGACCATAAAACGCGGTATTTTATGAAGAAACGTTGACTAGAATTTTACCAATGTGTCGTCGCCCTAGGCGGGGTAGTCCAACTAATTAGACTTGTCAATGAGACACCGAGATAATTTTGGACGGGCGCTGTCTTTTTCCAAGTCCAACAACGAACTGCATTTTTATGCACGGACGCTTCCCAATTAGAAGTTGTTGAGGGCGAAAACTAGAAAAGTTTCAAAGAAACGGCCTACAAAGAAAGAAAAAGAAAACCGTTTTTTTATGCAAGGTTCCAAATTATCATACTTCAAAGTCGAACAGTAGTCAAAATATTCCACTTTATTTCTTTAAATCGTTGAAAATTATTGAAAGCGGCCATATTGGAAATAAAGAAGGAATGACGCAAGCGGTGTCATGGTAAAATTGTTAAATTTTCATGGTGTAACACAGGTATCGGCGGCAATCGATTGTATTTGTCAAGCTTTATCATACAATTTGTTTATGTTATTGATGTGAATTTATTGCAGGAATAACTCTTATATTCACACACGAATATTTCAGCATTAAAAATAAAATGTTAAAAGGAAATTCTGATAACCTTACTTAGAAATTAAATAGTTTATGATGTCCGACGTCAGATCATACTGCATTTAAGTCCGTTTAAATTGTCAAATTAGAAATTATAAAGTTGGATTTTTCAACATCTGTGATCATAAGGTAAAATTTCTAAACTGCCTTTTTTATTTTATAACTCTGCCATTATTTCCCACATATGAAAATACGATGTAATTGTAGGTACATCTTAATGAATTATAATTATAGAAGAATTTCAATTTGTACAAAATTACACTCCATATCAATTCCTAGTATATTATCTTAAAAACAATATTGAAGACAGTTGTGTAGGGGAAGAAGTTCAAAACAACCAAAAATAACTTTAAAATTCTGAAAAAAAATCTTAAAATTTCAAACTATAATATGGATTCTCAGACTGGCCTTTTCTCCAGTTAAGAAATTGCAGTCCTCAGTAAAATGCAATTGTCGCATTTATGATAAAAACGCAGCAAGCGGGAATTTAGTGACCGTAATTAAGACGTAGAATAACATAACAATGAAAGACAGGTGGGAGAAATAGTCTTTTTTAATGACTGTAGTCGTCTGTTAGAACGACTGTTGCAAAACGACACCAAAACCTCTGATACCGGGTAACCCGTTTATAATACCATGGTATTTAGTTCCCGCTTTTCATTGAACGGCACCTCAAATGTGTCAAATTGAAAGTTCCATGATAACCGCAGTATTTTGTACACATCTGTGGGTGTTAATTCAAAATTTCAGCATTATTATGTTTAAGTGATGAATTCTGTTTAAACCGGATCAAGGAAGCACTTGCACTTATCAGGGCCGTCTTTGGCACTCCTTTGTATTTAGGTTTCGGTTTTGCAGATTCAGGCGTTTTTTGGTGGGGTTTTTTTTTTTGGAAGGTGGATGGGTGGATAAGTTTTTTCTGTTTTCTTTAGATTTCTTTGCTTGCTTGCCGAACCTTGTATTGATAATCATTATCTGTTTGTTACGGTCCGGTTTACATGTATAAAATATGATAAACAAGATGAACAAGGAAAGGCGGCGTTCAATGAACGCAACCCCCACACGACCCAGGATTAAGGACCATTGGCAAGAAGCCCAGGAGAATCCTAAACAAAAACAGGACAGGGCGCAAGGGAGAGCACGGTAAGGCTTATCACTAAAATGATACATATGAAGAAATAATAGTGAACGACAAGGAAATCAAAATCAAAGAAAATAAATAAATGAATAATTAATAGGACCACTAAGTAAACAGGCACATGTGAAAGGGATAGGAAATTCGGGGAAGGGGGAGGGGGTGAAATAAAGAAATAAAACTAGGGGCAAAGGGAAGATACTTACCATAACTAGACGAGAAAACAACAAGGGACACAAACAAAAGTGTCACCAAAACAGTATGAAACAACAAGACATACACTTTATACATGTATAAGTCTCTTAATCTGTTCATTTGAAAATTCTGATCTTCTCAATGATTTTTTTTAATATCTTCTACTTAAAATTTATTTCAATTAAAATATGTGACCCTTCCCTTATAGTTACACAGCATATGGCTGGATCACAATAAAGTTCCTTTTTAGTAACTTAATAAAGTATGTCAAGAAGACATTTAACCTATCAGTATGTTTAATATGGTATTATATATCGGCAATCGGTGAAAAAGAACTCTTGAAATATTATTTGTACAAATACTGAATAATTTGAAGTGTATTTCAAATAGTTTCCTTCAATATTTCTTTTACGTTCTTAATTGTCATATAAATATGCTTGTATAAAAGAAGTCAGTATTTATTGATTTTTAGAGGACATTGAAGTTACTTTCAGGTTTAAGCAGTAAAAATCAGTCCGAACTATCGATAGTGTTGCCGGTAGATTTTCCGTGCGTAAAAATGAAAGATAAAATTAGGCGTAACGGTTTGACAGTAAGAAAAAAAAAGTATGTAAAATGGGTCAAACCGTTTACGCCGAATTAATTAGGCTATAGGCGGGGCAACTACATTTTATTAACTCATGCGCACTTCGTTCCAATCTCTTATTTATTAAGTGTTCGACTCAATATATAAATGGCAAAATTTGCCTGACTATACAATTAAGAAGACATTTTAATTTGAACAATGGGATATATTTATTGGTCGGCAAATGATTTTAATACTTAGTACTCTTAGGATGAATCCTTAAGTATCAATTTATATTCGTACTTATCAAATGTCGAAATAAGGTATGAGAAACTTATATTAAATATATTCATATGGTGACATAAAGTGATAGAATATAACAGTATTGTTTTATGAATCATTTACTCAAATCAACAATTTACACGAACCAGAGGGAGTTAGAGAATTTCACACTGAATTCACTGAGGTACAAAAAAGTTTTCATTTTTTATAATACAATGAAGCAGAAACGATCAACACGCATTTCTTTTTTATATTAAAATAATAATGTAAAAAAAATGATTAAGATTTGACCAAAATGAAATTGTCTTCTTCGATATGTATGGATTTCTTAGTATCGAAATAAATCTCTTCTCATCTGTTTCCCTGTAAGTGTTCGAATGAAATTTAAAATATCGATACAAATATATTTCAATTAAATGTCTAGGTTATATCGAAATAAGAAAATACATAGTAAAAGTATTCGATTAAAGACTATTTTGTCAAATTATTGCTTAACTTATACCGATAATTGTCATGCAACAAGGTAAATACAAGGGTTAGACTCGTCTGCATATAGTGAATTTGAAACAGCAACAGTATGCATGCATAGGATATTCTTTTTTATAATTTTTCAAGACTTGAATAAAATACGCCTATAACCTTTCATGCAATGACATATTAAGTCTTTAATACACATTGTTGCGTGTCAACTAAACCGGGAAAATTACGTCATTTTGACGAGTAAAATGATTTCCATTCACAGGTTTCGTGACATGAATTGATATGTTAATCATGTTAATAGCTAGTTTGGTGAATTCAATTTCTTATGAGTTTTGCAATCCTTTTTTATACAGCTTTCCACAAAACTAAAACATGTGCTCTTCCACTGAGCCCAAATTAATATTTAAGAAAGAATGTTTAAACAATTGCATATCTCTCCCTACAACTAAGGCGCTCTTATTACGTTGAACAGAAGACAGGGAAATTAAGTTTTGAAACACTAAAGATTACAGTTCTAAATATTCATAATTTTACCATTGCCTAAATGGCCGATGGTCAGTTATCACCAGAACACCAGTGAATAAACATAACTTAAATTTTAATGCGAAAGCATATGTTTACATTCTAAAGCATTCTATCAAACTGGTATCAAAGAGACAAAATAAACCGAGTTAAATCCACGAAGAGAGTATATTATATTACACAACGATAACATACGAACCTAGTTAATTTTTGTACATGTCACATTTAGATAAGCTCTTAACATATAATCAGACACAATTTTTATTTGAAGGTCTTATTAAGATTGCCCAGAATTTATACCTTTGTCTATTTTAAAACTATCACTGTTTCTATAAAATTCGGAACAAAAAGGTGTAAAAATATGCATTTAACTAAAACATTGGATTTAATGAAATGTATACATTTAAAAAAAATTGAAAAACAAAATGTGAGAAAAAAATAATTTAGGCTTATAAATTGATTCAAGTTCTTTAATTGGTGAAAGTTATTCACTAAACAAGATCATTTAAAATCCATATTTATTACTTTAAAACACAGACGATTTGTTTTGTTCTTCTGTACTTGAAGAGGAAGACATTGACATATTTTTTTACCATTTTATTTGGTGGATTTTTTTAGGTTACTGATAGACGGGATAAAAGTTTTTTTCTATGAAAACAGATAGTACCATTAGAATATTGTCATATGTTAACTGCACATCAGGTCTGATGATATTCATACTCTAACGAAATTTACAGGTCATGTACACTGAATCAACAAAAAAGTCAGAAAATAATTATAATGTCACTATCACACCTTCGGAGCACGTGTAATGTGTCAAACCGTTGTTATCAGCATCTTGACAGCCAAAATGTTGAAGAAAACTAGAACGTGTTCTAATTTGCTCACAAATAATTACTTATTAGATAACACAAATTTTATCATTAACAATGATTTCAGGTAGGGTGTCTACATTATGCAAGGCAAGCAAATATGATACTGGCATTCAATACTTGACTAGGTGTAGACGCCGCCTAAAATACGGGGTAATCTTTTCCAATAAAAAGATAAACATGTATTGCTAAATGCTAAAGATGCTCCTCGAACATTCATATTGAATTTTCATATGCATTTACAAATTTCAAATCAGCCAATATATAGCCACTAAAAGCGAAATCTTTGAAAGCAAATTTCTAAAAGTTGTTGGTATTTCTTACGTATTTAAGTAAAAAAAAATAAAACTAAAAAAAACAAAAAAAAAAAAAACAATAAAAATCAAATTTTAGGTATAATGTCAAACAAAACATATTGTTTATTCATGATCATTTAAGAATCACGGTTATAGAAAAAAAAATTATTGCATGTGTTGTTTTTTGTTTTTCGTTGTGAAACGTACAATCTAAAAATCGAGTGAAAGATATCAATATGACTTTTATGCTCTGCTATATACTATATCACACATAAACTTATGCAAATTGAACATGTGAGGCGTTACAAAAATTATTTATCATTTTCAGACCCTAGTTTCAAAACATATCCGAATTGAAGAATATCCGAATAACATAGTAAACTAATCAAATTAACAGGTTTTGTGCCTGATCTTCAATACTTGGCAAAACATTTGATCTAAAATACGAAAAAGCTTGTCTTAGTCATAGTTTTACATTTATTCTAGTATGCAACATTGATTATCGAGTAATAACACATTAAACAGGAAGTACAAATATGATACAATAAAAAATCGTGGTAAGGATGAAGCATTACATTCATCGCTTTTATGGGGGTTTAAAGATTTATAAAAAAAACTTTGGAAAGAAAATGCGGCAAACGACTTTTATATACCCTGATGTACATGTTAGTACAATCATTTAGAATGTCATTTACTACAATTCAGCAACATTTTAACAAAATCTGTCGGCTAATAAGAAAGAAAATCGGAATTAAAGTATCGATTCGACTTGAAAGACGTACATTAAACATGAACTTAGCATGAACATATTGTAATTTAATTGATATCCTTTCAGTAGTTTTTTTTTTGTAAATATTACCTAAAACATAAAGTCAATGCGGTTTCGCTTCGACTTTATAACGACATCTACTTTATGTCAATTTGACGAATAATATATTCGACTTTTTATCGGAAAGATAAATATATATACGTTTTGTCTTTTTGTATAGGTAACAATTATTTTATCATTTTCTTACATCTTTTAAATGTCAACCTAACACCATATTCATCAAAAATCATTCGACTTTTAATAAAGTTTCGCACAATTTATTACATTTTTCCATGTATGTTAAATATAACTCTTTAAGTATTTCCCCTACCTTTTAAAATGAAAACTTATTTTTTTATTAATTTATAATTTCATTTAGACTTTTTCAGTATACAATAAGAAAAAAGATAGGGAGAAGAAGAAAAATGTCTATTGACAAAAGAAAAATTATTTTTCCATATCGTAACCTATATTGTCAGCTAATTCGTCAGCAGTTTAGTGCCCCACTATTAGGATGTTAGCTCGTGTACGGGAAGGCGATATTTGGCAATGCGATAACACGATGGCGACACATACGATAGTGCGATGACGACAACGTGACACTGCGGTAACTTGATGACGACAATATGATAATGCGATGGCGACAGTACGATACCGCGATGGCGATAAAGCGATAGTATAATCGCACTATTGTATTTTCGCTATCTCGTAATCGCACTGTCGCCATCGCACTCTCGCATTATAGTACTGTCGTCATCGCGTTATCGCACTGTTGCTATCGCACTATCGCATTGTCATCATCGCACTATCGTATTGTCGTCATCACACTATCGCATTGTCTAATTGCCGCCATATTGATTATAAAGTATAACCATGATGGCCCTAACGGATTACCGTATTATTCGAATACTCTTGTTTTTTTTCTCCACGATATATAAATAGATTATGTACTTCATGTACGTCAAAGGGGTTTTCCAGTTTTAAAAGTGGAAAAGTGTAGGGCAACCGCTCATAAACAGTATAAAGCACAATAAAATGTGCTGCTCTATTGCGTTAAACAAGTAATACCCATGTGTGTGTAGCAATCAGATAGCCAGTGAGCAATTTGGAAAAGATCTGTTAAAGGTCCATTGCAGTGTAATTTAAGTAAACATTACAAGTTGAAATTCAGAATAAAATTTCTGTCACAGAGCTTATGTCAGGAGTAGGATATAACAGGACTTAAAACGTTTGTTCTATGAAAATTGTAAAATGAAAAGATAAATTGTTAAGCTTATAAAATCCGGACACATTAAGCATATGCTAAAAAAATAATCAAAAGTATACAACCGTTGTAAAAAAAGAAAGTAATGGAAAAAAACAATAATGAGGTAAATAACACTTTTTTAATATAGCTTAAATATTAAAATAATGAAATTAAGTTGATATTGATAAAACTTAAAACCTATTATATTATTATGTTGTATGGTCGCTTTCGTATGGTGGCTGATTTGGAACGCTTTTGTGCGTCGTATTGTCGCTAGCATAATGCGCCAAACATGGCGTTGTCGGACATTCGTCTTGTCGTCCTGTCGCAAACGATGGACGCCAAACGGTTCGTTGTCGTGCGGCGAGTTGTCGCAATTTGATATTGTCGCTCGGCACAAATCGAAGGATTGGCAAAAGGCCAAGTGACAGGCGACATCCCGCCGCACGACAACGCGCATTTTGGCGTGTTTCGCTAGAGACAGGACGACAAGACGACAGTGCGACAACGCCATGTTTGGCGCATTATGCTAGCGACAAGACGAAAAGGCGATAACGAGTCTCTATCGACAACGCAACGCGCAAAGTGTATCAAATCAGTTACCATACTTTCGTCGTAATATGACCTCATTTGTGTTAATATGCCGTTAAACGAAACAAAACAAAATTAAATGGTCGATACTGAATAGCAAATTATGTGCAAATGTGTCATAGCAGTGAAATCTCATCGTCATTTTAATAGAAACACACATCAACACAAACGACTTACCAATGCACATGTGAAATAAAACCACAAATATTTTATCTTAATACACTTTCAAAATTATACGTAAACTTAATGTCACAATATGTAATGAATTGAAACTTAATTATATAAATAAGTTTGAAGCACTTACCAGTAACGATAATTTCCATTACAATTAAAACAGAAACCAACATTCTGTAATCTTGTTTCCTGTATGAATCAAATATTCCTGAACGCAAAAAGGAAGTTAACATATGAGAAATATACGTTTTTCACTACGTGAATGAGGAAGTACTACACCTGGTATATTTAACTTTATTTACTGATATAGTTTTTGCATGATTTTATCAGTAACTTTATAATTGATCGATATATAAATCTTGGGATTTTAGGGACATAGATAAAATAAGTTTTTTTTAAAAAGGACATGTGCAATGTTTATGTTTGTGTTCTAAATATTTTGTAGTGGGTACCGATATATATATGTAAATATTCTGTGATATGCAGCCTCAAAACCTCTGATACCTTTTCAAAATTCAATTTTATTTAGTTCCGCCTATTGTTTTCTCATTTAGGGCACACGTATTTTTTTACTTGGGGAACATATGCCGCTTTTCATGGAATGGCACATATCACATTGAATGTTCCATGATAACCGCCATATAAACACATCTGCGAATGTTTGAAAATTGTACCAGTTCATGTTAAATGTTGAATTATGCTTAAGCCGGTGCTAGGGGGCGTGGACGTAGCTTTCACTTGACAGTACCGTTCATGAACAGGCTTAATCAAACCGAGCCTGCAACATTTCAATTTTGCCGTGTTGGATTTTCTTTAGGGATTCTTATTTCACGTAAGCCACTTCTTGTAAAATGGAGGCGGACGTATAGAGAGGTTCGATACCTTTATAAGCGAGGTGAAATTGTACGATATAGAGTTATGACGGATTTTAGGTTGAATAGTGAAATAAATGTAAAACCTCTTGTTTAATTATATAAAATTTCATATTAAATCGCTATATAAATTTTAATGTATTGTTTTCTCTCTCAATGTCTGGCTAACTGATGGAATGTGCAGTTAAATAATAATGCCCTTTGCTGTTGAATATCATACTACATCGTTGTTATACATATGTTAAACTCAAGTTAATGAAAATGTACCAACACAACTGGTGTTTGAATATCTTAGGTACTGAAGGGAAACTTAGAACATACTCTTTGTTTAAACAAAGGTTTTGTAGAGAAGTGTACTTTAGACATATTAAGGACAAAGATATAAGAACTTTCTTCACCAAGTTTAGAGTAAGTGCACACAGATTGAATATAGAAACAGGCAGATATAAAAAGATCCCAGTAAATCAAAGGTATTGTAACTGTTGCTCTTCCAATCTTGTAGAAGATGAAATTCATTTTTCCATGTGTTGTACATAATTTTGATAGTAATAGAGAACTACTATTTAGACAAATTGAAATATCAAATAAGAACTTTTGTATGTTGAATAATAAGCAGAAATTTGTTTGGTTAATGTCCTCGGAAGACCCTAGAGTCTTGAATGTCTTTTCTAAATACCTACTCGAAATTTATAATAAAAGAAATCTTGTTAGGTAGTACTATTAGTAATAAAAATTTGTCAGACCATTGAATGTATATTATTGTACTTGAATATCGAATGAGTAATTAGTGTGTTTTTTTGTTTTTTTTTTAATACTGTTTTATTTATTTACTTCTTATTTTAACATTACTATGTCTGTGTTATTTGTTTTTCCAATAATACGAATTAAGCCTTAGTTACTTTATTGTCTTCATTTCTACCATACAATACACAATTTGTTGGTTGATATATTTTGTTTCATGCCTTGTGTTTTATGCTTGTAATTATATACCATTAGGAAAAGGAAAGGCATTTAACTTGCAGTTATTTAGCATTGTTTTTCTGACCAGTTTTAACCATTTATTAAGCAGTTTTCCTTGACAAATGTGATTATGTAGAAAGCATTTAAAATGCAGTTAAAATGCATTTAAAATGCAGTTATTTAGCATTGAAAAAGCATTGAAATCAGCCGAAATATGTAAATGAGATGACATCATAAAACTGCCTCCAAATATGGAGATAGCATTTCCAACCATTTATATGACCTCATAAATAACTGCCAAAAAATTGTGTTTGCATTTTCAACCATTTATATGACATCATTAAAAAACTTTCAAAAAACTACTGAAGCCTTTATATGACCTCATAAATAACTGCAAAAAAACTTTCAAAAAACTGTTGCATTTATTTGAGCTAATATAATACTGTTAACAACTGTTCGCATCTGAAAATAAATGTACATGTACATGGAATTTCTATTACATTGACACATATGTATGTACATAGATTTCTTACAAATCACCAAATCCCCTAACTTTTCATGAACTCAAAAGCATTGCCCTTTTAGTTTCATTAGGCAACCAGTTTGATTACTGTGTGGACTTAAAGTTTTGGACACTTTTTAATGTATTTAACTCAAAATTAACATTAGAAATTGTTAAGACGAACAACTGACATATTGAACTGTCAAAAATCTCACAATAAGCCTCTGGATCTTTTGAACTTTGAGATTAAAGGCCATATATGCGTTTGTAATGAGCAAAAATGTTAAGTACAAAAATCTTATCCAATGACATTGTTATGAACAAAAACGAAAAAGAAATCATAGTATTTCTCTTCTAAAATGGTCAAAATGTTGAAAAACACCACATAATTCTTGTAACGCCTACAAGACGTTACACCAAATAGTGCTTACATTTTAAAAGCATTAAAAGATTGGATAACATTTTAAAAAAGTTATTTTATTTCTTCTTTGATGGTGATATCTTTTATATTCTAAAGGCCTAGCTGTCTAGTGTACATCATTTACGTTATATTGCAGACTATCAAATTTCCATAATCAAAGTACTGAAGGTACTAACGATACAGAAACGACTGGGGTTTATTAGTAAAAAACAATATACAAAGGCTAAATATTTTGACATTTGGTGTCAAGAGGTAAAACCCTTTCGATACAGAATTCTTAAGAAATACATGGGGCTTTAAAGTCTAGCTTAAACAAAACAAAAAAAACAAGATATACAAGAACTGTTAAAAGTGGACATAAGTGATTCATGCATATGTCAGCTATAAAGAATCGTTTTAAGTGTACATAATGAGAAAATGAGGGGACATAATTATTTTTGAACAATTGCCATAAATAAGATATCTATTCTCAATCTGATCCTCCAAATATCAGAAATTTTATATTAATACATGCTGATGTCTAATGCTGACTAGATTTAACTATAGAGCAACAGATAAATTTTAGAGCTAGTGTCTTTACTCCCTATTGTTTTTTTGGAAAGAGTGAGTCACTCTCAAGACACAAAAAAAAAAAATTTTGTTTTACAATAATAATAATAATATGTAGGACTTCATAATGTCTTTTCATACCATTTAACTTGTCTGTCAAACATGCTTTCTTTCATTTACAGTGAAAGTTCCTATTTTCGCGGTACTAAAACAGCTAACAGTAATTTTGAAATCAAAGTTATATACTATTGTATAGTATTTTGCAAAGCTTCCTTTTGAAAGAAAATTGAAGAAAAGAATGCTGTAGAAATTTTGTTTTGGTTTGAAATTACGTTACCGCAAGCAGTATAATTTATAAAATACAACAGCTAGTGTCTGAGTTTCAACTCTGTCGCAGGCATTGTAAACTACAACCTTCACATTGTACAGACAAACTATCTGGCTCATGAGTTTTAAAAAAAAAAAGAGAAGACGACAGGGTTTGTTCATGTGATTTCTTTTGCTGCCTCTGGACGGCATGACTCAGTTTGAAAGTAAATTTACACCCCACACCGGTGAGGTCTAAAAGCCAGATCCCGTTACCATATATTTCAATGCATATTTATTAATTTTAAATATGTAAAAACGCATTCAAGCTCCTTATCTGTTGCTTTGTAACTTATTGTGCACAAAAAATGTAAATAATACAAAGTTTGACAAGATTAAACAAATTTTCACAAAAAATGTAAATACCATAAAGTTTGACTAGATTTCAACTGACATCATCCATTAACAAAATTTATCAGTTTTAAAACATTTTAACTAAATTTTGTAACTTTATTTGTTATGTGATGTACCTTACATGTACATGTACTTTTGATGTACTTTTGATAGTTATAATATGCTAAATTATATATACAAGTTGTACACATACAATATTGCTATGATGCACTACAAGGTATTAAGTGAATATTAGTGTGCATGAATTATATTTTCCTAAAAGCATTTAAATAAAACTTGTAAAAACTGCAGCTTCTGTCACAATCTTTTAGCTTAAAAAAATGGTTCAAGAAAATAACTTGTAAAAAATGGTAATGTAAGTATTGTTTAACATCACCATTTATTTTTAAATGTTGAAAAACTGGTAAAAAATGCTGGACACAAGTTTTTTAACAACAAGTTTTTACCAGTTTTTTAAGAACTGCTGTTTAAATGGAATCCTACAAATTAAGATGAAGGGCAAAAAATTGTAAAAAAGGCATTTATTTGAAAAAACTGCTAAATAACTGCAATATAACTACAAGTTAAATGCCTTTCCTTTTCCTAAGGGTATGTCATATAGTATGACCCTTGATTGGTGAAATAAAATTATTCTATTCTATTCTATTCTACGGGCTTAGGACTACACTCAGGCAAGATTTTCGACAATTAGGAAACACAAACAGAAGGCTTATACATGTTATATGCTCAACCACGTGTCTGTCCAACAGATCCTTCATTAAATAGGGGGTTCACAAACATTCCACAATCTTCAGTATGAAGCTTTGTCTCTAAATAACCTTTGAAAAAAAAACACCACAATTATTTTACTGAAAAAGGAAATACATGTCGATTTAGATAGTCGTCCAAAGAGTTAATTAAATATTTCTTTCTATCAGAGCATGGAAAACTTCGTCCCTAGTCAAAACTGTTCGTGTATCCATTTTTGAATGTTATGACCATACTACATGTATTTAAGCATTATACACTTAAGTGTTGTTTCATTATTTACCATATCATACCATACCTGTAACTAATTGCAAATGCAGAGAGAACACTTATCACTCGGTCATGAAAATTCGTCGTAAGGAAACAAAATTCGTAGAAGTAGTTTATCGAAACAATTATCATGCGTAAAGTACGAAATACGGAGATATTGTAGATATATGCTATATACGTAGATGGCAAAATGTTTTCGGACAATTAGTTCTGCTATAAATTTTGTTTGTTTGTTTTGGGTTTTACGTCACATCGACACAGTATAGGTCATATCGCGACGTTCCAGTTTTACTGGTGGAGGAAGACCTCAGGTGCCCTTCCGTGCATTATTTCAGGCACGAACGGGCACCTGAGTAGAACCACCGACGTTCAGTAATTTGCTATAAATAATAAACATGTTGGTGCTATACAAAAACATTTGTTACTGATTTCTTTTTATAAGTGGTCAGGTTGCCGGTGGCATTTGAAGTAAGAAATACCTCAATAACTTTCTTTTTTCTTCTTACTATGAAATATATTCATTTATTTTGACTATAAAACGTTCGACCCCCCCCCCCCCCTGTAATGTCATGAACTTTGCTATTAACACAATTTTGTTCACCAGAGGCAGGATATTTTCTGTTTATCGATCACTGCTTCAATACAAATTTCTCATTTTTTCTTCTTGAGGAGTTGTCTTGAATGCAAATTATTCCTAATAATTATTGTAATATTTCTGTAAAACTCAGATCATTTTGCTGTCATAAAAAATGAGAATGGAAAAAATTTGTAAGTTTATTTTACTGAAAGCGAATCGGGCAGGCGTGAAATTTTCGTCAAACCGACAAGAACTAGGTGCAGAATAGTTGTTTTGCAGGAATGTTTATTAGTTATAAACAATACATGTATATCATATTTGAATTGAGTTGAATTGAATTGAATTTCATTAGACCAGGTGGTCACGGATAACTTTATAAAGTGTAAGTCCTTACCTCAGGAAACTCCAGAGACAGCGGAATTTGGGAACCAGTCCCTAGCTCTTATTGAATAGACCTCTTGGTTGTTGTACGGGCCAAGTGTATAGCACTATATATACTAGGATTTTCATACCCGTATACCTCTAGGTAGATGGGAAACACTGAAAGTGTCTCTGAAATACCTCAAGAATGTTACCAAGGATCGAACCCGGAACCTCAGGTGTGACAGTCAGTGTTTTAACCATGTGAGCTATCGTGACACCTATTACATAGAAATTCCATGCAACAAGTCTATCAAACTACCATTGGGAATGAAAACACCATAATGTAACAGATAATTATCTAAATTATATATAGCAATTATATTATTTATCAGATATAGCTTTGTGCACAAAAATAATTAACTGAACCACATTTATCTTAGTATAGTATTTGAATATATAATATCATAACCGCTTACTTGTTTGTAATGATAATTTCCCATAGGCCACTGGGAATTATTCATAATGTTAATGAAAATGTACCACGTTACTAAGAAATTTGTTCTGTTACATAGGAGACAGTACTTTTTAACTGTTTTAAATCTGGTCATAAAAATGAAATAGAATGGCCGTCATTTTATTTCCTCTTTTTTAAGTTCACCACGATGGGAGACTCGTTGGGCATCACCAGAGTGACTATGACACTAAGAAAATTTAGTTGTTTGCAACATACGTTTTAAGCGGAAGTTATTTCATGGGAATTATTACATGTATATGTCAAAATGGAACAAGCAGACAGTTAAATATGTAACATTTAAATCATTTAATCCACGAAACATGACAGATGTGATAGACAGATGTAGGATATCATCGTAAATGCACATGGTCAAAAATCATGTGATGAATAGGATCAGATTTCACAAGTCATAACCGTAAAAATGGGTTTGTGCTTTGATTCTAAATGAAATTATAAAACACAGCTTATTGTATGTTTTTGGAAGATATCATCATTTGCTATCAGAATAAAAGAAAAACAACATTTCAAGTACACTTACAACTTGCAATGTATGTCTACTTGGGTTATTTTCTAGTTATTGTTACTCTTCGTTCCATTTTGTAACATTATCATATAGGTTGAAATTTTCAAATGATTACATTATTTGTTTTTGATAATAGAAAAAATGACACATAGGCTTATGGGCAACATTAAAACAACCAAAACTAGTATAGAAACTGCTGTCGCCTTGGATAACTACGGAATCCTGTTAGGGTCATTCATAATGTCGCCGTCGCATTTCCATAGTCGACACACGGCAACGCAAAATGACAAAGCGATATGACGAAGCAACACCCGACAATCGCAAACGACGGCGACAATCCCAAAAGACAATGTCGCCATATCCACTTTAAAATGTCACCTATAAAAGCACCATATATCGCGATGTTGCTTCGCATTGTCGAGTGTCATATCGCATTGTCGCTATGTCACTTTGCGTTGTCGTGTTTCGACCCTGCAAATGCGACGGCGACATTATCAAACGACACGCGACAATCTCAAATGACGCTCGTCAGAAAACTCACTTTCGCTTTTTTGGAAACAGGTGGAGAAGAGGCTACTTTTTACCTTTTACCTGTAGACGGGCCACATGCGATACTATATTATCTAAAATGTCGCTTCGCATTGTCGAGCGTCGTTTGAGATTGTGGCATGTCATTTGAAATTGTCGCGCGTAGACCCTCAAACTAATTCACGACACGCGACATACGAAATGACATAAGGAAAATTCGAATCGCACTGTCGTGCGTCGTTTGAAATGGTCGCATGTCGTTTGATAATGTCGCCGTCGCATTTGCAGGGTCAACACACGACAACGCGAAGTGACATCGTATAACGCGAAGTGACATAGCGACAATGCGATACAGCACTTAACAATGCGAAGTGATATTGCGATATATTGTGCTTTAATTGGCGATATTTTAAAGTGGATATCGACAATGAACGAAACAAAATCCATCGCTGGGCGGGACAATCATATTTTTTTCTAAAAGCAAACAAACGGTTTAAACAAATCTTAAAGTAAGTAAAAAGTGATGTTAAAATTTGTATAGGTCTGTCTAGTCACACTAGTTTTGACGAAGAATCCTTTCCATAAATAAATGGCAATGGGGGCCGGACAATATTTTCCTATTTTAAACTCTGGCGGCTATTTTGTGCAGCCAAGCGGAAATTGCCGGTATCGTGCACAACTAGGGATGGTCCTGATCACTCATGTAAAGTTTTGTTGAAATCCCACCAGTTGTTTGACCTGTGAAGGGCGGACAAGATTAATGCGGGCGGACGGACGGACGACCGGACGGACGGACAGACAGACAGCGAAGGCAAAAAATGGGAGACATAATTATTCCACATGTCTGTACTAATCCACCGATTAATTACAAAGTAACAGCCAATTATCAAGTGTAAAGGCCAAGCAATTTATACCAAACACCTTTCTGATACTTTATATAAGATGGTGGGATCTGTGACCTCTGTCCTCTTTGCATAGGGCTCATCGTGAAGTCGGTGTACTTATAACTCCCAACCGCCATTTGGAAGTCGAGGGTCGGGAATGCACGTCACACGGTCTGGGGCGCTTGTCATCAAAGGAAGACCTTATTTGAGCATCTATGCCCGATGTCGTGTTCTGGTTGAGTTCAGGTCCACGATAGAGTTGGCGAAGACCACCAGTTTCCGCCGATCTTAAAACCTTTCTATAAAATACATTATGAAATATATTCAATTCACTTATTGGAAAGAGATAATCTATTTTACCTAACTTTAACTAAAGGGAAGTAAATGCAACTATATCTGTCATGTAATATTTTGTTATCTCCTTTCATCTGCCATGGGCACCTTATTACTGTGACAGTATTCATGGAACTTCATGTAAGAGCAGCTATCGATATTTGAATAAGCAATATCTAGTAATAGTATAATTTAAGTGTGCATGTATAAACATTCTATAATGTGAGTCAGTATTAAACCTATCATGCTGAAATTTTCCATAAATACAGTTGATAGACATGGTATGATATTCAAATTATTTATTTTCACAACAAATTCAAATTTAACAAACATGCCCAATAAATGTGATGGTTCGTAAACAGTACATGACGCAAAATTATTACATCTGTGATAAATATTGTAAATCAACGTATGCCTACATTGACTTTAAAATCAACATTACATTTTGATTGATCCGTGTAAATTTAATTTTGGGGTAGATTTTAGTTTTAAGAAATCTTGGCTCGCTACTGGGCGATTGTCTGTTGCACTCCGCAGGAAAGTTCAGGCCGACTTTTGTCACTAACAATGTGTTCATTAACAGTAATCTCAGCGTCGACCATAACCAATATGATGAACCTCAAATTTAAAATTTATCAATATCTCAAGAACAACATAATGTTGTAATTTCTACAATATGTCATACACATGTCCAAATAAGCGCCAAAAATCTTTTTGAACATTTACAAACAACAACCTAATGGAATATAACCAAAATAGCTAAATGTAGTAGAAGCTATACAGGGTGAAATGAACAGCCTGATAAGAAGTTCTTGGTACAGTGCTACAAAAATCGTCCACGATTATGCGAAAAATATCCAATAGTGAATAAATTAACTGCAATATTATAAAAAATATTCGGTCACATCCATACGGCAACGCTGTCTGGTTGTAATCAACATTCAGGGCAGGCATACATATACGAATAATTTTCAATGAAACATTTCTTTTGTGACATTTGCTTATAAGGCAATATTACATTTATTCTGCATGTTCATCAAATTTGTGTTTATTGTGAAATTTAATATTTGAAATAATATATCATGTCTCTCAACTGTATTGAAAATTCAAGTAGGATCTTACCAAAATTGGCACACATATGACACCAGTTATACATGCACACTTATAAGATTTATTAAGTGTATGTATTGACCATTCCCACTGCTAATAATCTTCTTAATAAATGTGCACACATGCTATTTCAGAATTTCATGTTTTGTAATTTAATAGTTTGTAATCTTTGTCTTCCCAATTAAATGATGTTCTGTCTTTCAAGTTCTTGGAATAGTGGTCAGGTTCTTTGAAAGTCAACTCACTATTAGCGTTATACATTATCAGGGCTCATTAGATTCATATTAATATACTAGACAACAAAAGCAAGAAAATACAATTTCAAATTTCTAAAACATTAAAGAAGTATTCTAGTTTTTTTTTCATTAAAACAACTCGATTTAATATGATTTGATTTCGATTCTTTTTTAGTTTAGATATTTTTCAGGTTTATAAAGTAAAAAATAATCGTTAACCAGAGTAGGTACGGTACTTTGCCTAACCGTACTAACGAACAATGCCAAATCCAGCTTATATAAATCATTTAGTTATTATAGCAACTATTTGTTTGGTTTACTATTATACTGTTTATTATGGAAGCGTCGTAGTGCCAAACCTGAAATATTTTTATCTCTTAATTAGTAGATACTAAGTCATAATTAGTAGATAGTAAGTACTAATTATTAGATAGTAAGTGCTAATTAGTAGATAGTAAGTTATAATTAGTCGATACTAAGTCATAATTAGTAGATAGTAAGTACTAATTATTAGATAGTAAGTGATAATTAGTAAATAGTAAGTACTAATTAGTAGATAGTAAGTGCTAATTAGTAGATAGTAAGTTATAATTAGTAGATACTAAGTCATAATTAGTTGATAGTAAGTACTAATTATTAGATAGTAAGTTATAATTAGTAGATACTAAGTCATAATTAGTTGATAGTAAGTACTAATTATTAGATAGTAAGTTATAATTAGTAGATAGTAAGTACTAATTAGTACATATTTAGTAATAATTATTAGATAGTTAGTACTAATAAGTAAATGCTAAGTCATAATTAGTAGATACTAAGTCATAAATAGTAGATAGTAAGTGCTAATTAGTAGATAATAAGTCGTAATTAGTAGATACTAAGTCATAATTAGTAGAAACTAAGTCATAATTAGTAGATACTAAATCATATATAGTAGATAGTAAGTGCTAATTAGTAGATACTGAGTTGTGACTATTTGATAGCGAAAGATCAGTTTCACAACATTAAATATGGAGGAAATAATACGTTCATATTTCATGTGTGGACTTAACTTTTCCGAAATTCTAACTTGTTTGTCAAATAATGATGGAATCGCAATTAGTATGCGGACATTGAAGAGAATTCTGCAAAGATTAGGTTTGTTTCGCCGCAAAAATTACAGTGATATTGTAGATGTTTCGTTGTTTTTGCTGGAACAAATTCAAACATCTGGAAGACAACATGGATACAAGATGATGCACCTGAAAAGTATCCAAAATGGTTACGTGGTGACACAGGAAACCATCAGAGAACTTTTGCACATTTTAGACCCAGTTGGAATAAAAAATCGACAAAGACACAGGCTTTCTCGAAGGATGTATTCAAATTTTGGTCCAAATTACCTTTGGCACATCGATGGCTATGACAAACTAAAACCTTTCGGAATTTGTATCCACGGTGCTATCGATGGATTTTCGAGGTACATCTTGTGGCTCGAAGCATATACGACCAACAATGATCCGAGGGTAATCTCTGGATATTACATTGGCACAGTGGAGTGTCTTAAAGGTTGCCCTTTCAGAATAAGAGCAGACATGGGGACAGAAAACGGTTATGTTAGAGATATGCAGATTTTACTAAGGAGTTTAGGTACCGATGGAAACGACAGCAAGTATTATATTGCCGGTTCTAGCAATCGAAATCAGCGCATAGAAAGGTGGTGGGGGATTTTACGGACCCAGAATGTTCAGTACTGGATAGAATTCTTTACAATGCTGGAGAATATGGGCAGTTTTACGGGCAATTTTCTAGATAAGTCATTAATCCAGTTCTGCTTCATGGATCTCATTCAGGTAATACCGAAAACTTAAATAACATAAATTATGTATGTTTTGTTTACAATATATTTGAACAAAAATTACCACAAAATTGCATAAATTTTACATTGTAACTGAAAATAAATAAAGTTGAATTAATCCTTGTCATACAAAAACGTGGCTTTACGATCAGAATAAATTACGATTAGCCTGTATATCAAGACTTTATATAAACATCGCCAGTAAACAAGAATACGGGATAGACTTGATATAACTGTTTATTAACACGAGCACAAAATGTCTTTCTTATGAAATACAAATGGAGAGCCAAAAACAAGGGAGACAACTCCCTTACATATTATGTGTAGTACAACTAAATGTTCATAGGTCATTGACCACTATAAATATAGTGGCGTGACTTCTTTTTCCTTTCCCTAGGAAGTACGGATACAATTATGCAACATGTTTGACTAATGGTTAATTTAAGCAACATACAGCATCTTAGTATTAAGCAAATTTATCATTTAAAACATTTAAAAATAATGTTGAATAAAACGAACTAGAATAACATTGACTTAAGAAAAATGTTCTGGTGTTATAATGTGAAATCAAGTATTAAGACAAATCATAGTCATTGAGGTAAGTTGGAGGCTTTCGGACCCTTTGTGGTCGCTCACTTGTATTAATGGTGCGGAGTTCAACATTAGAATGACTAGAGTTTATATCATGCTCATCAACTACTTCTGTAGAAAGGTCCAAAGATAAGTTATTTTCAATTGGTTGATTTGGCAGTTCATATGCTGGACGAGACAAAGTGTCCGGAATGTTAATAACTTCTGGTATCGCGTCTTCGTCCTCACTTACATGATCATTATCACTATAATATTTCACTTGATTTGGCAAACACTCAGTAAATTGACTTGGAACTCTGTAGCACTCACTAAGTTTTATTTTGTATGATGTAGCTCTTAACTGTGAACCAGAAAATTTCTTAATGTAACACCATGGACTTTCAATAGATATAATTAGATATCTGTCACGAGCCTTGAGCTTACTTTTCTCATTAACAAGATAAACAATATCGCCAACTGATAACTCTTGACAAGACAAGGGCTTATGTCCCTTGATTTTAGATTTTTCACTGTATGGGTGATTACGTAGGCGGTTTTCATGCTGACTTAAAATGAGAGCTCTATCCGATAAAGGTAACTGTTCATTTGTAAACTGGTTTCGTTGGGTCCAAAGTTCTCGTGATGATAAGCCACAATTACGAATACGTGAATTCAGTCTTGCAATAACAACTGACAGTCCTAATTCTGAAACTGGACCGCCAGAGGGATCATGGCGAAGTAGTTCGTTTTCAAACTCAAGAATTGCTTTTTCTGCAACAGGGTTCTTATTTACATTTTTCGCGCAACCAATTTCAAGTACAATCCCAAGTGACTTGAGTTTTTCGTCTTCTCGCAAGGCTACAAATCCTGGAGCTGCATCACATCTGATGATAGCACTTGGACCCTCAAGTGGGTGTAATCCGAGAATAAGTTTCAACAAAGCGACACGTAGTGTATCATGTTTTTCATTTTCAATTATACAAGCTGAGGTATATGAGCTTACAGTTTCACGAAGCACAAGTATCAATTGTTTATTTCGTTTTAAAACATCAGTTGCAAAATAAATTCCCACAACCTCTGGTGGAGGGCACGTTGTTTGTTCATTTAAAGTATCTGGATACTTCTGCAAAGAAGTACAAGTATGACATAATTCACAGACGCTGTCAATAGCATTATTTAAGTCTAAAGCATAAAAGTGTCTTTTCATTACAAGTTGCATTTGATGCTTTGTCGGATGGTTTAATTTCAGATGAAGTGCTGTCACAAGTCCGTCTATGACTGAGCGAGGTACAACTATGAGTTCATTGTAAGGTGTAAGCGGATCATTTTTCGGTACAACTAATAGGTTATCCTTAGCGATAGAGACCACATTAAGATAACGTTTAACATCTTTAATATTAGTAAGTTTTTTTGAAGGGCGAGTGCCTTGTTTAAGATGAGCATGAGTTCTGCGAAGGTCAGGGCAGTCAGATTGTATATCTAACCATGCGGAGCGGGTTGTGAAAGGTAAATTAGTCAAATTATTCAGAATGTCATTCACCTGGACTGATCGGACAACAGAATCTTCAGTTTCTATTATAAAAGAGCAGATCTGACAGTGCGGTTCTGTGCAGTCTGGGGCATTGCGACTAGCGAAGTCTGATGGTATGTTTGCAGATCCAGCTAAATGCCGTATGTTAAGATTATACCGGCTGACTAATGACAAAAACGATGTCAATCTGGGACTAGCAGAAAACTCTCCCCTGTAAAGTTTCTCAATAGCTTGAACACATGGCTTGCTATCCGTCAAAATACATGACCTATGCTTAGATTGAACAATATACGGACTGAAATGTTTAATAGCAGCGGCGATTGCTAGCGCTTCGATCTCACAAGGGAGCCATGTAACTTGGTGTTTTCTTAATTTGGCACTAAAAAAACCAGCAAGTGAAAGTTTGTTGTTTCTTGTTACGTAAAGGGTTGCACCTATGCCATGTTTGACAACAGACCCATCTGTAACAATCCACAATTGATCTGAAACTCTAGGGAGAACGATAGCCTTATGCGTGTTTATAAGTTTCTGAGCATTAGCAAAGTATACATGTAAGTCATCAGTCCACTCCAGCTTTTCCTGTGAGGGTCGTCCTGCAATTTTGTCATCAAGAGGGGCAAGTATAGAGGAGCAATTAGGTATAACCCTTGCAAGCACTTTGTAAGCACCAATGAATGACCTAAGGCCACGCACCGTTGTAGGGGGTGGGCAAGTAGACAGTACAGAAATGCGGTGAGCATTAGCAGTGATAATGCCGTTTGACCATGTCCAACCCAGAATTGTTGTTGAAGTTGGAGCAACGACGGTTTTAGAAGGTGACAGTCTCAAGTTTGACTTGTAAAGGGCTGTAAGGACACGTTTCCAATTGGTGTACAACTCATCAGGTGTGTTGCCACCACAATATAAGTCATCAGCCAACTTAGCGACAATACCGTCCTGAAGACAGTCGCCTAGAACTCGACACATGAGTTCCTCTAGAGCTGTCTCAGACCCTGGCATACCCATAGCAGTGCGAGTGTACACTCGCACACCTTTAAAGGGTGTAGCAACCCCACAATATTTCATAGAATCTTTGGAAAGTGGAATTTGGTAGAAAGCACTAGTAAGATCAGTTTTAATAATGTACTTCCAAGGAGCAATAAGGCGAAGAATAGAATCAACATCAGGCATAAGAGAAGGTTGGGGCTTACTGTACCGACCAACATCTGCAAAATCAGTAACTAGTCTATAGCCACCCTGGGGTTTTATAACTAAAAAGGATGGGTTAAGATATTCAACAGATATGTCAAGATCTTCTGGTCGGCAGAAAACACCTTGACATTCAAGTTCATCAAATTTATGCTGTAACTGAACCAACTTATCACGATTATATTGGGGTACTCTCCCCTTTCGTTGGGGTGGTTGTACAGGGCCCATGTTGACCTTAGCCTGAAAGGGACCTACAGCTCCGTTGTAGCCTCTTTTTATGTCACTACTAAAAACAACATCAAATTGGTCATGTAGGGACTGAAATTCAGAGCGAGACTTTGGTGGAAGGATGTTGTCAGGATCTAAGTTAACAGTGCCCGAGTTAGCAGTGTGTTTGTCATGGGAATTCTTCACACGAGTCGAAGCAGGGGATAAAGTAGCATCATCTAAAGTACTAGTGACAGTTGTGACGGGAGAAGTTAGTCTTACTTGACAAAAATGGTCATGCTTATGAAGCTTTTGTGGATCGGCGGAGTCATTAAGTATGCGAATTTTGCCATCAACCGCCTCTATTAACTGAGGTGGTGGCCAGTTCCCAACCGTTTTGCTATAATCATATCGTTTCTCAATGGCAAGGGTGGCATCGGCATGAGCATTATTTAAAATATCTACTTCGATGTATTCTCCGGGCCAAACTACAGCAGAAGAGGTAATACGCAAAACGAACGGTGGAACATGACGGATGTTAGTGTTTTCAGTTTCGGATTTAAAACTACTATAGATAATCTTCTGATTATCACCGATATTGATTTCGTGTTTTGAAGGCCTGACTGAGATATCATTGTAGGCCATAAATGAAACGCCGGCTAAAATATCAACATCAAGGTTATCAACTACAAGCGCATCAAGTTTGAAGTGATTTTTGCCCCGTGTAAGCATGATATGAGTCTCCCCAGTAATATTAAGAGGAGTTGACCCATCTGCTTGAAGTGCATTTTGACTGGTAGATTGAATAGTTGCTCCAATGTGTTTAGCAACAGAACTCTTGATCATGCTAATTTCTGCACCAGTATCAAGCGTGACAATTAATGCGTAATGCTTATGAAAAACTTTCATCGTCGGCGATTTAGTAGTACTAACCCTACGCGAAGATGATGTGACAGGGGTATAATGTGTCGGAGGGATATCATGCTCATCTTGATCATCTTGGTCATCGGTTTGACAAAGATTCTCAATAAATTCGTTATCTTCAGTGGTCTGTCTCACCCTGGAATTCAAGAACTGTTTATCAGAGTCAGGTAAAAAGTTACATTTGCTTAAATAATGTTGGTAGCGTGTTCTGCCAGCTTGTTTACAAAGTGGGCAGGTTGGTGTGCGTTTTGAACTTGGCGGAAATCTGGATTTGAATGAAGTCCTAAGAACCTTTGATTCATTAATTGAGTGAATTTCATCCAGTAAACTGTCTAACGCCTGAGAGATCTCGGGTTTAATTGAAGCAAGAGTCTTCGACCGGAGGTCAGTTCCATAACGCTGCTTGACAAGAGCTGGAAGATTTGGGTGAATCAAGCGAAGCCATGTCAGAATGATGAAATTTTCCATAGATGGTGTAAGATCTTCATCGTCAGTTGGGGCATCCCCATGATGTGTAATATTGCCACCTGCCTTGAGAAGGTTGTCTTCAGCAAAACTAATTAATCTCTGATACAAATCCTCAGGGCGCTCATCTGGTTCTAATTTAATGTCATTTAAGTTTAAAAAGTTTGCTCCTGACCGCTGAAATCCATAATGAAGTCGAATTGCCTGCCAGATATTTGATAAGGATGTTGAATTCTTGACAATAGTATTTCTTGAAATAACTGGGCAATAATTGGCAATTTGTCCCAGCATCAAATCCAGGTGTGTAACTTTTTGTTCGGCGGTACGACGTTTTGCCTCTGGGACTGCTTCCCCATCGTCGGTTAGGCCACGAAGTGGGTTGCCAGATTTTTTCAGCCATGTAAACCCGTCAACCAGAAAGGGAGCAAAATTTGAGTCTAAAGACAGGATATATTGCAGGTTTTGTTGCCACGATTCAAACGATGTTATTGTTTCGTTTTTAGATAATGTCCATTGTTTTGGAGCACGATGCGTAGCCATTTTGAATTGAGTCGTGTTTCAGTTACTTGTCACGTCCCGGCCGCTTTTGGCTATATTTTTGTTACCAGTTCGTTAATGACGATACTAATCACGTATACTGGAAGTCTGGGTTTTTATCCGACAGCTGCCACCACGCCAGTCAACAAGAATACGGGATAGACTTGATATAACTGTTTATTAACACGAGCACAAAATGTCTTTCTTATGAAATACAAAAGGAGAGCCAAACACAAGGGAGACAACTCCCTTACATATTATGTGTAGTATAACTAAATGTTCATAGGTCATTGACCACTATAAATATAGTGGCGCATAGCACAATTTTTAAATGACGAGTATAGATACTGATAATAGAAATTGTTGTATATATATGTATCCATTGCAAAAAAAGACTATACAGAAAAAAATGTTGCTGTTTTAATCAGAGAAATAATATTTACCCCCTTTACTATGAACATCATTACGCAAAAGACGTTATTTAGTTTCTAACTGAAGGTCAGTTTTGTCAACTATATGGTCATGGTCAATATCAACAGAAAGTGTGTCCAAACCCTTTTCAAGCAAGAACTTATAATAGATTTTAATCTTAGCGAAAAGCCTAAAACAAGATTTAAATTCCTTTACTAATAAGAGTTGATAATGACTTGGATGCTGAATGTGAATTAATACTTGAATACGTGCACCGTAGGGCGGAACATTTAATCCCCGAAAGATATTTTGGTCCGTTTAAACAGCTAATATAAAACAATTGTAGGTCTCAAACACTTCACATATACAACAGCTATAAGTATCAAGCCAATTTGATGGACCGGGGTTTTCAATGTTTAGGTCATGTACTGACTTTGACCATTGATTTCAAACCCCTAAAAACCTTCATTTCATGTTTGTTTCCAAAAAGAACTTTTAAAGTTTACCTCCAGAAACTCCATTTGCTAGCGGTCTTACAGACGTACTGACAGACGGACGGACGAAAGGAGCATAACATATTATGCCTTTACGCTTATAAAAAGTGATACCATTTAATCAACAGATTTATGAATTTGTCTCTCATCTAATCAGTTTGTCAAATCTGCAGCTTCTTGCCTAATTGTTCATGAAAAAAATAATTTGTCGTCTTTGGCATTATTTGAACAAATCTTTTAACGGCACGTGTGCAGGGCGTGTATACTATATATGATGCGACAACAAACTGATTAGTTTGATGACAACTTATATAAAAGGAAATGTTTTGTCTTTTTCAGGAGGATCTAAACACAGTGCGGCAACTTTGGAACAATCATCGCATAAGACGTATCAAAAATCAATGTAGTCCGAATGGGCGACCGGCGGTTATGTACACGTGCCCAGAATTATATGGAACCCAGAACTATTTGCGCCCGGTTGATAGGGTAAATATAGCTCTGTGCGCAGAAGAATGTGTGAGAAAGGACAAATATTGTTGTGATGAAACTGTTTATGAAATCTGCACAATGATTATAGAAGACCACGGTCTAACGATGCCAAGAAGTGCAGAGGATGCGGCTGTATTATATCAAGTCCTACGCAGGGAAATTCTCGAAGAACTTGCTCTTCAATAAATCAAAATGCCGACATATCACTTTGACAATAAACCAGTTAAGATCAACAACTGAATAACTCTAATACGAATATAAATGTAATTTGTGCATTTAAATATGAACATGTTGTCTTAATTTCCTCACCTCCTGAACGAAAAAATGAAGATAACTTTTGAATGTTCGTCTAATGAGAATGAATTATTCCAATCCTTGAAATCTAACAAGAAAAGATAAAAAAAAAAGAAAACAAATATTCCCATACTCAATTATAATCAAGTTTACTTTTTTTCAAAATAGTTTTTATTTTTGGAAAGCATTCCATAGACCTAAGATGTCTGCACACAATGTTAACAATCATATTCGGTATTCTATATTGACACGTCAATGAGTTTTCCATCATTGTCCATATTATTTAAAGTGGCCTGTGCACACAAACTCAAAATACACAGTCGCAGAGATATGAATATGGTCGATTTTCTCTTTTATTTGTATACATGTATGTATATATCGTGAATACGAAAACATGCTATATGATATTAAACAAAGGAGGTCATCACCCCACGATATGTAAAATGAGAATGCAAAAGCACGGTCACAATGTGAAACATTTATAAAGTATTGTATCGAATTGCTTGCATCTAGATCCCACACAGCATCCGTATCTTTGGTGGTAAAAAGCACATAGTTGGTTTTCACGACGTGGCACAGCTCCAATATAAAACAAGAGGACCATGATGGCCCTATATCGCTCACCTGTTCACCTGCAACAGAAATTTCTGATGAAAACTATAGTCTCTATATTGTCTACACAAGGTTTTGCTATAATTTGACCTGGTGACCTAGTTTTTGACCCAAGATGACCCATATACAATCCCAACCCAGATTTCATCAACACAAACATTATGACCATATTTTCAAAAAATCTGATGAAAATTATGGCTGCTATTGTCTACACTAGGTTTTTCTATAATTAGACCTGGTGACCTAGTTTTTGACCCCAGATGACCCATATACAATCCCATCCCAGATTTCATTAAGACAAACATTCTGACCAAATTTCATAAAGATCAGATGAAAAGTATGGCCTCTATCGTCTACACAGTAATTGTTGACGCACGCACGCACGCACGTACGCACGACGGACGCCGGACATCAGACGATCACAAAAGCTCAAAACAAGTCCTTATGAACCGGAAACGTATCCCTAATGTCTGATCTGGTTTATATTTAATAAAAAACGATTTGTCCAGTTTCTTTTTTCAAACACAGAGATTCTCACCAATTTGTCTTATTTGAACAGAAACTGTGTCCTGGTAACCAGCAGCCAAATTAAATGGGAAATCCCTTGATGTATTTTGAAGAAGTGCGTCATTCAAAAGCAAAAATGTCTAACCTTCAATACTACTATGCTGTCTGTCATCAATTTAGACTGCTCACAACTTAAAACAAAAATGTAAAAGAGCAAATGGGCAAAGATCACACTGAAATGCTAGCATAAGTGACGTAAACAAGAGGCTCATGATGGCCCTGTATCGCTCAAATGAGACCATTGCTCTAAATTCATTAAATACTTCACATTGATTATCTAAGCTCTAGCCCTTAGATATTAAGATATATAAGTTTTCAATATATGTATTTACGGAAAAACAATGACCCCCGGGGTTGGGCCAATTTTGACCCCAGGGCAATCATTTGAAGAAACTTTGTAGAGGTCAACTAGAAAATGTTATATGTTAAATATCTCAGCATTAGCCCTTGTGGTTTTGGAGAAGAAGATAGTTTAAGTTTTTTCTTTCGGTTGCCATGGCAACCAGAGTTCTAAATGAATTCTTTGAACAATTTTGTAAGAGCTTCATGCATGGAACATTTCTGGCAAGTTTCATCAACTTTGGTCTAGTAGTTTAGGAGGAGAAGATCTTTAAATGCAAAGTTTGACGTCGCACGACAGACACAGTGCAATTCTAAAAATGTATAAACAACCTTGACATGACTGCTGCAAACCAATATCTCAGCTGACAATTTTATAATTTTCTAGGCTTCTTATAACGTTGGTGTATAGCTCCAGTCATTCAGATGTTATAATGGCTTAATACATTTTATTTGGAAATACAAAGCAATCAACACGAAAGCTTGCATTGCATGTAAAAAGTTTATTAAAACACAAATTTAACCAATCATCGGTGGAACATTCCTTGACACAAACAATAACAATAACAATCGTCTATTTCAGAAAAGTAACTTAATTAAATGCTCTTTACTAAAGATACCCTTTAATTTTAGGCATTATTTGATGCAGGGTATAAAAATGAAAGTTAACATATATTAACAAAAAGAAGTTTCATAATTTGAATAAAATATCCTCAAATAAAATATCATTAAGTATGCCAATGTCCCAATATTATTCACCTAAGTACAATTGCATATAAACTGCTTTTAACAGACTAGAAAATGCTTCGAATAAAATCTCAGCTCTAGGTGTCTTCTGGTACTAAAAGAGACTTAGATTTTCCAGTATTAACTGTGTAAAATGACTGCTTTGGCAGGGTTGATTTAGACAAACTCGATTAACTTCCAATAGACAATGCTACATATTAATTAACTCAGTCCTTATCCTTCTGCATCCTTAAAAAAATTAGTTTGTTCATTGTGGTTGCTATGACAAACAGAGATTTACGGAATGGAATTTTTCAAAACTTTTGGTAAGGTGCCATCCAATGTACATGTTTGTGATGTTATTTTGTAACTAATTTAGGAGATATAATTTTCATAAATTATTGAAGATGACAAACAAGAGGTGGCCAGTGATCAAAGAATTTGAAAACATAACCCACTAAAACTTAACATTTAACATCACATCAGAATGAATCAGATATTTGCTTTAAAAATGTTTTTTTTCCATACCTATTTTCATATAAGAATTTTATTATTCGTTGATATCTGAGATTGGCTTCAGGCTTAGAACTTGATCCTTGGAGGAGATGATAATTTCTTTATGATTAAAATCTTTAAAAACTTAAAAAATAACACTAAAAACTAGAACCCTACAGAAACAGGTAACATGTAATGTCTATGCTAGATGAAATTCTCCTCCCCATTGAAGTGCCTTTACCATACGTCCTCTGAGGTCTTCTGGTCCAAGTCCACGTGGTATTTCAAGCACCATTCCACAGGTATGAGCAACTGGCAAATAGTTTGCTTGCAGGTTATCTCTAATAAATGATATCCGTAGTTTGTTAGGGAAACCGGCTGGTGGGATATGGTCTGCACCTGTCCAGAAAACCAGGACATCTATCAATTTGCACTCACATGATCCATCTGAAATAGTTTGGTAATAATATAATTATAATACTAGAGCAATAATAAAACATGCTTAGAAACCCTGCCTGCCAACTTGATACTAAACATATATATAAGTAAATGAATTACTCATATTTATATCAACAGTCACCCCAAGTAATTGAAATATAT
The DNA here is from genome assembly GCF_026571515.1 of Ruditapes philippinarum. Classification (NCBI taxonomy): domain Eukaryota; kingdom Metazoa; phylum Mollusca; class Bivalvia; order Venerida; family Veneridae; genus Ruditapes; species Ruditapes philippinarum. The sequence goes on from NW_026860900.1 coordinate 287,020, forward strand.
TTGTATTGGAAAACCTTTCATTTTTCTTAAAACTAGACTTACACCTTTCTGACCCAGTAAGTCAATTTGAATGTCAATAAAATCTTATTTGAAGTTGAAATATGTGAGTTCAATCCTAACCCTAGACATTTAAAACATTCATCTTAATTATTTTATGTATACTGGTGTAATTATCATGCTTCTATGATCATGTCTGTCTACACAATATCAGGCTCAAATAATATAAAATAAGCAATTATTTATTATATAAAATTTTCATGTTCAAGATGACACAGGCGCCACTTTAATATTTAAGGTGTTAATATTAAAAAAAATAATTTGAAAATGAGTACGCATTTTTTTGTACTACATTGCGATGCATGTTGTTCTATATATTTATGCAATTTTTTGTCCAATAAGTATGATTAGACCTGAATACCTTCTTTTCATAAAAGCTTCACAGTTAAAGCAATAGATGCTTAATTCATAGTAATAAAATAAAACAGTAAATGCAATGAGATAATTATGACTTATACAGATGTAATTACCTTCACAATCTTGCAAAAAGCATTCAAATGCATATATAGTGTCTTCTTCTTGCTGTCTAGCATTGGAACCTGCATCACTGAAATCTACAGTGTAGATAGATTTGAGAACTCCAGCAGTTAATGGTGTCACATTCTTCACTAACAAATTCTTTAAAGATTGATATTTCTGCATTAAACCCAGAAGACCACCGATTGCATCAAGACCATCTCTGAACTGTTGTGCTTCAGCACTTACTCTGTAAATATTTATAAAATTTTAAAAATGTAGTTTTATTAAAAAAAGGATTCATAGGAGACAAGTGCCAACACTCATCCACAGCTGTAAACTGGTGGTCAATTAAATCCACATGCAAAACTCAATGTTCACAACTACACATGCTGACACTAAGTCAAAAACTTTTTGAGTAAAGCATGACACAAAAGTTTTTGGACAGATGAAAAGCCAGATAATCTATATTATAGTGGTGGCACAAAAAAATTTAATGGTAGGCTAAGTTCAAATGAAACTTCAAGAAATATTAAAGGTGAAGTTGGATAATCTTCAAGCCTTTTTTGAAATTAAACCAAATATAAAATAAAATACTGAATTATCTGAAATTTATACAACTAATGACAAGCCTATAAAGCATTTGCCAACATGAGGAAACCTAGGCAATTTAAACAGGATGGAATGTGATTGAAGTACTTTACATTTATTAAACAAGGTAACATGGGTCAATTGGTCCTCTAGTTAACATAGAAAAAGATTGTTTATTCTTCTTTTACCAACTGTTGGCATTATGCCAGTCAACTGTGAAATAGTAAGCTGGCAGCCATGTTTCTATACCTAATGTGCAATTTACACCATCTGTGACTGAGCATAACTTTACCCTCAAAGGTTACTCAAATGCGTAGTAAAGAAAATTTATGTGAAAAATAAATGTGTAAGCTCTGTTTATACAAATATGCTAGAATGTGTCTCATTATATAGTGCTAGTTCAGAAGTGAAATGCTCTCAGATCTCTGACTTGTAGTTCTAGTAAGATGATAATAATGCAAGATCTTGTTAACTCTATCAAAAAGCTAAATTAAATTTTGTTAAATATTAAAGATATATGGAATGCAACAAACTTTAATTTCTCAGTGAATCCTTCCTAAACTTAATATTCTTATTTATTTGTTCTAAAATCTAAATTTTGTTTCATTGAAAAGAAGTGATTACTAGCAATAATACTGGTTATTTTCATCTGAATTACCTGTAAATTACTGTGTTCTTTAGAATCATATCCACAATTTCCTGTCTTCTAGACACTGTAATTACCCCAGTGACACCTTGATCAACAATCCAGTCTGTGTCAAAAGCAGATATATCACTTGCTTCAAGTGTCTACAATATCAATGAAATATGTGATAAACAGGTTGCTTTATGCTTGATGTTCATAATGTGATAAAATTTCAGACAATATTATCAGCAGGCAAAGACTTCCTTTTAGGATTTTCTGTGACCTTGAGCTATAATCTAAAGGTCAAGGTCAGGACATGTTATCTTATAATAAACAATTGTGCCTTATTATTTCTAAATCCTTCAATGAAGGACAGATTAATATATAAAACATACAAAATTTTGACCTTTTTTGAACTCCATCTGTGACCTTGCACGTAAAGCCAGCTGTCAAAATAAGAGGTTTTATGGTAACATTTGTGCCAAAGTATTTCAAATCCCTCAATTCATGACAAGTAATGGACCAGAAAAATTATTAACCTGTAAATGTGACCTTGACCAAAGTAGCAGAGGTTTTGGTCATGCACCTGACACAGAACTTCACTCGTGTTGTAGTAAAGCAAAATTATTTGAAAATCCCTTGATGTTATGGTCCAAAAAATGTTTTTGATTACAAATATGCATGGATAGTACGACAGACAGACAGATGTGACACTGTATGCCCTTCCCTATTTATCCAAGAACAATAACTAGGTCTATATAAATGAAAGAATTTTCTAAAATGGTTGAAATGAATAAAACAAACACAATCAAAGTTCAGTTATAACACATGGTATGAATAGGAAGTATACCTGTGCAATCTTTTGTCTTGTTTCTTCATCTGTATCTTCCGTTGAAGGAGTGGTGACAGTCCCACCAATAATATACTCTGCTACTGCTGGACAAAAGACAGGAAGTCCAGGTCCCCCATTTAAGATGCTCCAAGCAACAAGTTTACCTGCCATCTCATACATGTTGTCATCCAGTTTTTGAACACTATGCTGGAATGTACTGCCATTCATAATTTGTTCTTTCATAGCTTGCATAAGGAGCCTGAAGAAAGGGAATGCAGATAGACAATAATTAAAAAAATAAAGGGTAGTTAATACACAATTATTGTGCATTGAATTATTGTTTAATGTACTTCTCTACTGCACTTTTCTCCTGTCAAATTTCAAGCCAAAAACTGGAAGACTTTTTTCATATGCTTAAGACAAGAAAATGCTAATGGACAGAACTTAAAAAACTTTCATGTGGAAAATCTTGAAGGCATGAACATCCAAGATTGGTGACTGAAATTGGTATGACATTTTAGGAAAAAAGCATAGCAGTTTTTTCAGCGAATTGCTGACATGATTATTTTGACAATATGATTCATAGACATACATAATGAAGGCCAAACTAGCAAATATAAAGTGATATTACTAAACACTGCCCTACAAGGTAAACTAGAACTATCACTAAATGTGATTAATACCCCCGCACTGCACTTCCTCTTATTGTGCTTGACCAATGTATGAAATTGTTTTGAAATCCAACCAGTACTTTACAAATTATACTCTGGACAAGGAAAAGTAACAAGGGGCAATTACTCTGTAATTAGTAAAGATAGAGTTAAGGTTCTTGTGCACTGCACTTCCTCTCATTGTGTTTGACAATTGTATGAAGTTGTTTTGCATTCTAACCAGTAGTTTTCAAGTTATGCCCCGGACAAGGAAAAGTAACAAAGGGCAATAACTCTGTAATTAGTCAAGATAGAGTTATGGTTTTTAAGCACTGCACTTCCTCTCAATGTGCTTGGCCATTGTATGTAGTTATATTGAATTCCAACAATTAGTCTTCAAGTTATGGTCCGGACAAAAGAAAGCAATGGAAAAGTAACAAAGGGCAATAACTCTGTAATTACTTCAGATAGAGTTATAGTTCTTGTGCACTGCACTTCCCCTTATTGTGTTTGACAATTGTATGAAGTTGTTTTGAATTCCAACAAGTAGTTTTCAAGTTATGCCCTGGACAAGGAAAAGTAACAAGTATCATGTTAAAATTTATCAATGCTCACCTGAAATATTCTCGTTTTGGTCCACCTAGATCATCACCTAATTCACCTGCGAATACAATCTTGACCTTTTTGTAGAAATTAAAGTTTGGTCTACTTAATGCTCGTTTTGTTGAATCAAGAACTTTCCTTCTATGTATAATTATATCAGTGTAGTCTTTAGACAGAGTTTCCTCAGCCCATGTAATGATCACATTTTCTGTTGTTGGCTCAGCACTGAATTAAAAAATATTTTCTATTTTTTCACACTAAACAATACAAGTGGTAAGGCATACATAAAATCAGAATGTGTATATAGAATAGATGCTTTATATCCTGGACAAAATTATAACCTAAATAGTGACTTAACATAAAATTTAATGTATGTTTACTGTTAAATAAGATTTTAAAAATTATGGTATTTCACAGCAAGCATAACATAGCATTCATTTTTGATGTGTAATATTCCATTAAAATAATCAAATCAAGAGCACTTAATGTCTAATAATTTGAAATGGTGTACTTAAGCCTGTGTACTCATATAAATTTGTACATATAGAAACAACAAAGAGTAATAAATCAAAAATACAAAAGCATTATGGTTCTTGTTAACTGCACTTCCTCTAAATAATATCTATCTATGTTTGAATTTAAGTACTATATGGTTGGAAATAGGCTATGTACATAAGTGATCTCATAATAAATCCCATCATTTGATGAGCATGTAAAAAATTACATAAAGACCTTCACTGACATATTTACAGATCTAAAGTTTGTTTAAAATATCTACTCACAATTTGCTTTCTATAACTTGTACTACTGCATCTGAATGTTTTGAAATCGTCCCAAGTGGAATAGTAGATATGTCCTGATAAGAAGCTGTTTTCCTCTGCAAAAGAACCCTTGAGATTTCATCACAAATCTTAAATCAGGACTAAATTTAACAAGCAGTGAGCATTTTCTTATTTTAGTAACAATGACCTTGAAACCTCTGAGTATAAATGCATGCTTTCTATATATGAAGTTTCATCACAGCACTTTATCTAGCTGTCTATGCTTTTGCATGGCTCATAGTTTGACTTTAACTTCAAAATCTGTTAATGAACAGCAATTATTGAACAAACACAAGCACATACTAACACAAGTGCTCATGCAATGACAAATAACAGATGACTTCAGTGGTGGGAGAAATATTAAATATTGCAATATTACAATCAGGGATAAAATCAGCATGTCTTCTTTTTAAAAAAAAATTACATTGATGCATACATAAAGATGTACATTGATATATCCTTTTTACTTCTAGTAAATAACGATTATAAAAAATCTCCTCAACAGAAATTTACCATAGACAGGTTTCGTCTACTTCTATATTGAATCTTAGGTAACTGGAAGCTGTCATCATATAAAACCACACTGTCATCATCCATAGGCTGAAAATAAATATTAACATGTTTAAAAAAATTTCTGCAAAAAAATCTGTATGTCAAGTCAGTCGAATGGATAGATTTTGTTTTGTGAAAGGTCTCAATGAAAGGATCAACAAGTGACTTAGTAAAGTTTTGTAAAAGTGAGACAACAAATGTTTGCTGATGATACCTTGTCAATGTCTCATAAAGTACAACTCTAGATTTATGATGAAATTTTAAGGAAAGTTAGGAATGCTCTGAACTAAACTTCAAATAGCAATTGTTTTGAAAAAAGTAGCAATTTAATGAAAATTAAAAAAAAATGCAAAGCTTAGATTATAATTAAACATATTATTTTAATTCTAATTTAAAAATTCCTTTATCTTTTCTTTGCTCATATAGAGTTGTTCAGACTGAAAAATAGTAAGACATCCTCCCAGCTTTCTAATCCTTCTATACGCAATAAAAATAAATTAACAACAAAAAAAAAATAAAACTCACATCTGCTTTTGAGTCATCTGCACTACTGTCATGATGTACATTACCTTCTTGTGATGATCCAGATGGAATGTTGAAAGTCACCTGTAAAACATACAGAAAATGTTAATTAGGATAAGAATTAAAGAGTGCAAGATATTTCTTTATTTTGATCCACAGCTTTTGTTTTTATGTTTATTTTAAGCCTTATAATTAAAATTATGCCCTTTCACATCAGGAAATGCTTTGCAATAATAATGGCTTCAAACTCGTAAAATTAAGCCATAAAATTGAAAACAAGTCAGACAGATCTAAAAGGAAGAGCACCGTTCAAAGAAGGTACTGTATACAAATAAATGAAGCGTTCACATACCGTTGGTGTGCCCGTGTCCATCATAGCTGTACATGCATCTGTCTGATATGTACTTTCTGAAGTCTAATAGAGAAAACAAAGAGAATCAATAAATTAAGAATTTCTTTCATAAGAAATAATGCATTTGTGATGAAAGGAAGAAATTTTAATCATTTTTGGATAAGTAAGCAATCGTTCAATTTGATATATCTACTAAGAACTGTTAATGTCTATACAGCCTTCATTTTCTCACTGCATACATTGTTAGTTTGATCTTTTCAATGTATGCAACATATATAATAGAATAATAACCTAACATACTAAGTCTGAAATCTGTAAGATGGTGAGTTTGTGACAGCTGATTATATTTTGTCCATTAGGTAGAACCAATCGTCAACAGTAATCTACAGATTTGGAAACCTTTGAAAAAAGTGTGAGTAATATTCCTGAAATCAACATGAACCGCCATATTATAATCAGATGACCAACTTCAAGACAGAAAATATCTATGCAACAATATAAAAATCTATATCTGTTGCTGTATCAGCTATTTGCATTGCATGTACAATAAAATTTCAGTATTAAGATCAGCAACAAAATAAAAAAGATCTCTTAACATCTTCATTCTATACCTCCTGCTGAAACTGATACTGAAGGATATTGTTGAGCATCATTTCCTCTGATGTTAGAAATAAACTTGGGTCAGTATTGCTTGCCGGCAGTAAGTCTGATGATTTGGTAATTGTAGATTCACACGCAAATTCATCAGGTGCTGAAGTTGGTGATTCCAGTACTTCCCTGTCTGTTGTATTTAAATAAAAGCTAACAAGTCCTGTTTTGAACCTGTCATAGCAGTCATTTAATGTTACATTTTCAGGCAACGGTGTTTCTTTAAAATCCAACAAATCAATATCAAACAAACTGATATGTCCTTTAGGTGACAAACCTCCCGGGAAGAATAAGTCCTGTGCCTGCCTGAGTAAATCAGCTTTAACTGACGTAACTGGCATGTCAAGTTTTCTTGTACCACCTCCAGATCTTTTCCTGACTTGTTTTTTATTGTGAATCCAACCTATCTCACATTTTCTGCTTAATTTCCTGGGCTTTCGACCAACAGGTTCTTTGCTCGAATTTTCAGATAGCTTGAATTTTAATGTTTCAAATAATTTAGATTTCTTTGTGGTTTTACGTTTCTTTAAACTGTCTTTCCTTTCACAAAAATTGCGGATAGCAATTCTGTCACCAAGTTTTTCTATATATTTAGCCAGCATTTCATCCTGCATACAAATAATGGTATCTTCATCAATCTGAAATGAAGATGTTAATGCTATACATGACAATGATAAATAGATTATAACTGAAGACAAGGCTTATCATCAAATTAACGCATTTACAGCCACATTAAAATCTTTTGAAGATTATCTCGCCCAAATTTTATATTTAAAAAAAATCAAATGCAACATCATCTTTATGAAAATATTATATACACATTGTTCCCATACACACAGAATATTTAGACACCATAGTATAGTCCATAAGCAGAAAATAATAACTAACAAAAGGAGTACTCATAACTGAGGGAAATAACCAAAACATGCATGAAGACTATGGGCGTTAAAGGGAAGCTACTGTGTAGTTACTTAAAAATTATCAGTGTTCATACATAATAATAATATACATGCAGGCCTCGACATTAGCGGTGGTCCGTTGGTCCGAGACCACTTGATTTTGGCAAGGACCACCTAATTTTAAAACCCACTGGTCCGTCGGACCACTTGAATTTTCTGGTTGATGCAAGGCTCATTTGGGAGAATGGCGATTTGGTCAAAAACATGTTATATAATTTTGTTTAAAATCTATGTCCGATGTGCATGTATATGGTTCATTTGTGATATAAATTTAGGAACAAAATTCATTCAAATTGTGCTAGTAATTATGCATCGTCTGATAACCACGGCGGAACCATTAACATTTATGTTAATCAACCGTGAGTATCCGATGATGGTAATTATATGATATTGGCTAAACGTTAATTTCAGATACTTGAATAACGGCAGCAAATGAAGGGAACTGGAAAAAATACATCTAGTAATTCTATGCTATTTATCTTTATTTTAACTGTTTAACGATAAGAGATCTGTTTCTTCTAGAGTTAAAAATATTTTAAAAGGTTAAAAATACCCAATGCCAAAAATGAATATCAAGCAACAAGCAACAGGGAGGTAAAATTAAATCTGCGAGAAAAATAAGATAAGTTATAGTAAATAATAACGTTGTCATTAGTTTAATAATTTAGATATTTCCTTGTTTTCAAAGACAAGAATAAGATAATTTATTAGTTCCATTAAAAATGTTAATCTATAAAAGATACTATGTTATTACCATGATTATAAGACGTACCACGTATCAGCAATGAATATTTATTAACAGTAAGAAAACAACAGACACAAATGGTTTCACTATTCCCTAACTTGAGTTGAGGGAGAAATCACTTTAATATGAAAGTTAACATAAATAAGAGCTCTGTTGTGTATTTTTGACTGAGATAAAAACAAATAAACAAATAACTCTACGATAAAATACCTACTGACTTGCTCTCCCTTTTCTGATTAGATGAAAAATATATATCTAAAATATCTGTTTTCTTTAAAGGTTAATAATACATCTTTGTCATAAAGTTAAAACATTTTTTTCTACATTTGCAGTAAAATGATATAATAATGATAACTGACATCCTGACTTCTGGAAGGACCACCTAACTTTCAAATCTAGTGGTCCGGCGTACAACCTGCTAAAAAAGTTAGTGTCGAGGCCTGTACATGTATATGTACTAGCGTAATATGAAAAACACCTTTTCATCGAACCTAGACCTTCTTCGGACGTTAGTTACATATTTAATTATATATGACTCCTTTTCCTCAGCAAAACATAATCATGATATTTTTGGATCATGTAAATCTTATTTTGTTCAATAATTTTTATCAAAAGTTTTCAGCATCCGTTTCTAAGGTGCCTATCCGGATATTAGTAATCTTTCAACTATCAATGAAAATCCGTGCAAACAAGAAAAGTAATAAATGTTTTAAAAGCATTCTGGATTCAACATCACCTTTTGGTCTCTGAGCTCTTTTATCACTGATTCCGAGATTTCCCGTGAAATCAGAAATGCTTCAAAACTGTTGTCAGATTGACTATATTCCTCGGCATCAGCCATGTTAACAGAATGCAAGCAGCGATTACAATATTATAACTTAGTATGTACTAATTAGTACTTACTATCTACTAATTATGACTTATTATGTTCTAATTAGTACTTACTATCTACTAATTATGACTTATTATCTACTAATTAGTACTTACTATATACTAATTATGACATAGTATCTATTAATTAGTACTTACTATCTACTAATTATGACTTAGTATCTACTAATTAGCACTTACTATCTTATAATTAGCACTTACTATCTACTAATTATGACTTAGTATCTACTAATTAGTACTTACTATATACTAATTATGACTTAGTATATACTAATTAGCACTTACTATCTCCTAATTAGTATTTACTGTCTACTAATTATGACTTAGCATCTACTAATTAGCACTTACTATCTACTAATTAGCACTTACTTTCTACTAATTAGCACTTACTTTCTACTAATTAGCACTTACTATCTACTAATTATGACATAAAAACATTTCAGGTTTGGCACTAGGACGCTTCCATAAGGTTATTTTCATGTACGTCAAATTTTCTATGTTTTAGCAGATATCTTAATTAAGCAAATCTAATTTTAGGGATTTTCTTTATGTTGTTGTTCTTTTTGTTTTTAGCGGTTTCTGCTGACGAAGAGAGACCAGTCTTTTCATCACTGATTTATTGTTTTTAGGTAAAACTTTGTTTTTAATTTCCTATTTATGTTTCGCTTTCAAGATTGCATTCGTATTTAGTTCAAACTTATATTAATGCGTTAACAAAAAATACTTGCTTGCCTACTGTTTCATTTAATGTCAAATCCTTTTTGAGTTACATGCGACACAAGTTAAAAATTTCAAAGGTATTCTAAGTCAAGGGCAATAACTCTAAAATACTATATAAATCCAGACGAAATTCCCAAGTGCACAACTTCACATGCTGATTAACATTCCTGTAAAGTTTCATGACTCTATGACAAATCCTGTTTGAGTTACATGCGACACAAGTTGAAAATTGCAAAATTTTACTAAGTCAAGGGCAATAACTCTAAAAATACTATATAAATCCAGACGAGAATACCAAGGTGCACAATTACACATGCTGATCAATATTCCTGTAAAGTTTCATGACTCTAGGTCAAATACTTTTTGAGTTACATGCGACACAAAATGAAAATTGCAAAATTTTATTTAGTCAAGGGCAATAACTCTAACAATACTGAAAATATCCAGACAAAAATACTCAGGTGCACAACTACTCATGCTGATCAACATTCATGTAAACTTACAAGACTCAAGGTTAAATACTTTTTGAGATATGTGCGACACAAAAGAGAACGGACGGAAGGACGGACGGACAAGGGTAAATCTAAATGCCCGCCACTAAAGTGGGGGCACAAAAAGTCATCAAATTCACCTGAACATTTCAAAGAGAAGTTTCTAGCAATTAAGGAAAAACATGAAGATTTTATACATATTTATACGGACGGTTCAAAAGAAGGTTGCAAAGTAGGTGCGGCTGTGTTTAAAAATAATTTTACATCTAGTATGAGGTTACCAAATCAATTTTTACTGCTGAAGCAAAAGCTATCGATTTAGCAGTGTCATACATAACACAGCATACCCATGATAAATTTGTGATATTTTCTGACTCGCTTTCTGTTTTAATATCCATTAAAAATAAAAAATCTGACAATATCATGATAAAGAAACTTCTTTTACGATTTCATGATATACTTAAAGGGAGACACAGGCAAAATTTTCATTTCTTAGTTTTGAATTTTTCATTCATTATTCTGTAAATGCCCTCAAAATGAATATATAAGACAGTCAAAGGAACAAAACTCCATATAAAGAATGAAATGATGGTTTCCTAACTTGACCTGCGTGGGTCAGGTTAGAGCGCTAGCATTTCACAATAGTTGTCAAAGTGAACTCTGGAAACGTTAAAGAACATGCCAAATGAATGGCTTAGGCTTGTTTTAATCATACAATATCAACAATATCTGTTATTGTAACGTAACTTCAAGAGTTTGTTCAAGTCACCTGACTTGTTTTAAAACTATTTGGTGATTCTATTGGCGTCTAAATTTTGTTCAACATATATAGATATATTTACGCTTCAAACCCAAAATATATAGAATTTAAACAGACATTCATGCTGAAAAAGTCATTTTAGCGTCATTTGAGTAGACTAAATAAGATCATTTTAATATTTTTGTCATTATTTTGCCTGAATATCCCTTTAAAACAACATTTGTTAAATTATATTGGATTCCAAGTCATGTAGGTATACGAGGAAATGAAAAAGTAGATGCTTTAGCTAAACAATAATTTAATTTTCAACAAACTGACTTTTTGTTATCTGCTTGTGATTTAAGACCGGCTATAAATAAACTCAATTCAACTAAATGGAAAGCAAATTGGGACAATGCCGTTTTTAATAAACTTAACGATATAAACCCGTCTCCTGATGTGTCACCATCTCTATCTCTGTCAAACCGCCGTGTTCAAGCAGTTTTTCTTTGATGCCGAATTGGACACACTAAAATTACCCACTCTTATCTACTCACAAATGACAATGCCCCTTTCTGTGTAGGTTGTAAGGAAAATTTTACTGTCAAGCATTTTCTTCTTGAATGTCATGATTTTTCACAGGCCCGTAATAGACTTTATTCTGTAAATTCACTCAAAAAACTCTTTAATACAATTCCATCAAAAAACATCATTGATTATTTGAAAGAGATAAACCTGTATTCTAGGATCTAATTGGCTCATATTTATTGTCATTTACAAAGTTTTACATAACATTTTAAGCCTATTATAGCATACGGCACGATATGGCCAGTTATGTGTTGATGTGCCGTAAAAATCCAAACAAACAAAAAGCTTGAGGGATGTTGCACATATTCATTATCCCTCATGTACAGACTCAATTAAACCGCGTTTGCAATTCAATTTAATTTTCATGTATTGTTTTTCTGATTAACGCTTCCGACGGATAACTTTCTTCCCGGATTTTATCCTTCACAAAAGCAGGTGGTAGCTGTAAAGAGTTGCCCCGTACTTCACTTAAGTGCTGTTATATTTTTTCTGGTCCTTTGGAATCATTGAGTCCAGAACTTTTAAGTGTTGAGAATTGAGTACCGCCCAAGTCGGTGCTAGGGGGTGTGGGGGATAATGCACTTTGTGGTGGATAATGCACTTTTTCATTATCCCCTATGCACAGACTCAATGAAACCGAGCCTGCAATTTTCATGTAATTTTGCTGTTTTAATTGATTCCGAGGATGATTTTTTTTCCAAATATTGAGCTGTTTGCACAGGCTCGACTCGAAACGTTCTTTTAAAACAAACAGCATATCCATTATCGGGAAACAACGGTATTAGATACGAAATTGTTAGTATGTTAAAAAATATGTTATTTGTGGAGGGAGAATATATCAGTTTTTTACTCCTGAGGAAAAAAAACACTATTTATGTCTTTATGCTCCAAATATAAATGGTTTTTTAGCCTTGATTTGAAACCACATAATGACAACTATTGCCCAATTCATTTAAATGTTGATAAAAAAGACATTGTCTTGTGGAACTCTTTGATATATTGTCTTTTTTAATAAGGAACTCCTCTTACATATTTCAGTAACTTACAACACTTAATATTTTCTGATAGTAGGATACAACTATGGCACATCGTGATAATTAAAGTATAATGGAATACAACGAAATAAATGTAATATTCTTTCTATAAATAAGATAGATATACTTCGTTTCAACTTTGACGTTTAAAACGTACAGTTCTATCATTGTACAATAATTTACATATCAAAATGAAAACAACATGTCAAAAATGTCTGGCTCAATTTTGTATAAAACGAAAAATGTTTTTTTTATGTTTCCAAATTTGTCATTATGTTGAGTACAGTATGATGAGATTTTGGCACCTTTGAATTATTTGTCATTTTAAAAGGCACAATTCCTTCATAATTCTATTCAAATACATTTAAATTTATTGTTAAAATCAAAATGATTGTCAAATCTGAATTTTAGGCATTGACATGTAGAACTAAAATATAGCTCGCTTGTGAATAATTGTCAGTACTATTTAAAATTCAAAACAAACAACAACAGATAAAAGCTAAATTTACAAAACATTATAGAACCTCTATCACAATGCTCAGTTCAGTTGGTACAAAACAATACAAATTCTATCAATTACACGGGGACCAAAATAAACATGTTTTTGAATTATTTTATCAGACCAAGACAGATTGCATTTGTCCTAACTTGACAAAGAGAAACATGGCAATTTATCGCTATACAGAAAAAACAAAAAAAATGAAATGAACCCAATAGAATCTCGTAGGAAAAGATAAATAGGAGTATAAATTAGGTGTAACCGTTATATGTAAAAAATGTCAATGTTTATGTTTAATAATATTTCTTTAATTCTTTTTATCATTCAAAAATGCAATTATATTTTATAAAGAAGACTTCATTATAACTTCGATAAATTAAATGAATTATCTCATTCTTTTTATTTTTAAGAAAAAACAGAATATTTTTATGTCCTACAGACTAGTTATCATTAACTTATTGATGTAAAGTAATCTTAAACGTTTCACCTAGTCATACATATAACTATAATCAAACTTGAAAAATAAGCAAAACTTTTGAAGTGATTTCATTGACAGGAATAACGATGCAAATTGGTCTTGATATAGAATATTCAGCGATACTTTTAGTATTTCAGTCGGTATATCGTCAGCTATTTAAGAAAGTATATAATTGTGTTTTGGGTTATTACAGTCAGAATGTAGTATTGCTATTTTGTTAGAGTTTGTTGTCTGGTTAAAGATTATGTCAAAAAGTGAAATAGTGTCGAATGGTGAAAAAAAAATTCAAATGTACGAAAAGGTTGTACCGATCAAGTAAGTTTTTTCATATCAGTTTACAATATACTATGAAAGAAATAATTAATAAGTTGCCGAGTGGTTAAGGTGTTTGTTTCTTAAGCTATAAATCGTGGGTTAGAGCCATGCAATTTTGCGCCTCTTTACCCTCTTTTGTCCTTTGACACTAGTTGGTTCAAGGAAGCGGACAAAAAAACTTTAGCTTTCGTCACAAACGTGCTAAAATTATATGTTCAATATAAATAGCAAATACGTTAATTTTAAATTATAATAATTTATTAAAAGTATAATGCTTTCACCATCATAGCTTACATACGATCAACAGAGAGCGACGTTTACAGACGAAGCACCCCACCCCATCTTTTAACAATACCACACTTTTATTATATTCAAACAATGACATAATTCATTGTTTATGCGGTTATTCATAGACTATGATATAATTGTATTCAATATTGCAAACTAAATGATGTTATCATTTACCTGACAGCCGACAAACACAGTCAAGATAAGTCTTATATGATACATTTGCATTGTGTATTAACTGCATATATATTTTCTAACAAAAAAGTGACGATTTCGCTAACAATGTCATACAGATAGCTTTTTGTTTCGTTTGTATTCTTTGCTTCGATTCGATTTTTTCGGTCAACTACAAGTGAAACATTTACAACAATACAATTAACGTACTAGCCTAAACCGCATAACAAATTCAACTTTTTAATTTTGTTTGTTTGGACTTTCACGGCACGTCAACACATAACTGGCCATATCGTGCCGAATGCTATAAAAGGTTTAAAATGTTATGTTAAACTTTGTAAATGACAATAAAAATGAGCCAATTAGATCCTAGAATACAAGTTTATCTCTTTCAAATAACCAATGATGTTTTTTATGAAATTGTATTAAAGAGTTATTTGAATGAATTTACACAATAAAATCTATTACGGGCCTGTGAACTTTTTAATAAAATGATAAACGTTTTAATAAAATGATAATCATAAAATGTTTTCTATCTTAGTTATTTTTTCATTACAAAAAGCGAAAATAACAATTCCTTACACTTTTTGCTATATGCAGGGTAAAATGGTTTCATCGTTATAGGTAATGATAATTTAAGGCACGTTATACTTCAGAAATGAAAACAGTCTTTATTCTTGACAAATGTCAAACATGTGTTTAAAAATGTTCTAAAAATGTATTAAGAGCATGTAAGATGTTTAATAACATAGCGCTTAATGTGCAGTAATGTGTCGTAAATGTAGCGAAATGTAAACAAGTTAGTATTTTGACTTCCATACAAAATACGTATTCACTAAAATTGTACTATATGTAAAAAGAGCAAAAGAAGCAGAATACGTATATTTAATGTGTATGGCAAATGCGTATTTGTTTGGAAACTGTAACAAGATACCAAAATTAAACAAGAGGGCCATGATGGCCCTAGATCGCTCACCTGACCCATCGCTCTCATCTGAACAATTACCTAGACAAGCATTCTGACCAAGTTTAATGACACTCAGGTGAGTCAAAAATGTGACCACAAGAGTGTCAACAAGGATTATCCATATTGAGCAGTGTGACCTTGTTTTTTACCCAGGTGACTCGTATTCGAATTTGACCTAGAAATCTTCAAAACAAACTTTTAGACCAATTTTCAGGAAACTTGGATCAAAACAGTAGCCACTAGAATGTTAACAAGACTTTTCTATTTTTAGCCCCGGTGACTTGGTTTTTCATGCGAGATGACCCATGTTCGTACTCAACCGAGCAATTACCTAGACAAGCATCCTGACCAAGTTTGATGATAATTGAGTCAAAAATGTGAACACTAGAGTGTTAACACGGTTTTTCCATATTTGGACGGTGTGACCTAGTTTTTCATCCGAGATGACCCATATTCAAACTTGACCTAGCTCAGGTGAGCTAAAAGAAGGTTTTGAAATAAAAGGAAAGATAAGAGCATTTATGAGGCATAATGGGCCTTTATAGTGACATTATGCCCATCAAAGGAATATAGTTAGTGAACAGGTGAAAGTCAAAGTAAATTTTCATTTTGCCATCATTCCTTTTGATTTAATAATTTACTTCGCATAAATAATAAATAACCACCGGATTCGAACGCAAATTCAGTGAATGTCATTCAGAATTTACCTGTAACGTTCAATTTATAAAAAGAGTGGAGCAGTTTTGCTTTTTTATATATTTTAGGCAGATTTTAAATTTTATCCTAAACATTTTCCAATATAAACTGTTGGTCAAACATCATTTAAACAGTCAATCTTTTGAAATATAAAGTCAATTCAGCTCAACTTGACATGAAAGTATGAGCATAATGTCACTTTAAATGGACTGGTTTTAAAATACAGTATATTTTGTGTAAAGACGAAATAAAATAACCTGTAAATTGTTTGACGTTTCGAGGGGGTAATAAATTACTATTAACGTTGATTGAACTTTGAAAAGAAAGTAATTAGCTCCCGATGTAACCTGAAATGACGGCAGTGATAAAGTGCTTGTTTGATGTTGTAGAAAAGCAGAAGGAACAAGTGCTTTGTGTTTTTACATTTGTTAATATGATATTAAAATATTTGCCAAAGAGCTCCTAGGTTTGCTATATTTCCAGATTTTCAAGAACATTCTTTAGAAGCGACACGGGAAAGTCATATTACAAAGGTATTGAAAAATTTGTTATGCGCACTATATGTTTACAAGTAAGTAATTTTCGTAAGTGTATGAGTCAAAAAAGATTAAAGACCAATAAGGGAGAGCAACCCAAGAGGCACCAAACAAACGTCTTGTCCGTGTTACTATGTTTTGGTCAGGTATCTGTAAAAGATAAGTTTTGCAGCAAATTTTTACTTATTTACAGACCTGTTTAATCATTAGCGGGGACCTTTTTACTGATAATACAGACGAAAGCGCATTTAAACATTTAAACATTTTAAACCAGACATACCTTGGCCTTCACTCATAAATGACCTTGACTTTGAAGGTCAAATTATTGAAATTTACATTTTTTGGCTATTATTGGCTGTAACTTTGTTATTTTTGAATGGATTGTCTTCAAACTTGAACATAATAATCTTCAAGGATAGCCCTTTAAAATAACTTGACATACCTTGACCCTCACTCATAAGTGACCTTGCCTTAGAAGGTCAAATTATTGAAATTATCATTTCTTTAGCTGTAATTTTGCTATATTTGAAAGGATTGGCTTCATACTATAACAGAACATTTTTAAGGACAATACCTTCATGTTTATCAAACTCAAATTGACTTGGGCTCTTTAATGACCTTGACTTTGAAGGTTAAATTACTGAATTTTCACTGATTTGTACATTAAATGACCATATATATTTATAAGTGTGTATGTATATATATTTTTTTGTTTGTTTTGGGTTAACGTCACATCGACACAGTATAGGTCATATATATGTATATAGAGATGCGTATATAATATATATATATATATATATATATATATATATATATATATATATATATATATATATATATATATATATATATATATATAATATCATTTGAAAAAATAGAAATCAGAATACCTTTTTAAGTACATTGTTTCAAATGCATGTATTAAAGAAATTACATAACACTTGGTAGCTTGTAATCATTTTGTATTATATAAGCTTAAAACATAGATTAAAATATGTTAACTTAAAGGATTGTATACGTTTGTTTTCAAGCCT
The DNA here is from genome assembly GCF_026571515.1 of Ruditapes philippinarum. Lineage (NCBI taxonomy): Eukaryota > Metazoa > Mollusca > Bivalvia > Venerida > Veneridae > Ruditapes > Ruditapes philippinarum. The sequence continues at coordinate 304,883 of NW_026860900.1, forward strand.
CCACGCGTACATTGGTTTGTTTGTTTTTTTCCTTTTTGTTCGTTTGTTGTTGTATTTGATATTTTATTGTATGTTTAATTGTTGTTATTTTGTGTTGCTGTTTTTATTATTATTGCTTTATTAAGGACAAATTTGCATTATTTGACAAACACTTTTTTGCCTTAAACACTACCTTCTTTGATTCTTTGTCTGCTTGATTAATTTTTTGTTGAGTTAACATTACCGGCAATCTGATACGCAATAAAATTGCTTTTTCAGTTTTTCAGTTGATCATTTATTATATTACATCAGAGAGCTCATTGCATCATTCAGTAAACATAGTTATTGTACTACACAGAAGAAAAAAGCGAAATGCCTTAAAGAAAACTATTTATTATAGGGTTTGCTTTTCGGAACAATGTACATGTAGAATAACTCTAAAATTAAATATTGAACAGTCCATAGTGTGTAAATATTTGCTCATCTATATTCAATGCTCGTAATGTAATCGTAGTTGAACAAAAGAAACTTGATTTCTTATTAATAAACAGTTTCCTCATCATTTAAGTTGTTTCTCGTTCCCTAAAGAAATCTTATTCCTCTCACTGTCTGATGTTGATCCCAATGGTTGCACCTTTACGCGTCTGCATGTCCGAATGCTTTTAAATCAGACGTATGAGAAATTAAGAGAGAACTATAACATATAAGCCATATCGGGAAAATTATTAAAAGACAAAATATTGTTTGTATTACCTATACATGTAGTCCACTTTTTACCACATTATACAAATTTGCCAAACGCATAATACAATCGAATTTCACTTACTTCATGGTAGGTCTTTTAAATGTGAGCTAAAATCAGAAAACCTTGAAAGAAACCAAAATGAGTTATCTATGTGTGTCTTATTTAAAATGAAATTGTTTGACGCCATTTTTGCACCTACTTAATTCTCTACTTAAAATTATTGTAATTCATCAAAAGAAATATATAATGCACATATGCAAAAAAAAAAAAACCACTTTATTTCTATGACCGTTTACAAATACGGAATTATTTTCTCGCAATGAAATAGATTTTACAGATAAACTCAAAAATTAGATTTTATTAATTATTGATCATTCGATTAATTTCTTTCAAAAATAGTTTACATAATGTATAAAAGCTCTCATGTTTTTTATCTGTCTTCCATCGCCACATGAAAATGTTATTATTTCAATGAAAATTTATGGATACTTGGTCATTAAATAAAGAACAACACATTGTTTTAATTCGGTTTACTTAGATTTTACAGCAGTATAATAACTTTTGAGCACATTTTTAAATCATGTAACTGCTATGAGGACTGCCCGATATTATATTTATTGATAGCTCATTAATGTATCGTTAGGATAAAAAAAACTCAACTGCACATCAAATCAATGTTTTAGGCATAAAGATGTTTGTATAAAGGACATTTCTGTGAATGAAACACCTTTCAGTTCTCTTTCATGCCAATGGCATGTTGTCATCACGTGTATCACGCACGCTAAATACGTACAACAATTCAGTCAGCCAAAATTACAAACAGCACATAATATTCATCATTTCGGAAACACTCCTATACACCAAAAATGTGTCTGGCACAGGTGTCTTTGATATAGCCAGATGAAGCTAAAATATCCATAAAACTGGCAATATTTGATTAGTAAAAGATATATAAGTCATTTAGAGGCTCCAACATCACATGCCTAGAACATATTACTGGAGACATATGCATTTGGATAAATTATCTAACCAATTATGATATTTTAGAACTCATTATCATCGGTGTCGATCCTTTTCAAACTACATTTGCTTTGGAATAAATCATTTGTTATAATTCTTATTCAAAGCATTCGGATTATGGTAATAATCGTCTCTGATTTATGATAGGTTAAACATACGTTTTAATGTGTCAAATTGTCAATTAAGGAGCTTTAGGTGCGATATGTAGTCTTTTTTTTTCTTTAAAGTTGTTTTTTTTTACGAAAATAATTTAGGGTTTTCTATTTTGACAGTCTAAACAGTTCATTATACTGTACTATTTTCATCCTATTTTTTGTAAGTTCTTTTCTCAAATATTATTCTATTTTTGGTTATACTTTTGATTTTGTAACGGACTTTCCTAATTTTAATGCATACAACATTTTTTTTTCTTCAATAATATTTCAAGATATGCAATGAGTAATGAGGGTACTGGATTTGATTCATTTTAAGGATTTTAATAGGTTTTTAGAAGTATATTTCTGCTCATTATTCAAAATTGGCATTTGATTGACACAATTCAGACGAATATTTCATATCAGATGAACATTATTAGAAAGAAAATAGCAATGTCTTAAGTGTCTGCATCTATTTGACGAAAACGTGAACATTCCTATTTGTGATTTTGTCAGTCTTTTGAGTTCACTTCGTACTAACTATTTTGTTTTTACCTAAACGTTTTTGTTCTGAACCAAATTAAAAAAACAAAAACAATTTCACTTGAATATTTTGAATTTTGAATGACGAAATAATTATAATTGATTGATTACAAGGTCAGTTTTGTACAGAATATCAAATAAACAAAATTAACGTAATAGGAACGAAAACATAACTTTGACAAAGATTGCTGGTGTCCTTTTTGAACATGAAGAATGCTATGCAATTTATTTCTAAAATTAAGATCTTATAATTACTTGTAAAATATAAATTAAAACAAATCTGGAATAGTTAAACGTTGTAAAGACCATTACGCCCCGAGACATCATCCATATTTCAAATTGTAATATCTGTATTTATCATCTTGGTGTAATGAATTGTAATACTTATAATCATATAATGTGATATTGCTTTGCGTTCATTTAGTGAAAAAAAAACATTTATAGATCTAATAAGATTTAATTTAATCATGTGATACTATTATTTGTATCTACATTTTCTTTGTCGTCGCTGCCGGGAATATTCGGCTGTCAGGTAACATTTAGCCGTAGAGCAATCGTTCAGTGGACACAAGTCAAGTTCTTAAACAGAATCATTCAAGTTCAAAAATCAAAATCTAAACATGATGTAAATAGATCTACTTTTAATTATAACTACAGAAAAAAAGCGGAAATATGCTGATTTTCTTTTCACTAAAATTATTTCAAATACATATTTTTCCTGCAATTACGTAAAATGCCCTAGCCATATTTATTGTAATTAGTATATGCCTATACGTACGTCTGGAAATCCAGAGCAAAAGAAATTATTTGGATGTATGTACCCAATCGACACCCTAACACTCCCTTCCCCATTCTAAACATAGATTTAATATTAAGCTCATTAAATGCAGTATGTAATTGAACAGTGTTATAAAAGAATTGGCAATTACTCATTGAAATGATATTTTTATTCGGCGTGTAAAATTGTGTAATTTTCGGACGCATTTCTAATAATTCGGGACAAAGATATTTTCCAGATGTTAAGAAGCCATGATAAGTTAGTAAATGTTTCTTAATGATGTATGTTAGCTTTCAAGTGTGGAGCATACATGTCAGTCGAGAAACGCCTACACTCTTTGTCCTAATACGACAACTTTTTTGGATATTTCGTCCGCAATAACAAAACGACGATGATCATTTCAAGGTAAGATTTGTTAAATATTTGATCTTTTACAATTTCGACAATTAAGTCTATAAATATAATCAATTGTGACCTTATGTAAATATTATATGTTTATTGCAGGTGACTTATAGACCCAATATGTTATATAATTTGATTTGTAAAATATGTTTACACATGATACTATAATACAAAATGCTTACTTTAGTGTGTTTCTCATTAACAGTTATGCGAGTTTAACTTTTTGTTACACATTCTTGCAAAAGTACATAACGAGTCAGATAACTGTGAATGCAGGACCATGCAAAAAAAAAAATATTTTCAGTACTTTCGCACATTTGTAAATAATCAGTCTATGACTGTTCAATGGCAATATTTACTGTCCAATATTTACAAAGAAACCTTCGCAAACTTGACTAAAGATTTATACACAGGATTCAGCAGGATTCTCGTGTCTACAATGCAATAACTGTTAAGTTTGTTTAAACAGCATCGTTTTCTGTTTTTGATACTATGAATAAATATCCAACGAGAACAAAATTGTATTTGCTTTCAGTTCATTCTTTACAATAAAATTAACTAGTGCCGATGATATGCCACAGAGACAATTAAACTAACATAAATGTCAAAAGCGATTAGTTCCTTCATTCTACTTATAGTCTTTGGAGGGATTCTAATTTAAGACGAGCATTTTCGAAGTTTTTCAACCAAATGCCTACCAGACTTAAAACAAACATTAACTAGTAACTGACTAATAAACGTATTTCAAACTGCTATATCTTTTTTTTGAAACATTGACTTTTATAAAAAATATTGTGAAATAAATGCAAGTACATTTTTCATATTTCTTTAGATGACGTTACATTTATTTTGACACAAATACTTAGTGTAATGATTTCCAAAACGTTATATATTTTTGTTTGTTTTGTATTTTATATCATTAATAATAACATTGCTTTTAATATTAAATATTTGTCGCAAAATATTCAAATAAAACCCGACAACAACATCAACAAAGGGAACCTAGATACATGCTTGCAGTAAAAATTTAATCGATAGTATTCAATTGCAATGTAATTGCTTATTTCTTTTAACTAAGAAGTTCTGAGACGCTAAAACTTTTTTTGAAGTCCAACGATAATTAATCCTAATGAATTTTAGTTTTTTATTGGTAACGAACTGAAAAACTTTAAAAATGGTGAAAATTTGCTATAATGATCAATCAAATATCAAAATATGCATGTACATTCACACAGTAAAACATGCACTTTCCGGCAGTAAAACATGTTGTGTACCTTAAAAATTGATAATAAGCAAGTATGATCTTACAACGATTTTTTATTTTTTTAACACGGTATCTTTTTAATCTACTTTTGGCAAGCTAAATTTTTTATTATATAACATATATATATTATACTAATATGAAAAATATATCAAAATTCAATGTGATATTGCCAAGAATTACTTATAACAAGATACAATCCTAAATGTTTTTATTAAGTAGATAGAATATGTATACAAAAATGTCAAAAGTTATTTTGCCGAATTTTTTCCGATCATTAATACCAGCTCTATTGAGTGTTGAGAATTGAGTACCGCTCAAGCCGGTGCTAGGGGGCTTGAGGGATGTTGCACGTATTCATTATCCCTCATGTACAGACTCAATCAAACCAAGTCAGCAATTCTCTTTTAATTGTGTTGTGATTAATGCTTCCGAGGGATTTATTTGTTTCCAGTTTTTTTTTATTTAATTGCATCAGCTCATTTTCATTTCCATTAAATCTAAAACAAACCTTCTTTAATCAAAAACACCAGAAGACAAAGATATAATATTCAATTTGGATATTATTTGATGATCATACTGATACAAGACTGATATAATTAAGATACATTATACGTTTCTGAAAGGCATCGGAACAATTACTATTTCAATTCATGACATGCTTTGCGTAAACGTTTAAAGAATAAACAGAACCAACAAGCTTTTTGTAAATAAAATATCAAATGGAGTCGCATTCGTTTAGATAATTATCAGAAAACAGGGCGAACCTCTGATGTCTGAGCAGAGGAATCAGTATTGAAATCTTAATTGTAAAGCCACAAGGGAAAACATCTTCTAGCCTCGAACGAAGGATATTGGTTATATTGACAATGATGTTTCTAAGAGAATAAGAAAATAACGGTCTGGTAATTGCTATAAACATGTGATTGGACGGCTGATTTTTCCTTAACCCAGACCAGTGGATATCTGATGTTAAAACAAAAACAGATTTGTCTATCACGCACAGTTTCTGGGTACATGTAATAAACCTGTTCTGGATGACAATTTTTCACGTTGAAATGACAGCCAAATGGCAAAATGGTTATATGCTCGGGCTTATCTGGTTTATGGAAATTGCCCATGTACTATAGTATCGGCTAAAGCAAAATATAAAAGTAAGATATAAAATGGCGTATTTAATTACATCTGCAGATGTGTTTATACGGCGGTAATGGTTGAACCTCCCACGTGACACTTTTTGCCATTCCCTCGTTTTCATTTACCTTTATATTTACCCCGACTTATTAGAACTTTATTGTTTAATTTATGGTAAGTAAAAATCTGAGATGAAGGCTTGTTATTTCGTTCTACAGTATCATTATGATCTAATCATTTATTTTATGCTAAAAATACATCTTCTGGTTTTCATGATGGCATATCAATGAAAATAATGTATACTTTTTGTGTCTTTTTGTAAGAGTTCATACATCCCCTAGTTAAGACAAGACGACTTTTTAAAAAACAATTTTAGTGTATCTTTACTGTATAAATACTAATCTTTTTGTTTGCCTTATGAAATATACAATTTGATTATTCATACCATATCGCAAACAGACAACTACAAAATAATGTATGCCAGAAATCAAATTCAAATTGACATTGCAATGATGATATTTACGAAACATTGAATGAACAGTTATTTATATATTTGAAATCCTTATTCGCGTACCTTATCAACCAATTCCCAACATCCTATAATTTTTATTATCGCTGGTGCAGTCTATGTGCAGAAATTAACCCATGACCATGCATAATGCTGGTCGTTATTTTTCAATTTCGTTTTCAATTCATCTATCTTGATTGTTACATATTTCCCTAAGGAGTAATTAATCTGCCCGACAATGAATATCTTTGTAATTAATGGTAGATCAAGAAAGCATGCTAATACATAACCTAGCAAACTTATTTGGAAAATTAAAAGCATAAACAACATTTTTGTATAAGCAGTTCTATAGTATAATTATCATGAAATGTTCTCAATTTGGATCATAATAAATTATTCTGATGATTTGAATGTATTGTGCGTACGTGAACAAGTAAAATCATTGATGTATATTAGAACAGCCACACATTAAATAGTGAAGGGGTGTAAGAATGTGATGAAGATCCATGCAATCAGGATGAACCCATGTTTATGAGACATCATTTTTATTAAGTATGTCATTAAATTGCAAGGATTCAATCTAATTAATTTGTCATACGGGAGAGAAATCGTATCATAAAATATAAAAAGGAGGCGTTAGGCACATATAATATCAGTTTGAAATGGTATCATCATTATTTGTTGAAAAACAAGTTATGGCTATAGTCTGCAGTATAAAAATTACAAAATATATTATTAGAGATAAACGTTCATGAGATTAAGGCAAGGATTTGGGATAGTAATTTTAATTTGTGAGAAATTCTTCAAAGGGGATTTAAGTCATGCTGAAACCGTATATGTTAGATGACAACTTTTCAACTTAATACGTCATGCATGAGCAAGCACCTGAATTGGAAATTAACAAAATCCGTTTATAAAGGAATTCAAGATTTTTGCAGGATTTTTACCCACAGCGGTACTTTAACGACCTTAACCATCGCATATGCTTTGTCAAAAAAATAATACTTGGTCGCTGAAAAACGCATACGTTGCCTATGTTTCAAATAATTTCATTTATATGCGATTTGGTTTTTTCCACGTCGCTTAATTCTAATTTATCTTATTTCGACTTTAAAACAATAAATCGACCTGTTAAAATTGTAAAATAAAGCTGAAATGAACGGGAAAAAGAAATGTCTAGTCTTCTTGACATATCAAATTATTCACAAAAATTTAAATGTACATTATAATATCAGCAGAACAACATTTTCATAAACCATTATCATGGTAAATTGTATGATAAAAACATTTTATAGGAGAAAAACCTTAATGTTCACATTAACAAAATCAATTGTGATAGGTTTATTTCAGACAATGTACATACATCATTGAGTTTGATGTAGCGATAGACTTTTATTTTCTTTCAATGACATGTATAGCCAAAGAAAAATGCACGGAAAAGACATGTTTACGGCACAGCTCTATGTTTTCAAAATAGTTCGAGATGATAATCTTTTGTTTCGTAAACATATTTTCAGTTACCGTCCATGAACAGGCTCAATCAAACCGAGCCTGCAACATTTTCAATTTTGCCGTGTTGGCCTTTCTTTAGGGATTCTTTATTTATCTATTTTATGATCACATCCGTGTTATTTGTGCCGTGTGGCGGCTGTAAAAAGTCTCCCCGTACATTTAATCAATGATGTTATATTTTCGATCCTTGAAGATCGTTCAGCACGACATTATTGTTGTGCTTGTGGTATTTTTAGTTTCAACTTTTCGGCATTTCTAGTTGGGTGGTTCCAATATTCCTACTTGAATAATGTTGAATCACCCTAAGGATATGTTGCCTGCTTTTTAAATTTGTCTTTTGACGTCTTATCTGTGATACGCAGGCTTCATAACCTCAGATCCCCTTTCAAAATTCCATTTTATTTAGTTCCGCCCATTGTTTTCTCGTTTAGGGCAAAAGCATTCTTTTACTTGGGGACCATACGCCGCTTTTCATGGAATGGCACTACTGTGTTACATTGAAGGTTCCATGATAACCGCCGTATGAAAACATCTGCGGATGTTTCTAAATTCAAAATTTTACTATTTCATGTTTAAATGTTGAATTCTGCTTAAGCCGGTGCTAGGGGGCGTGGGCGGTAACTTGCACTTTCCATTACCGTCCATGAACAGGCTCAATCAAACCGAGCCTGCAACATTTTCAATTTTGCCGTGTTGGCCTTTCTTTAGGGATTCTTTATTTATCTATCTCGTTATGTATAAAAAGAACTCTCACAGGGTTCGTTTAAGTTGAAATGTCACATGCGGGATATTGTGACACAGATCGAACCTCCAATGTTTGAGCAGAGCAATCAATATTAAAATCGGGATTGTTAAGTCACAAGGGAAAACATCATCCTTACTCTTAGGAAGGATATTGACAATACTGTCAATGATGTTCCTACGGAAATAACAGTCAAAATATTGCAAAAAACACGTGATAAGACACTTTAACATTTTACAAAGAAAGATTTAAAGTATAAAAATATGTCTGGATTAGAGTAATGTATTTCAGTTAGGTTTTAACATCATTAATGTTATGTACATAAATCTTTGGTTTTGAAGTAGCTACATAAATCTTTGGTTTTGAAGTAGCATTTGTAAAACTGCATTAAAGAAACCTAAATTAAAGAATTTAGGTGCGCGGTTATCAAATGCACTTGCAAATAGTGTAAACATTGTTATACATTGCATTAACAATGATAATACAGTATCGTAAGGAATATCCTTTCTACCTTGTCCTGTTTTACCTGTGTGTTAAATTATTTTGTAAGTTAATTTAGATTTATTTGAAGATACAGAAATATTGATTCAATAATTACGCAATTTCCAAAGTAACATAATCTGTCAGAAAAACATTTTTTTTTTTTTTTCTTTTGATAATATACATTTTCAAACATGTGCCGAGTAAATCAAACCCAGTGGGATCATGTTTTGGTTTAATTACGACATTTCATCTTTGAGGCGTAACGTTTTGGGCAAAACAAAGGTATAAAATACGAAAATCGATACGAAGATGCTTAGTCCATTACTTTAACGGAGCCGATAGGTGTAAATGTTAAAACATAGTGAATATAATCAAACGTGTTTGTAGTAATTTCTGTCAATTTTCATGTAATTTAAAATGGTCAAAATGTTTACAACAAACTTCCTGTTTTGGCGGGGATAAAATAACACAATTTAAATTAAATAATTTCTTTACACAAAATGCGATCATAATATTGATTTTACCACACAAAGTGTAACGTTAAACAATGCATTCACTCTTATGTATATGCAGATTTGACTTAGCAGGAAGATCATCATAAACAAAAGATTACTGACAAAGATTCTTACAAGTACAAATGTCGCTGCAATGCTCCGCGCAAAAGAATGCGCTCATTACAGATACCTTACCAAATAATTCCTGCGCACAAGTCATTTTCTATTTAGATTAAGTACTAGTGTTCATTATCAAATGGAATCCAAGCAAGAAATGCAGCAAGTGACGATGACCTTGTAGGCATCTGATGACCATATATTCTTATGGTTAATTGGATTTAACCAGAATTGTACATGTATATCATAGATGAATGGGCGGACGAAAGACGTTGTTCATCATGAACTTTGGTAGGCTTGCTAGAGATAAGAATATTAAATGTATTTTCTTTGGAACATACAAAACAGTAGTCAAAATTAACAGAGTCTGTTTTTTATTATTATTATGATTGTAACAAATATACAAACAGAAAATAAAAATAGCAAAAAAGGGAATAATATAATATTACATGCATTTATTTTTTCATGTCAAATTAAGTAAACACTGGTATGAAAAATTGTGATGAATTTCAAAAAGACCAAATTCAGGATTTTTTTGTTACACGCGTTGACAACATTAAAAATCATGAATAAATTTGCATGGCATGTTGATATAGTAAAACATTATTTATCAATTGAAGACTGTTACTTGAATTTCAGACAGATATGGGGAAATTCATGCGAGTCAATGATATGAAAGCTTTATGAAGAGTGCAATATATGGTTGAAAATGTTTGCATTTCATTTCCTGCAAAACTCTCCAGTTCGTTATCTATTGCTACCATAACGCGAAACAAATGACCGTAAATAGATTTTCGGCATTTCACAATGTGAAGGTCATATCTATTTATAGCTTTCAGGTACAGCAATAAATATATACATATAAACTACTGTGTACTACAAAATAGTAAGTAATTTTCTGTAGAAGATACAAATGTAAGAAATAAATTACCAAATTTAAAGTATTTTTTTTATTTTGTCTTTTATACTGCTTTTATATATAAAATTTGTTTTCGTTCTCATCCATTGATATGACATACTACGTCACCGAATGGGAAACCAATATATGACTTTACATAATAGAAATCGAAGGGAATTCTTGCATCAGAATTTATATTTAGCTGTAAATCAAAGGGATTAATTGATAAAAATCTGTTCCACGATAAAAAAAATAGTCAACACTAATAGCTCCGCGCCTGTGGGCCCGGAGCAATAAAGCTGTATTAAATCAGGGACAACATTTGTTTATGCGACGGCTTTATTCTAACAGTGTAACTGATTGTATGTTTTAATTATATCAGCATAAAGAACAGCAAGATAATTGTATTATCACATGTAATACTCTTCTTTTTATCTTAAATTAAGATGCACATCTTCTTGAAATTTTGGCAATTTTATTGAATACACATTCTTTTGTAAAAACATTAAGTTCGAACATTAAAATCCATAGAAACGTTATCCTTGTAGCAAATGTACGCGTGGCGTTTTTTCTTCTTACATACCGATTTGGATTTTGAATTTCTTTATTAATTTCTTCACAACTAAACAAGTTTGACTTAAAATGCCCTTATCTGATATTTTATTGAAGAACGATTGTGTTAATGTAATCTGATTATTCTTTTTTTCCCTTAAATGAAATAATATAAAACTTCTACTCAATGGGTATGCTTAATAAATAGACATGTTAGTCTAAAGTAGTTTTAACAATTGATGAAGTAAAATATAAATATAATATCACTGCATTCGTATAAAGTTAGGACAAAAGTTCTTGCCTTGCAGTAAATGTTGATGGTAGCAACTATAGTAAGTATAAAAGCAATTCGTTTTTATTCTTTAATTTGTACGGCTATTACTTATATAACTTATGCATGTCATTCACCGTTCTCAGTTTTAAATATAATCTTACTCGCAGGTTTGTGAACAATGTGGTAGCGTGCACTTTTCATCAAATTCAGCATTAACAATTGAATATGTTTTAACTATAATAGCTGAAAATGTGCCTGTCAAATGAAACAATGGTGCGATTCTTTTGCAATGTTTAATCGGGCCTAAATAAAATAAATTGTATATAATCAATTATAATTTATGAACTCCCAATGTATATAGAGCAAATTATTCTGTAATTTGATCATAATAACAGGAAATATGCAAATTATGAAAAACAAAACATTGCCCGGGTATCTTTAACAGAAGTTAGAAGTATCAATAACTTTTAGTAAATTCTAAATGCATATCCATTTCACTGACATGGTTAGTATCTATAACTTATATTTCCCTTTTATTAGAAAAAAACAATTGTTTACAAAACTATATAAAACTACATATCGTAATATGACAATCACAACAGAAGGTTTGCATATAATAAACTAATACATTGATTAAAGGCATATTATGCCCTAAAATAGCTTTAATTTAATTTTGTCAAAAGCGTTTTCTTCTATGGTGTTCTGTTTTGGTTTCTAAAAAGTAACTCATTGGTCAATTATCTGATCTGAACTATATTTTGTTCCATTGCATTGAGGCATTAAGTACAGTTATTACTTAATGATTTTGCATTCAATTTAAATCAATTAGTTTACATTTTACTTTTTTATTACATAGTTTCAAATTCAGTATTACTATCTTCTAACTAACACGCTCTTAACCCATTTTCAAAACGTTATAACACTAATATTTGCCTTTTCTAAACATGTATAATTTATTTGTTTCTGAAAAATTCTGTGCCTTGAAGTTTTTTTTAAAAATAAAACTACATATCAATATCAAAATGTTGGTCGGCATCAAATACACTCAATTAATTGTAAATGCATATCCATGTCAACATGGTAATTCTGTAAAACTTTAATTTACTCATCATACAGATAACTTTCTTACATTCATGATTACATACAAGGACGTATGAAACTGACAGAGAACTTTTAAACATGTACAGACGATTGTTATTCTAATGGAGCTTTATTTTACTGCTTAAAGCTTCTCTCTGTAATCTTGTAAGCGGCATGCCGCTAGATGAAAAAAGAAACTTTCTATATCAAATTTTGGAAAACTATATATTCAGTAGATTTAAAAAAGTTAAACTAAGATTGTATTGTACAAAGTATGTAAAAGCTACTCGTTTAATCATTTATTTTACCTCTTCTTTAACTTAGAAATGTGAATTTCTAAAAGGTAAAGATTTTTTGCCGATAGTAGATACCTTTGTTTTTTTATACTTTATAAGTATATGTTACACATTCTCCCTTAAAAGAACGATTGTAAAATGTTAATAAAGAATATCACAAATCTTGAGGCGCGCCGCTTTAAAACAACTTCTACTCAACAAAATTAATACAATTAGAAAACATAATCATATTTGTCAGTTCATACAAGAATCAGTTTCACATAATCCTCATCATCCTGTGTTCTGTGCTACATGTATGTTAGTAAACTATAACAGTTATAAAGTTAAATACAAACAGGGAAGACCTTATGTTTACTAGACAACATAGCAATAAATTGTGTAATTCATTGAGGGATTTAATTTAAATTAACATAAAAATACCTTTTAAAACATTCGTCATAGCATTCCGAGAAGATATTTAACCGTGGTTACGGACAAGGTTTTGAGAATAGTGTTTTCATGAAAACTGCCCAAAATTTCATCGTTGCAATTGTAAGACATTATAAATTTTGATTGATTGATTAATTTAATTTCATCTGTTGTGTTATGAAGTTTGATAATATCCGCGTTAATTTAGTACTTTTACTGCTTTTAGTTCTACGATTTTCACTGCGTTTTACTTTTGTTCTTATTTGTTTAATTAGATTTATATCAAGATTTTCACATGATTGTATCAAATATGCAATTATGTTAATTAACAAGAAGTAACTTTTTAAAAGAAATTTGGTCGTGGTAAATCTGTTAGAACATCCGAAAATTATTTCGGATATTTGTATTCATGAATTTTGTTAGCAGTGCTTGTGCAAATTCAAAGAGATGCAGGAGTCTCACGAAGGTCAACAAAATGAAATATTGATGTTTTGTGATATTCTAGGTATAGTTACTATCTTCCCTCTACGACGTTTATGTATAAACAACAAGTATTCAAACCCAGAACAAAATGTACGTCAGAATCTAGCTTGTGATGTTAATCAGAGGGTTCTAAATCAATCGAGTTAATTACTCTTTATTCAAACACAAACTGACATCAACGTTCTGTAACCTAACTGAATGAATTGTTGTTAAGTTACATAATAAGAATCATGAATGCATGCGTGTACATGCTATACTTTTTGTTGAACGTTTTCCTTACTAGCTATAGATTTGTTAGCAAATTAAAAACATGACGTTGAAACTAAAATACATATTAACAAGCTGGCATTCATTCAAGGTATAAGATGTGTAAATGACGATGTTCAACAATCATCTAAAACTTTTGTTTAACTTTATCATATTCTTGACACAAATACAATAAAGTACACCATTCTTTTTGAAAAATATTGACGTTTGAATTTAAACAACAAATACGTTTTCATCAGTTATAGATGAAGTTTTGTTTATTTAATCTTAATCTTAATTTTGAAATAGTTAGACACAAATGCTACAATTGCACAATGTTAATATAGCTTAACAAAATTATTTCTAGCAATATTAAACATAATGATAAGATTTCCTTCCCATTCCGTAATAATATATAATATTGCGCAGAATTAAACAACAGATATCACATTTCACCATGCTACAAGTAACTTAAACAACATATTTCAGTGTCTTCTAAACATTGAATCTAATGTACAGAAATACATTAAGTTTTGCCCAGTCACAATTGTTCAATAAGATGGGAAATGAACTGTGAATTAACTCATTATTCTAATCAACACAAGTGTCAAAGACCTCTTTCTAGGAACAATTACACCTGATGCTGTGCGTAACATGACAACTCTATCAATTGTTCTAGTGAAAAATCCGACATAAAATTAATTTTCTATACAATACGGTTGAAATGCGATATTCTTTTTGTTTTAAGATTTATTAATACTTTTGCCGAGAATGAAAAGATTATTACTCAGAGTTAGAAATAAATGAAAATGTATTTAATAAAATGGAAATTGCTGTAATTTTTAGAATTGAAAAGGAATATATAACTGTAATACGTGAAATATGAGATTTAGGGAAACACGAAGAACCCTAAAGCACACTTATTACCATATATTACAATGTTTTAAAATACAAAAAAGTAAACAAATCAGTACGGAAAAGGAAAAGGTATTCCCAGCTCACTAGTTTAAGTGCAGTAAGACTTAAAATATATTTAACCAAAGTTGATAAGTATAAACGCATTTAGACTGATATTAGTAACGCTTTCTATTTAACAATTAGACTAGTGAGAGGAAAATAGAACAGTAGAAAAAAATGGTTGGGTTTATTCTACTCCTCTAATAGTGTTTACTTTGTTAGATTTTTTTATCATTTAATGATAAATAATGTTACTTTATAATTTTTGTAAGACATATAACCAATATCGCCGCCTTGCTCAGTTACAATGACATAAAAGAGAAATGATATAGAATGAAATACGCAAATTCACGAAAAGTCTCGTCTTAAAAAAATGAAATCGTTAATCATTTGGTGTGTCGGGTCGCGTCCTGTGAACGTTGCCCTTGCCTTATTGATCTTTATTCTCGTTTTTTTTTGTATCAGTAATGTATCATGAAATTAATTGTTTCTGAAAATGTAAACTAAGCTGTAAGTTATACATATCAATTATTGGAAATCAAAATTGTATGCATTTCAGTTTAACTTCAATGGAAAAAAAATCTAATTATAATTTCCTCTAGATGAATTGTAGTCCCTTGGGCCATGAAGTGATTTAAAATACCAGGACGAATGCATCACATTGCAAAATAATTAAATATATCGAATTACAATTTAACTAGCAAAACGTTTGTCGACTATGAAACAAATATAGATCATTAAAAAAATAAATTATGAATTTATAAGATGTAACAATATTTCATTTGTTTTATTATTTATTACTGACACTGTCTGTTATGACAGTGTACTGAAAATAACAATTCTCCTACTGCACTTGTTATCAAAACATAGAGAGCCTTTATCCAGTGGAAATAAATACTTACAATTAAATAATATCCCAGTTAGATTGCAATTTGATTTATTTTAACACCGACTCGAATTACAACATTGTCACACATTATTCAAGTAAAAACAGAATAAACTATGAAGAAAATGATAAAATTAATAAGCATTAGATATTTTACCTTAAGACAAACTCCAAGACAAACTTGTTTTCCGTTTCTTCAAGATGCAGGAACAGGCAAAAAAAATAATTACTCCTTATAATTTTGTATTTATTAAACTACTTACATAGTGGTTTATCAATGTTAATATGTTGATTACTGTAGATTTTTACAGTATTTGTGATTATGTAATATAATTTGTGAAATGGTACTTTTTACGGCCCTAATCATCGCTGATGCCTTAACTTTCAAGTCAATACGTTGCCTTTTTTTCAAATAATTTTAACTATATGCAACGGCGCTTAAAGCTTATTTATTAAACATTCGATTTCAAAAGTGTAAAAAGACCTGTTAAAATTGTAAAATAAACCTGAAAAAACGGGGAAAAAGAATGACAAGCCTTCTAGACATATGAAATTATTCCAACAAATGTAAATGTCCGTTAGCAGAACAACATTTTCATAAAATGAATTGAATGATAAAAACATTTTATAGGAGAAAAACTTTAATGTTCACATTAACAAAATCATTTAAGATAGGTTTATTTCAAACCAGAGCATGCACATTAATCATTGAGTTTAGTCCTTTATTTCCTTTCAGCCAAAGAGAAAAATGTATGTTAAAGACTCTATTTACGATACAGACCTATGTCTTCAAAATAGTCCGAAATGATAATCTTTTGTTTCGAAAACATATTTCCAGTCCCGTAACGTATAACAACACTCACAGGAGTCCGTTTATGTTAAAATGTCACATGTGCGATATTGTGACACAGATCGAACCTCCAATGTCTGAGTAGAGCAATCAATATTAAAATCTTGATTGCCAAATCAAAAGGGAAAACATCATCCTTAATCTTACGGAGGATATTGATGATACTGTCAATGATGTTCCAACGGAAATAACAGTCCAGTAATTGCAAAAAGCACGTGATTAGACGCTTTAACATTTCAAAGAAAGATACAAAAGAATAAAAATCTGTCTGGATTAGAGTAATGTATTTCAGTCAGGTTTTAACATCATTTAGACTATATAAACATTAAACTTTGGTTTTGATGTAGTATTTGTAACACTGAAGCCTGATATAATCAATTGTATTATTAAAGAAAGAATTTAGGTGTGAGGATAAGTGAAAACAAATGCATATCAAATAGTTCAAAAATAATTTGTATTAACAATGATAATACATATATTCAAGGAATATGCTTTCTACCTTGTCCTGTTTTACCGATGTGATAAGTCATTTGTTAAATTGATAAAGATATATTTAAAGACACAGAAGTATTGATTCAATGATTTTAATGCAATTTTCAAAGTAACATAATCTGCCAAAGTAACACACCTTTTTTTTCTTTTGATTTTGAAACATGTACCGAGAAAAATACAACCCAGTGGGATCATTTTTTCTGCATAGTTTAATTACGACAATTCATATTTGAGGCGTAACGTCTCAGGCAAAACAAATCTATGAAAT
The DNA here is from genome assembly GCF_026571515.1 of Ruditapes philippinarum. Lineage (NCBI taxonomy): Eukaryota > Metazoa > Mollusca > Bivalvia > Venerida > Veneridae > Ruditapes > Ruditapes philippinarum. The sequence goes on from NW_026860900.1 coordinate 322,425, forward strand.
ACGAAAATCGATACGAATATCTTTATTATTTTACTTTTACAGAGCCGATTTGCATCAGGAAACCTATAGCTGTGCATGTGAAATACATACTGAATATAATCAAACGCGTACGTAGTAATTTCTAGATACAATACCACAACAATTTCAATATTTTCGTAATACAAAAAGTGATAATAATGTTGATATTTTGATTTTACCACAAATAGTGTAACGTTAAACAATGCAGGTACTCTTAATGTATACGTAGATTTGTCCTAGCACGTTTATCAACAAAGAAATACTGACACAGAATCTTATAAAACTATATTAAATCAGGGCGAACATTGTTTATGAGACGGCTTTACACTTACTTTGTAACACATTGTATGGTTTAATTACTTCAGCTTGTAGAACAGCGAGATAATTGTATTATTAGACTAAAAGCACATGTCATACTCTCTTTCCATTTAGATGCCCATTTTCTCGGAACCTTGGCAATTTTATTAGATGCACATTCTTTTGTAGAATTATTGAGTACGAAAATTAAGTTCCTTAGAAACAGAAAGCGTTGTCCTTGTAGCCAAAATTCTTGTGTCGTTCTTTCTTCTTACATAACGATAAAATATAAAATTTCTTCATTAAATTCACAACTAAGCAAGTTTGACTTAAAATGCCCTTATCTGATATTTTATTGAAGAACGATTGTGTTAATGTTATCTGATTATTCTTTTTTCTTTGAATAAAATAACTTCAAACTTCTACTCAAGGGGTATGCAAGGGGTATAAATCTAGCGTATTATCAACATTGGCGAAGTAAAAGATGAATATAATACCATTGCATTCGTACAAAGGTAGGCCAATAGTTCTTGGCTTGTAGTAACTGTTGATGGTAGCAATTATAGCTAGTATTTGAGCAATTGGTTTTTATTCTCTATTTTGTTTGCCTATTAGTAATGTAACTTGTACATTCCATTCACCTTTTGTTATGTTTAAATGTGCATTTACCCATTCTCACTGTATATAGAATAATTTATTTTGTAATTTAATCATAACAGGAAATGTGCACATTATGAAAAACAAGACATTGTCCAAGTAATTTTTGAACAGAAGTAAGTAGTCAATATCATTTAGTAAATTTTAAATACATATCCATTTCAATGACATGGGTAGTATCTCCAATCATAAAATCTTCCTTGCTTTCAGACTAATCAGAATTATCTAAAACTAATTTTGATTCCGTAATTTCACCATAACAACAAGACATGTGCATGTTATTAAACAAAAAAATACATTGATTAAAGGCACATTATGTGCCAGAATTTTTTTTATTTATATGTTCTCAAAAGTTTATTTTTATTTTATGGTGTATTGTTATAGTTTCTAAAAAGACACTCATTGGTCAATTATCTGAAATATCTTTTGTTCTGTTGCATTGAGGCATTAAGTACAGTTATTTTTTAATGATTTTGTATTGAAGTAAAATCAGTTTATACTTTACTTTTTTATTATCATAGTTTCAAATTCAGTGCTACTCTTATTATGTGAGAATCATCTAACATGCTCTAAAACCATTAAAAAACGTTATATCACTCATGCTTGCCTTTTCTAATCATGTATAATTCGTTCGTTCTGAGGAATAATGTGACTTTAAGTTGTTGTTATTTTTCAAATTTGAATAAAACCCTATATAAAACTCATATCTCATTCTGTGCTTTTACTTTGTGGGCCAATTGTCCGATCATTTATTTATTATTTGCTAATCAGTTACAAACTATCTCTTCTTCTTTAAGTCGTGCTTTGTCTTGCGCCCTGTCTAATTTTTGTTTGGGTCTTCCTGGGCTTCTTGACACTGGTTCTTGTTGCTGGGTAATGCGGGGCTGCGTTAATTGAACGCCGCCTTTCCTTGTTGATCTTGTTTACCATATTCTATATATCACAAACGTAAGTCGGTATTGATTACACTTTTCAATTTTAAATGCAACATGGTAATTATCTAGAATTTAATTTACTTATCTTACATTTAATCTCTTGCATTCATGATTAACTTACAAACAATGACGTATGTATATGACAGAAAACTATCAAAGTATGTGCAGACAATTCTACAGGTAAATAGTTTTATCACTATATTTACTGCTAAAAGCCTCCTTAGGTTTTTTTGCAATCTTGTTAAGGGCAAGCCGGTAGATGAATAAAAAAAACCCTTCCAAAACTATATATTCAATAGAATTAAAGTGTTAAACTAAGACTGTATTGCACATAATATGTAAAATGTTTTTATCATGAATTATACCCCGTTTCAAACATAGTAACATGCATTTCTGAAAGATTTTCGATATTTTTTGCAGACATTAGGTACCTTTCATTTTTCATACTTCATATGTATATGTAACTCATTCTCCATTAAAAATAAAATTTATTTATAAAGAATATCACAAATCTGGAGGCGAGCCGCTATAAAACAACTTCAACTCAACGAAATTAATACAATTACAAAACATAAACCAATTACATATTTGTCAGTGCATGCAATAATCACATAATCTTCACAACCCTGTGCTGTGTGTTCCATGTATGTAAGTAAACTGTAAGAGTTATAAAGTTAGATACAATCAAGGAAGACCTTATGTTTACGAGACAGCGTGGCAATAAATTGTGTAATTCATTGTGTGATTTAATTAAATTAGTGTGTAATACGGCGAGATAATCGCATTATCAGACATAAAATTTACGTTTGAAAGCATCCGTAATAGCATTCTGAGATGATATTTAACCATGGTCCCGGAAAAAGTTTTCAAAATAGTGTTTTGATAAAAACTGCCCAAATTTCATCGTTGTAATTGTAAGACATAATCAATTTTGATTTATTTATTTAATTTCATCTGTTGTGTTATGTTGTTTGATTAATAATTAATAAATACAAATAATTAAATGAAAAAATTGACGAAATAGGTCAGGCAATAAAATCGTTTGACCATTGTTTTCCACCATTCATGTATTCGTTTTTATGCTACCCTACCCGAAAAATTTCGGGGGAGCATATAGTCGGCGCCTTGTCCGTCCGTCTGTCCGCCCGTTGTCTTGTCCGGAGCATAACTTGAAAACCCTTGGAGATAATTTGTTGAAACTTCATACAATGGTAGAGGGCATTGAGGGGAAGTGCAGTGTCAAAGAACCATAACTCTATTTTGCCCGGTTTTTGAATTATCTCCCCTTATAGAAAAATCTTGTCCGGGGCATAACTTTAAAACTATAAGAGATATCAACATGAAACTTTGTAGGTGAATAGATCTCAATGGGTAGATGTGCAGTGCATAAGAACAATAACACTTTTTGTCCTTATTTTGGAGTAATTGCCCTTTGTTAATTTTTTACACTTTGAACTTTGTCCGGAACATAACTTTACTCTAAAACTATAAGAGATATCAAGATAAAGCATTGTAGGTAGATAGATCTCATTGAGTAGAGGTGCGGTGCAAAAGAACCATAACTCAGTTAAGCCTCATTTTTTAATTATCTCCCCTTTTAGAAAATCTTGTCCAGGACATAGCTGTAAAACTATAACATATATCAACATGAAACTGTGTAGGTAGATATATCTCAATGAGTAGATGTGCAGTGCACAAGAATCATAACCTGCCTTGCCTAATTCTGGAGTTATTGCCCTTTGTTTATTTTTACGTTTTGAAGTTGTCCGAGACATAACTCGGAAATCATAAGAGATATCATCAAGAAATTTTGTAGAGAGATATCATCAAGAAACTTTGTAGGTTGATAGATCACATTAATTAAAAGTGCAGTGCTAAGAACAGTAACTCTGCCTTGCCTAATTTTGGAATCATTGCACTTTGAACTCTGAAACTACAAGAGGTGTACTTTCCTGTGTCCAAAACCTATTCGGGGAGCATCACCCGGCTCAAACCGGGCTCTTGTTTAAAATGATGCTCAACTTCGTTATGCAACTTTACAAAGGATGGTAATTGTTCATGATGAGCAAACTTGCAATTGTGCACAAGATGGCTTGCTTATTTCACTCAAAATGCGTTTCTTGTACTGAAAACAACGCATTTTAGGACCTGTTCGCCCATTGAACGCATCACACAAAACAACCTATTCGACTTTCAGACCTAAACGATAACAGAACAGTACGTGGATTTATATAGGGGTTCATTGCGGCCTAGTTTTACCTTTAAATTTAACGTTAACTGTATGCTTAGCTCAATTTTACTGCTTTTACCGAGCGTTAAGGCCGCCATTTTATGAGCCCATTGTACGATTTTGGTCACGTGATCATCCGCAGTGTGAAGAGATACCACGACCAATGCATCACATTGAAAAATTCTTAAACATATCGAATTACAACTGAACTAGCAAAATGTTTCTGGTCTATGAAACAAATGTTGACCATTGCGAATAAATTATAATTATATAAAAGATGTAACAATTTTTCATTAGTTTTATTTTCTATTAGTGACACTGTCTTTTGTGACAGTATACAGAAAATAACAATTCTTTTTTCTATAAACATAAGTAAATATGTCCTACAGTTCACAATTACATGTATATAGAAAAAAATCGAATCAATTTTGCCTACAAATAATTGTCACCTTCTATCGATTTTAATTTCTATCTTAACTCGTAAATATAAATGTACAATGGTAATTTCATATTTAAATATCTAAAACGGTCGAGTATCTTATTGTACAGCACTGCTGTTAAATAAAACTCAAATATAGAATTTTTAATAATAATAATAATAATAAAACGGAAAAAAATACTCGCCATAATTTGTACAATATTATTCAACACGGATACTGACAGGAAAACTGAACATTTACAGGGCGAACAAGTGTTTGGAAATGCAATTAAATTCCCTATATCTTCATAAATTCTTATTATATGATAAAATATACCTTTTGTTCTTCTTTGACGTAAAATACTGCTCGTCTATTTCTTACTGTACCTTTCAAAATGTTTACGATATGTAAATTTACTTATTTAACACATAAGCTAATGTTTTCTATGTTCTTAAGTTTTCTGTCTAAATAGTACTATACTGCTGAAAGACTAACAATTTACCCAAACTTACTTAAAGTGAAATACTCCATTTATTATAAGATACTTTTGGCTTTCTCATATGAAAAATGGTAATTATGTAAGTTACGTTTACTTGAAATAATAATCCCTACAAAACAAAAGATCAGAATGTACAACACGTTGTGAGGTACATACTAAAAAAAACTGGTTTATCTTAAATTTTAACTGAATCTTAAACTAGACACATTAATTCACAAAATTCCAAAGGCAAGCCAAGTAGTCACATTGTCTTGCAATTTACACTTTGCATTCTGATTTATTATCAAACCAAACACATCATTCCCATACTTTACAGTTGATAACGATGAAAGGTCTCTCACAATCTAGAAAATGATGTGTCATTAATCATCATCGTAACAGCATCTCCGTTCTGAGATGTTTTCTTAAGTAATTTGACAAAAACTATAAGATATCAGCAGAAGATCAGCTTTCATTTCTGACAAAAATAGCATCGTATCGTTGCTAAAGTGGACTGCTTTGTTTATCTTTGTTCTTATATGTTGTAGGCAGTCATGACCTAATTCGTTGTTTTTATCAATGTAACATATTAAATGCATACACATGATAAGCACTCATATATGATATGTTTCAAGCACGAATTTAAGCAAATTTTACCCTTATGGCTGATGGGTGGCGTGAGGGATCTTGCACTTATTCATTATCCCACATGTAAAGACTCAGTCAAACCGAGTCTGCAATATTCATGTAATTTTGTTGTGATAAATGCTTCCGAGGAATCACTTTGTGACAGATTTTTATACTTCATAACAGTAGGTTTGTGAGGTTGTTTTGACCCCTGGTGTTGCTTTTAGTTTGTAACACACGAGGTTAGTCAAAATCATCTTTCCTGTTTTAAACAAAGTATTATGAATGTCGCATGATGCAATTGAATTACTTATTACGAAACTGTATGTCAAATTACTTCCATTACATTTATTTTCAAATATAAAATTATTTTCGGTAGGACGCTTATTCTAACAAGAATATACCCCTCTAAATTGATAGTTTGCATTGATTGATTCATTGGTGGAATTCCTGTACTATACAGTATCATTTAGTCTGTTTAGTAAAATTAACCTTTATGTGCTGAAAGCCAATCAGATTAAATCTCAGTTACGGTTCACTTAAAGTGTGTTACTTAATGCAATTCTCTTAAAATATCTTCGGGGACATAACTAACTTATATCCGGGCGGAAATCATAGAAACAGTTCGACGAATTATTTCCGGAAACTATCTTCTATTTCTATAATGAAGTAAACATTCACTACAATAAATCATCAGCCATTATCTTCATTACGACAGTATCTGAGTTTACGTCATGGTCATCAAACACATTGCTTTGTTATCTATTGTATTCCTTATTGAACATATATTCACATATTACATATCGATTACATCAGTGTACAAAGATGAAAAGAAGTTTAAAATAATATCTCGTATTTAGTAAGTCTCATTTTAGACATTTCTTTGTAATCTTCCAATATTTTCTCCTGTAATAAAACACAACACAATTCACGCTTGTATTTATTCAATACTTCTTAACTTTCATTATAGATTTATAGATAAATAGATTTTTGTTCAGTATAGAATACACACACATGACATAGTGAGCCTTAATCTAGTGCAAATGAAATCTAACAATTAAATAATATCATTGTTAGATTGCAATAAAGTTTAACACCGACTAGAATTACAGCATTGTCTCATATTTTTCAAGTAAAAATAGAATAAGCTATGAAGCAAATGATATAATTAGTAGGCCTTAAGACAAAATTCAATAATATAATATTAATATTCAGTTATCAATTCATTATGTCACATTCACAAACTTAGACCTATTGCTTAAACACTCGGCAAGATACCAAGATGAAACTCTAAAAAGTAGGAAAGAGAATTTAAAAATGAGTATAACTTAGACTAAAAGAAATGCATCATTAAATATTAAATATGTTAAAAAAATAACAAAATGAATTAGAAACATTCCGATACCAAAACAACCGGACATAAATTTAATAACTCATATAAAGAATATTGGAAAATTACAAACTGTTCATGTACTTCTTTGCTTGTTTGGATTTTTACGGCACGTCAACACATAACTGGCCATATCGTGCCGAATGCTATAAAAGGCTTAAAATGTTATGTTAAACTTTGTAAATGACAATGAAAATGAGCCAATTAGATCCTAGAATACAAGTTTATCTCTTTCAAATAATCAATGATGTTTTTTGATGGAATTGTATTAAAGAGTTATTTACACACGGGCCTGTGAAAAATCATGACATTCAAGAAGAAAATGCTTTACAGTAAAATCTTCATTACAAGCTACACAGAAAGGGCATTGTCATTCTTTAGGAGAAAAGAGTGGGTTATTTTAGTGTGTCCAATTCGGCATCGAAGAAGAACTGTTTGATCATAGCGGTTTGACAGAGATAGACACATCAAGAGATGGGTTTATATCGTGAAGTTTATAAAAATGGCTTTGTCCCATTTTTGCTTTCCATTCAGATGATACGAGTTTCTAAAATCACGAGCAGGTAACAATAAGTCAGATTTTTGAAAATTTAATGATTGTTTAGCTAAAGCATCTACTTTTTCATTTCCTCTTATACCTACATGACTTGGAATCCAATATAATTTAACAGATTTTGTTTTAAATATATCATGAAATCATAAAAGAATTTCCTCATCATGATATTGTCAGTTTTTTTAAATTTTTAATGGATATTAAAAAAGGTACATTGAATGAAGGTATCTGCCAATGCTAGATAATTCAGCTGACAAGCTGACTACGAAAAACCAAAATAGCAGAATGACTTGAACCTTTGACCTGTGGAATTGCAAATGCACCCTTGTTAGTTAACCTACTCCTGTAAGAATGGACAGTGTCCTGTGAGATGAAATATTCTTCCTTATAATCTGGAGCAAGACCATATTTTACTTTAAAAACATGGCAAATGATGCTCTGATCTACACGTTTATAGACCGGTAACCAGATGAGTGAGCGAAAAGATTTTGACAAATAAGTGACACGGCATCATTATCAGGGACAAGCCTAATCAGCTAGTTCTAATATATGAAAAACAAGATCAACAAGGAAAGGCGGCGTTCAATGAACGCAACCCCCCCATGACCCAGCAACAAGAACCAATGGCAAGGAGCCCAGGCGGACCCCAAACATAAAAAGGACAGGGCAACGACACGTTAATCATTAAATGATAAATAATTTGTAACTGATTTGGAATTCAAAGAAAATAATAATAGGCCCACAAAGGGGAAGGGGACAGGAGACGGCGGGAAGGGGGGGTTTAATCAAAGAAATAAAAACTAGAGACAATGGGGAAGATACTTACCGTAGACGAGAAAACAACAAGGGACACAAGCATAAGTGTCACCAAAACAGTATGAAACAACATAGACATACATCTGAGGAACACAGTGGGGCGCCGCCTTGGAACGGTCAGCAGCATAATAATGACTGCTGGGGAGTTTAAACCGGTTAATGGTGCACCAAACCTCGCTCTTAGCCCCACCATGTTCCTATAAACGAGACAGTGTAAATAAAATGAATCCCCGCCAAGTGAAATTCTAACAGTTGTCATGGTTACAAAAGGTAAAATAAGTAAAACACTAAAATGATCATGTAGAAACATATAAAAGTAAACCCTAAGTTACTTGAAGTTCATCTTTAAGGGATACACCGCTTTTCAAGGAATGGCACGGAAGTGTCACATTGAAGGTTCCATGATAACCGCCGTATGAACACATCTGCGGATGTTTCTAAATTCAAAATTTTACTATTTTACGTTTCAATGTTGAATTCTGCTTAAGCCGGTGCTAGGGGGCGTGGACGGTAATTTGCACTTTCCAGTACCGTCCATGAACAGGCTCAATCAAACCGAGCCTGCAACATTTTCAATTTTGACGTGTTGGGCTTTCTTTAGGGATTCTGTATTTATCTATTTTATATCATGAAGTTTATTAAAGACGGCATTGTCCCAATTTGCTTTCCATTCAGATGAAACGAGTTTATTTATAGCCGTTCTAAAATCACAAGCAGGTAATAATAAGTCAGTTTTTTGAAAATTTAATGCTTGTTTAGCTAAAGCATCTACTTTTTCATTTCCTCGTATACCTACATGACTTGGAATCCAATATAATTTAACAGATTTTATTTTAAGTATATCATGAAATCGTAAAAGAAGTTTTAAAAGGAACGTGTTGTTATATTGATATGATCACCAACAAAAGTCTTATGTACCTTTCGCGTACAAAAAAATCACACAATGATCACTGAAAGATTAATGACACCGGACTGAGAATATTTTTCATGGTCAGACACTAAAATAAGATTTATATAGTTGATGTTGTATTACAGATTCTAGTCCTGTTTTAATAGACTAAATTAAACATGCCAAAAAGAAATAAATGCAGAAACAAGTGTGTTTGACTTTACATTTGTAGATACATCCGTGTTAATACCGCTAATAAAATAGTATCAACCTCAGAGAAATGACTGGTCGAGAAACATACACTGTCAAGAACACTGTTTAAATCAGTTTGTTTGGATGGTCTGTAGACCATTCTATACATAATAGGTTTGAATTTGTGTAGTAATAATTCAAGCTAGGTAGCTTCTGAGTTGATATGTTCTACGTCGTGATGAGAGTTGAATATAAAATCAATGCAAATATATATAAATACTCCCCCACCATGGCGATTTCTATCTAAACGTTGTACTGAATAGTTTCCAATGGACACATCACTATCTGGGACAGAATTGTCAATCCATGTTTCTGAAATACAAAAACATGCTGCTCGAATTTCTCGTGCAATGATTCTAATTTCATCCAATTTAGGTATCAAACCACGTGTGTTAATATGTTTAAAAATGGCAAAGCTTCTTAAACGATTTATAATTGGAACTGTCAAAACAGTCAGCAAAAGCTCCTTGGCACGGGTGCACATCTCCACAATCCATTTACCGTCTAAGTTCTGATACACTATGAAATTAAATGAATAGTCGCTCCGAGTACTGGTACAGTTCAGAAGTAATAGAAAATTCTTCAAAACATTGTATAGTTCAAAAGTAATAGAAAATTCTTCAAAACAACGTATCATATATACTGTGATAAATGTAAACGTCATTAACAGATATATAGAGAATACCATGCTAGTGTCTGATATTATAAAATTTATCAGGTAAGGCTAAGAAAAAAAAGAAGGGCGAGGCTGTGCCGAGCTGTCCTTTTTTTTTCGTGCCGAGCCTGATAAATTTTATAATATTAGACACTTGTTTGGTATTCTATTTATCATGTTTTCAATTTCAATTGTTGTTTGATTTTTTTTATTTTAATTGAAGCAAAACCCTATCCAAAACCTCTCGTGTTCAGACGGCGCGCAATAATATGTGAAATGCCAAATCAAAAAGAAATAGTCCCGAATGTTTTAGTTAATTGTAAGTGACGCGTTCATATTCAAAATTTCTATTCGATTCAAAGTTTATCAGTTAAATATTTCCAACCCAGTAGCAGGAAAATATATTCCATTCTTTTAATTTCATTTCGCAAATTTTGCATATTTTTGATGAGGTGTCTGATAAAGCTTGGGATGACTGATAAAGCTAGGTTTATCAGGCATGCACTTTATCAACAGAAATCAATGTAATGACATGATAAATATAAGCATGTTAACGTCTTGGAAGCTTGAAACCTTTACACTATTATTACAAAAATACCGAAAAAGCTCTCTAGGCAATAGACCACCAAACCCGTCAATGAGAAGGAGTCTTAAGATTTTCATTTGTACATGTATATGTTATTGTTTTCAGTGCTTTTATTTTTATAACCGCTGGGTACAAACACAATATCTAAAGAAAGGAATGTCCAAATAAACGTGTCATATAGCATTAAACGTACATCTTAAAATAAAATAAAATGTTGGATCACATTGTCACTACCAGAATATTTTCTTTAAGCTTAAATTACCCATTTACAACTTTTTTGTTCGAGTCTGCAATTCTCTTGTAATTTTGTTGTGATTAATGCTTCCGAGGGATCACTTTGTTTCCAGAATTTTACCTCATATTGATGGGGAAATATTTCACTAAGATTAAACTATTGATTTATTATCTGAGTCATCTAGTACTTCATATTTCGTCATATAACCTTCTAACAACACATTTTAGTTATAATTATATATTTTATTATATTCAAATTTGTTTCTTCTTTTTTCACGCTGTTTTATATAATGTGCACATTTAAAAAAGAGAAATTGGTTGACAGCACTGAAAACGACTCCTTATTGAATCTGTTCATGAAAAGAACAGTTAATGACATTTCATTTTCATAGGTTTTCCAGCACAGGATTAAGTAGTTATGTTTGAGCCAATAATCGTGAAAGACTGGAAAGCAAATTGTTTTTCGTTCTATTGTTTTTATTACTTTTTAGTCTTACCATGTATTTTTATGTTACTGACAATGCGGCTTATATTGGCTTTTTAATTTGGCCGAAGAGAGTCGTTTAGTCGCGCAGCTGTAAACTTACATGGTAAATTTTGACACTAGAGTAAACTTTTCCCTATAGTACTTATAATTACAAATCATTTTCCCATTATGGAAATGCCGTTCAAAACAATTTTGATAAATTTAATTTATATTTCGCACTTATTTTGGAAGCAAAGTGTAAACATTTATCACTTTTACCAGTCAGTCGTACTCTCGGGACATTATCTTAAGCTAATATTCTCAAATTATCACATTTCTATTATATTCAAAATTGCACGCAAAACAATTTAGCACATACAAAACAATTATGGCCAAATTTATTAAAATCTAGCAACAAGAAATGCTTCATTACGCGAATGTATGTCACGAGAAGTAAACAGAAAACGATGATAACGCATACGAAAGAAGTCATACTTAGAAGAATTTATTCTAATGTCACCAAATATGTCTCCATTCATATAACATTTTTTGAAGTCAGATTATACCGGAAGAAAAACTAAAATGATTCCGAGACACCAACCTTTTTACCTGATTTTAAAAAGTTACCTAACCTTCTAACAAATCAGTCACCATATAGTGTGCTACAGACCAGTGTAACCAGAGTTATTGCCGTTGGTTAAGTGTAAACGTGAAAGAAAACGATAATTTCAACATTGTTGAGATATACATTTACCGTTTGCCCTTATCGGAATCAATATTCATTCTGTCGGAAATAATTGATTATAAAAACCAGGAGAATTTTTGCCATGTTTGCCATGTTTTCACACCGGTGTCCAAGTATATAAAGCACTGAATAATATGTCCCCTCAATATATCCGAGACTTACTTACCATATCTAATAATCAAAAGTATAATCTAAGATCGATATCTAACGGAAATTTAATTTCGTCTTACAAACCACGTACTAATTATTTTAATGACACAATTCAAGTTAATGAAATGGTTATTTGGAATTCCATACCACTGACTATAAGAAGAAAAACAAAATTGTCAATATTTAAGAATAGTTTCAAGAAATACTTATTTAATCAACTGTAGCACGGTCCGTATGTATTATATATGCAAGAAACGCTCTTTATATTCATACATGTGTTTTTATTATTATGTTTTCTAATAATGGGTGTCTGTCTTAGTTTCAAGTTTTTTGACTGTGTTAATTTTGTAAGTTAATTTTACTTTTTAAATTGCAGATTAAAATGATGAACTGATGAAAGTATTATGTTTCATGATAAATAAAATGAATTGTATGAATGTTCAGTATATGTGTTTATATATGTTAAAATTGTGATAACCATTTAATCATTTCTTTTACATGTTATATTTTCTTTGATTGATATGTGTTCTTTTGTGTGTGTGTTTTTATTTTTTTATTTTAGAAGGCCGCATTGTTAATAAGATGTTGCAACCTGTATATGTCTTAATGTGTTACCTTCGGTAAATAAAGTTATTATTATTATTATTATAATTGATGTCTAATTTGTAATGTATTTGATAAAGCTAAAACATAACAGTAAATATTAATCTAGGCAAGATATACAAGTTTTCTGGTTGGGGTTTATGTCGCGTCAACACAGTAGAGGTAGGTCACTGTGCTTCCTATGTCAGCGGAATACGTTTTTAAAAAGAAAGAAGAATCCGATGTACCTGGATGGATTTTAACCTACAACAGTGAGGCAGGTGGTATGAATTTAAAAACCTTAACCACTTCGGCATCGGACATACGACAAAGGCATAATGAATTTTGTTTTTAAATTTAAGGATAAACATTATATATACCTGCAATAACATCCTATAATGATTTTCTAACAGTTTTTGGTTTGTTTCAGATCTCTAGGTCAATATGTGTGTATGATATGACGTGATAACATTCTGTCCAAGAACAAATTTCAGATGCTAAGAAACATTTCATCAATATCATTATATACAACGTATGTACTTCAATTCAATATATTATATTAATATTATTATAAACTAGTCAGAATACAAAACTGCAAATTCAAATACATGTACATCGTGAAAAAATATATTTTAAATCCTAGATCAGTCCGTCCGCCAGTAAACAAAAACGTTTCTTGATTTGTAAACTGTAATCCTTATTTTCTTAAAACTGAAAAAAAATGCATCTCGGTCTGCAACGATGAATTAACACTTTCGTTATTATCCTTTATTAACATGAATTTTAGATATTTTACCATTTTGACAACTACAATAAAAGATAATTGTTAAATAAAATAATGTTATATAAGTATGTTTATATAATTAAAGTACTTATTTTAAAAATCATAAAACATATTGCCAATTTATGTCTTCCTTTATATACATTGTGTTATAACATATTGAGAAAAGATCACTTTCACGTGATTTTGGTGCAATTTCGTACCTGTCTCGAGTTGGGAGAAAAATGCCTACATTCATTTTTGTATTTCACTTTGACATTAATTTATAGTTCCTGCATTCTTAAATAATGTAAGACAAAGCAGTAATAATTGAGCAAATGATGTCTGGTTTACTACCATAATAAACATGTCTGATGAATAAATAGATGTACTTAAAATATACTGTAACAAAGGTACTTTTATTCTTATTCTTTCCTAGTCTTATGTAATGTTATTAAAACGAATTGAATATTGTAAACTGATTGAATATGCAGTTAGAATGAAGCTTCAGTGCATTTAAAAATTACATATTTACGTAAACTGCACTTAAATATAATAGTTGAGACTAACGAGGGAGAGAAACTTTAAGATTACTCTAATACAGACTTCGGGAGGCGCTATTGATAACATAATTTCCCTGTTATTTAAATCTTAATTGGGGATAAAAGGCCAATAAATGGTTTTTATTACAAATTCGTTACATATGTTACGAGATATACGCTTCTCATACATAGTTTATTCATTCTTTCATTCAAGTTAGACATATTCAGTAAGAATTTTATAGGTTTCAATAAATTTACATTACTGTGATTAAAATTATTTTACTCGAAGATGAGCAAAGTATATCTTTAACTTTCTAGTTTAATTGCTAAGATATTTAAGTTTTGATTTACCATACTTCCCTGCTTTAAGACTTCATTACATTTTCCAGTTACAAAAGAACTTACTGAATTTATTTTACAAAAGAACTTACTGCGTTATAAATTGTTTTGAAAAGAAAAAAGAAAAAGAAAAACGAGAAAAAATGGTCATGCATATGAATTTATATATCGAAAAACACACCAGAAAATGTACTAGATACCTTCAATAGGTGTTAAATATATTGAATGATCTTTGAATTGATTGCATTAAACTACTGTTTACGCCCCTAGCACTTGCTTAAGGAGAATTCAAGATGAACTGATACTGTTTTGAAATTTGAAACATAAGAGAAAAACGGAATCCCTACAGAAAGTCAAACACGTCCAAATTGAAAATGTAAAACAGAAGTTGTCCTACCTTGAAGAGACATTATTATAGTATGCTTATAATTGAATTGTTTCTATGTTTCCAAAATGTTATTGTTTTTTTCTTAGTAACAAGAAATTTTTATGTCATTGTTATGCAAGCATTTAGCCTTGTCGTACATTTTGGAGTATAATTCTAGCATGTATCGGAAATTTAGAAATAACATATGCAAGTTAACCAGTTTTACTTCGGCCGATACTTCTTGTTAAACATAAACAAGTACTAATCTTACAAACATCTGCTTAATAAATATAATATATATTGATAGAAATATTTTGCATTGTAGATATTGTATATTTTTTTCCGAACTATCTGCTAAAAGTTAACTGTTATAAAGCTAGATTAAATCAGGGAAGGCCTTATGTTTACGAGACAGCATGGCAGTAAATTGTGTAATTCATTGTGGGATTTAATTACATAAATGTGTAATACGGCGAGATAATCGTATAATTATTACCAGACATTAAATATACGTTTCAAAGTATACATAATGTTTTTTCCCTGTGGGTCCTGACAAGGTCAAATAATGCCCCGGGCCTTGTTACAAAAGTATTTTTACTGAAAAGTATGTAGTCAACAAAAATAGTTACTAAAATTAGTTCAATGAATGTCACTCTGCCTTGTGGATCTTTTGTCTCTTTCTCTATGTTTGTAGGCAAGTAATTGCTGGTAGAGAGAGACATAATTTTATTAACTTCATGACGTAAACACCTGTCTTGACGTGCCTGCATTTATATTTCTTGTCAAGTTGTTCTTCTAAGATGTCGAATTGGACCCTCTACAGTTGCAAATTCTCATCCTTCAACAGGCGATCGTGTTCCATTTTGTATAGCTTGCAATTAAAATTTTACTGTCAGAAAATTACCTTTTTGGATGCCATGATCTTGTACATGTTCGTGTTAAATATTCACTTTCAGAACTCCTTTCAAAACATTTACAGTCTACTTAAAAGATTCTAAGATTGAACTAACTCTTGTTATAATATTGTATAAACAATATTGTTTACAATTGAAGTGTTTGGAAATCTGTCAATGTGTCGTTCAACCCAAAATTAATTTCCTCCTTTTGTTAGAATATATATTAATTTTTTTGCCGAGTATGATAAAAAATAAATGTATTAACATGGTAAATTGTGTTATTTTCTGAATAAAGAAAAAAAATTATTATGTTATTTGTATAAAATTGAGATTGAAAGAAAACAAGAAAATCCCTAGAGCACAATAATTAAACTTCAAGAGTTGCATGTTATAAAAATATACAAATCGTTAGAATAAACAAGAGCACCGCTAGGCGGGGCATTATATGCCTGAAAGTGTGTTTTTCTTTTCGTAAGGATGAAGCATTTGTAAGACATTACATTAATTAAATAAAGTATTACCTCCTTCAAATAGCAATCCTATAAAGTTTGAATATTGCGGGCCACATGGAACTTAAGTTATGCTCTGGAAACTGTTTTCAGTTTTAAAGTAATAGTGACCTTGACCTTGTCACACTTAAATCAATAGGGGTGTTCTTAATATGGACACTCATCCTATGAAGTCTGAACGCTATGGGCAAAATAGAAATTAAGTTATGTTCTAGAAACTGTTTACGAGTTTAAAAGTAATAGTGACCTTGACCTCTGACCTTGTGACCCCAAAATTAATAAGGGTCTTCTACCAAATATGGACAATCATCCTATGACGTTTGAATATTCCGGAAACTGTTTTTAGTTTAAAAATAATAGTGACCTTGACCTTTGACCTTGTGACCCCAAAATCAATAGGGGTCTTCTACCAAATATACACTAAAATCCTATGAAGTTTGAATATTATGGGCCACATGGAACTTAAGTTATGCTCTGGAAACTGTTTTTAGTTTCAAAGTAAGTGACCTTGACCCTGTGACCCCAAAATCAATAGGGGTCTTCAATCTAATATGGACAAACATCCTATGGAGTTTGAATATTGCGGGCCACATGGAACTTAAGTTATAATCTGCGAACTGTTTTCAGTTTTAAGGTAATAGTGACATTGACCTTTGACCCCAAAATCGATACGGGTCTTCTACGCAATATAGACAATTATCTTATCAAGTTTGAATATTGTGGGCCAAATGGAACTCAAGTTATGCTCTGGAAACTGTTTTCATTTTAAAAGTAATAATGACCTTGCCCTTTGACCTTGTGACCCCAAGATCAATAGGGGTATTTTTCCAAATATGGACAATCATCCTATGAAGTTTGAATATTGCGGGCCACATGGAACTCAAGTTATGCTCTGGAAACTCTGGAAACACTGTGGGCCAAACGGAACTTAAGTTATGCTTCGGAAACTGTTTTCAGTTTTAAGGTGATAGTGACCTTGACCTTGTGACCCCAAAATCAATAGGGGTGTTCTTCTCAATACAGACAATCATCCTATGAAGTTTGAATATTGTGGGCCAAATGGAACTTTAGTTATGCTCCGGAAACCAAATTGCTAACGGACAGACGGACGGGTAGACAGACAGACGGACGGACGCCAGGGGGTATAACACAATATGCCAGAAATTCTTTCGGGCATATAAATTGTTTGTTTGTTTGTTTCATTTTACGCCTTTTTCCAACAGTATTTCAGTCATATAGGCGGGTAGTTTCCTAACCATCGTAGTCTAGTACTGGTGTAACTCTCCAGGAACGATGGTTCGGGCATATAAAAAGAATACTTACGTGCAAAAAAAGCAAGATGTTTTTAGTCTGTTCAAATTAAACTTTAGCGTCAAACAAATTGCAACACAAGCTTTTTTTACAGTTTTGGTCTGTTATACACATCATATAAAACAGATAAAAACCTTTAAAAAAATAACCTTTGCAAACCATAAAAAAGCAATTTTGCATTTGTTTCGAGTTTTTATATGGCTATGCATGTACACCATACACAGCGTTTTATGCTGTAACCGGTGTCAAAGCAAACAAAAGCATAAGGCCGCGCGATTTAAATAAATAAAAAAATAAACATATTTACTACCTGGAGTTGGATTTAGAAGCGGTTGTGCGAATTTTTTTTATATTTTGTTTTTACTTATTTTTACAACTTTTAGCCCCGTACATGCCCAAATATCTAATACTATGAATGAATGCTAATGGGTTTTCGCGTGTATATAAATCAGCGTTGGTCGTTTTAAACAGTAAAGATTTTTTAATCTTAGTAAAATATAAATAATCTAAGCCTATATATTAACATTCCTTTCTGTAATAAGATGTTTATGAAGTAGGAAAAATAAAATAAACAATTTAAAGTTTATCCTGGGTAGCTTCAAAACGTAACTAGGGAAGCGTGTTTGTGTAAACAATGCACGAAATCTAGAATAAAATGTAAGTAATTCTAAAATCATAAATCCATATTTATTAACAGATTATTAGTTTTTAGCATAAAAATGTCATTGTTTATGATACACTAACTTTTCATTTCCGATCAAGTGTGTTACACTTAGTCGGGCGGGATAATGCAATGTGAATTCCAGTAAGCATTTAATAAGTCTTGAAAGATAAAATATGATAAACAAGATCAATCTAACCCTTACCCCCATATGACCCAGCAACAAGAACCAGTGGCAAGGAGTCCAGGCGGACCCCAAACAGAGCATGGACATGTTAATCACTAAATGATAAATAATTTGTAACTGATTAGGAATTCAAAGAAAACAAATAAATGATTGGATAATAGGCCCACAAAGTCAAAGGGGACAGGAGACCGGAGGAAGGGGGGGGGGAGTTAATCAAAGAAATAAAACTAGGGGTAATGGGGAAGATACTTACCGTAGACGAGAAAACAACAAGGGACACAAGCAAAAGTGTCACCAAAACAGTATAAAACAAAATAGACATACATCTGAGGAACACAAGAGGGGCGCCACCTTGGAACGGTCAGCAGCATGATAATGACTGCTGGGGAGTTTAAACCAGTAAACCTCGCTCTTAGCCCCACCATGTTCCTATAAACGAGATAGTGTAAAGAAAATGAATCCCCGCCAAGTGAAATTCTGACAGTTGTCATGGTTACAAAAGGTTAAATAAGTAAAACACCAAAATTCTGGAAACAAAGTGATCCCTCGGAAGCATGAATCACAACAAAATAACATAAAAACGATCATGTAGAAACATATAAAAGTAAACCCAATGACCATAACAAAAGTACTCAATGTCCTAAAGGAAGACAGAGCAACAAGAAAATCACCTACAAGGGCCAAACGAAGCAAGGCAGAAGACAAACATTAAGACAATTCAGTGATAGAGTCCATCATAGAGTCTCCCACTTGGTCCGTCAGGTGTAATTAAAAGAGGAAAGCGTAGTGTCCAACTGTAAAAGGGTTGAACACTAAACATGCAGTATGTCTTAAAATAGTAGGGCCATAACCTCTTTTAATAAAACGTTTAATGATTTTAGTAAAAACAGCAGAAAAATTACCATGACCCAAAATCTTACGAAGTTTGTAAATCACATCGCCATAAAAACCAGGCTGGCTAATCCTTTGTCGCAGAAGAGTTTTTAAATCACTATTGACCCAGGGGTCCGCCTGGGCTCCGTGTCACTGGTTCTTGTTGCTTGGTCAATGGGGGTTGCGTTCATTGATCTACTTTTACTATTATCAAATTTCTCTCCAAATGTATTATGTCTTCAGGAGACTATGTTATCTCCTAAAGATAATATCTCTATAAAAGATTATACACTTTATAATTATATATGCACTAGTAACGCCAGAACATCAGGTGGTACAAGCATTGCTATCGCAAATTGCATTCCTCAAAAAGAATTAAAACTAAACACAAGATTACAAGCTTTAGCTGTGCAGGTGACCTTACATCGACCACTAACAATTTGTTCTTTATACCTTCCTCCAAATTTAACGGTAACAAGTGATGAACTTGAAAGTATTGTTCGGCAATTACCATCACCTTTCCTTTTGTTTGGCGACTTTAATGCTCACAATCCTATGTGGGGCAGTACATCTACAAATAATAAGGGTAACATAACAGAAAAACTGATAGATAACTTTCAGCTTTGTTTATTAAACAATCGGTCACCTACATATTTACATCCAGCTACAGGTACGTTTTCTTGCATCGACCTCTCGATTGTCCACTCTGCTATATACTTGGACTTCGATTGGAAAGTTTTAGATGACCAGTACGGCAGTGATCATTATCCATTGTTACTTACATCAAATGACTCTATACCAGATGAAGGACGTCAAATTTTTAAATTTAAGAAAGCAGATGGGGGAAACATTTACTAGGCTCTGTTCTATTGATCTAACAAAAAATGAATTTGATTTCACCTCTGATGATATAGCTGAAACTTTCTCTTCAGCATTACATACGATTGCTTGCAAAGTTATTCCATTACAAAAAAATAATAAAAGTAACAAAATCAAAAAACCATGGTTTAACGATGAATGTAAAAAAGCCGTTCGTATACGTAAAGCTTCACTCAAAAAGTTTGAACATAGCCCTACAACAGAAAACCTTGAAAATTATAGAATATTTAGAGCCAAAGATAGAAGATCAGTGCGTCAATCTAAACGCCAATCATGGCAATCTTATGTTTCAAATATTAACTCAAATACTCCTATTAGGAAAGTCTGGGATGCAGTACGAAAAATAAGTGGTAAGTATAAAAAGAGTCCAACTGTTCATTTAAAAACTGGTGATGGCCAATATGCCAAAACAAAAACGGATATTGCAGAAACTTTGGCTAAAACGTTTGAAAAGAACTCTTCAAGCAATTATACAAATACATTTTAACAACATAAATGTAAAGCTGAGAAAGAGTATATTAATTTTACTTCAACAAACGACGAAGACTATAATTCCCTTTTCTCTTTTGATGACTTAATTTATTCAATCAAAACTGCAAAAGATAGTGCTGCAGGCCCGGACGAAATTTACTACCAGTTTCTTAAACATTTACCACCCCAATCCTTGGACTTGCTTCTTGAAATTTTTAACAAAATTTGGGTATCTGGTGAATTTCCCAACACTTGGAAGAATGCGTTGATTATTCCTATCCCTAAACCTGGAAAAGATTCAACTGACCCTACAAATTATCGTCCAATTTCACTTACAAGTAGCCTCTGCAAAACATTCGAGAGAATGATAAATAATCGGTTAGTTTGGTATCTAGAAAATAATGGAATTATCACTAATTTTCAGTCAGGTTTTCGTAAACAGCGAAGTACAAACGATCATCTTGTACGACTTGAGACTTTTATTAGAGAAGCCTTTGTAAATAAACAACACCTGGTATCAATTTTCTTTGATCTTGAGAAGGCTTATGACACTACTTGGAAATATGGTATCCTAAAAGATCTGAAGGATGCTGGACTAAATGGCAGACTTCCTCTTTTCATTTCTGGATTTTTAAACGATAGGCACTTTAAAGTAAGACTTGGTTCAACTTTTTCTCAAAATTCTGGAAACAAAGTGATCCCTCGGAAGCAAAAGACCACCAACAAGAACAAGGTGTTCCTAAAGGAAGCATACTTTCTGTTACACTTTTTGGCCTTAAAATAAACAAAATTGCTAGCGCTCTTACACCAGGCATAGATTGTTCTCTATATGTAGACGATTTTCTTATCTGCTATCGATCGAAAAGTATGAGAACAATTGAACGGCAACTTCAACAAAATTTAGATAAAATTCAGAAGTGGGCAATAGAAAATGGGTTTGAATTTTCAAAGTCAAAAACTCAATGTGTTCATTTCTGCCGATTGCGAAAAATATGAAAAACAAGATCAACAAGGAAAGGCGGCGTTCAATGAACGCAAAAACAACATAATGACCCTGAACTTTACATATCTGGTTCTAAAATTCCAGTAGTTGATGAAGCTAAGTTTCTAGGAATTATATTTGATAAAAAACTTTCTTTTATACCGCATATTAAACATTTGAAAACTAAATGCCTAAAAGCTTTAAATTTACTTAAGGTTTTATCAAGAATTAGTACAAATTGGGGATCAAATTCTTCCACATTACTGAAACTATACAGAAGTCTTATCCGATCAAAATTAGATTATGGTTCTGTAGTATATGGGTCTGCAAGAAAATCATATCTTCAAATGCTAGATACCATACATCACCAGGGTTTACGTTTAGCTTTAGGTGCTTTTCGCACTTCACCTGTAGAAAGTCTATATGCGGAAGCTGGGGAACCATCGCTTTATCTTCGTCGTAAAAAGCTATCACTTCAATATGAAACTAGAATTTCATCTAATAGGAAAAATCCAGCTAAAAATATTATTTTTCAAACCCAAGTTATACTGAAAAATTTGTTAACAAACCAAAGGAAATTAAACCATTAGGCCTTCGTTTAAAAGATGATTTAGATAAACTTAAAATTAATCCAGACAGTATCCTTCAAAATGACGATGAGGATGTTCCACCTTGGACTTATAATTCCCCGGAAATAAATATTAACCTTTCAATTATAAAAAAGGCATCAAATTCACCTGACTATTTCAAAGAGAAGTTTCTTGCAATTAAGGAAGAACATGAAGATTTTATACATATTTAAACGGACGGTTCAAAAGAAGGTTGCAAAGTAGGTGCGGCTGTGTTTGAAAATAATTTTACATCTAGTATGAGGTTACCAGATAATGCATCAATTTTTACTGCTGAAGCAAAAGCTATCGATTTAGCATTGTCATACATAGCACAGCATACCCACGATAAATTTGTGATATTTTCTGACTCGCTTTCTGTTTTAATATCCATCAAAAATAAAAAATCTGACAATATAATCATGGTAAAGAAACTTCTTTTACGATTTCATGATATACTAAAAACAAAATATGTTAAATTATATTGGATTCCAAGCCATGTAGGAATACGAGGAAATGAAAAAGTAGATGCCTTAGCTAAACAATCATTAAATTTTCGAAAAACTGACTTATTGTTACCTGCTTGTGATTTTAGACCAGCTATAAATAAACTCGTATCATCTGAATGGAAAGCAAATTGGGACAATGCCGTTTTTAATAAACTTCACGATATAAACCCATCTCTTGATATGTCACCATCTCTATCTCTGTCAAACCGCCGTGATCAAACAGTTCTTCTTCGATGCCGAATTGGACACACTAAAATTACCCACTCTTATCTCCTCACAAATGACAATGCCCCTTTCTGTGTAGGTTGTAAATGAAAATTTTACTGTCAAGCATTTTCTTCTTGAATGTCATGATTTTTCACAGGCCCGTAATAGATTTTATTCTGTAAATTCACTCAAAGAACTTTTTAATACAATTCCATCAAAAAACATAATTGATTATTTAAAAGAGATAAATTTGTATTCTAGGATCTAATTTGCTCATTTCTATTGTCATTTACAATGTTTTACATAATATTTTAAGCCTATTATAGCATTCGGCACGATATGGCCAGTTATGTGTTGACGTGCCGTAAAAATCCAAACAAACAAACATCTGCGGATGTTTCTAAATTCAAAATATGAAAAACAAGATCAACAAGGAAAGGCGGCGTTCAATGAACGCAACCCCCATATGACCCAGCAACAAGAACCAATGGCAAGGAGCCCAGGTGGACCCCAAACATAAAAAGGACAGGGCAACGACACGTTAATCATTAAATGATAAATAATTTGTAACTGATTAGGAATTCAAAGAAAATAATAATAGGCCCACAAAGGGGAAAACTTTTACTATTTCATGTTTAAATGTTGAATTCTGCTTAAGCCGGTGCTAGGGGGCGTGGACGGTAACTTGCACTTTCCAGTACCGTCCATGAACAGGCTCAATCAAACCGAGCCTGCAACATTTTCAATTTTGCCGTGTTGGGCTTTCTTTAGGGATTCTGTATTTATCTATTTTTTAATAAAACGAACTCTTGAAATTTTAGTACATCATTTTTGGATCTTCATATTACTATCAACAACAATTCTATTCACACGAAAATTTATGATAAAAGAGATGACTTTGACTTTTGTATAGTTAATTATCCACTTTAGATGGAGACGTACCCCATGCAACATCTTACGGGGTTTATGTTTCTCAGTTAATTAGATTCGCTAGAGCTTGTAGCAACATAAAGGATTTCAACGAGCGGAATATTTTTATTACCAGCAAGCTTCTAAAACAGGGCTACCGCTATCATAAATTACGGAAATATTTTACTAAATTTTACAATCGTAACTTTGATTTAATTTCTAAATTCAATAGTGATTTAAAAACTCTTCTGCGACAAAGGATTAGCCAGTCTGGTTTTTATGGCGATGTGATTTACAAACTTCGTAAGATTTTGGGTCATGGTAATTTTTCTGCTGTTTTTACTAAAATCATTAAACGTTTTATTAAAAGAGGTTATAAGGTTGCGTTCATTGAACGCCGCCTTTCCTTGTTGATCTTGTTTATCATATTTTATGACCCTACTATTTTAAAACATACTGCATGTTTAGTGTTCAACCCTTTTACAGTTGGACACTACGCTTTCCTCTTTTGATTGCATCTGACGGACCAAGTGGGAGACTCTATGATGGATAGTTCGTAAAGCCCTTTGGGACTGAATTGTCTTAATGTTCGTCTTCTGCCTTGCTTCGTCGGGCCCTTGTAGGTGATTTTCTTGTTGTTCTGTCTTCCTTTAGGACATTGAGTACTTTTGTTATGGTCATTGGGTTTACTTTTATATGTTTCTACATGATCATTTTAGTGTTTTCCTTATTTAACCTTTTGTAACCATGACAACTGTTAGAATTTCACTTGGCGGGGATTCATTTTATTTACACTGTCTCGTTTATAGGAACATGGTGGGGCTAAGAGCGAGGTTTGGTGCACCATTAACCGGTTTAAACTCCCCAGCAGTCATTATTATGCTGCTGACCGTTCCAAGGCGGCGCCCAACTGTGTTCCTCAGATGTATGTCTATGTTGTTTCATACTGTTTTGGTGACACTTTTGCTTGTGTCCCTTGTTGTTTTCTCGTCTACGGTAAGTATCTTCCCCATTGCCTCTAGTTTTTATTTCTTTGATTAACCCCCCCCCCCCCTCCCCCAGTCTCCTGTCCCCTTCCCCTTTGTGAGCCTATTATTATTTTCTTTGAATTCCTAATCAGTTACAAATTATTTATCATTTAATGATTAACGTGTCTTTGCCCTGTCCTTTTATGTTTGGGGTCCGCCTGGGCTCCTTGCCATTGGGTTCTTGTTGCTTGGTCATGTGGGGTGCGTTCATTGAACGCCGCCTTTCCTTGTGATCTTGTTTATCATATTTTTTGGTATTTATAGTTTCTTGTATTTGGCCTTTTTCAACTTTGGTGGTTCCAGTATTCCTACTTGGATACTGTATAATCACGCTTAGGATATGTGGCCTGCTTTTTAAATTTGTCTTTTGACGTCTTGTCTGTGATATGCAGGCTTCATTACCTCGGACCCCCTTTCAAAATTCCATTTTATTTAGTTCCGCCCATTGTTTTCTCGTTTAGGGCACACGCATTCTTTTACTTTGGGACCATACGCCGCTTTTCATGGAATGGCACTACTGTTTCACATTGAAGGTTCCATGATAAACGCCGTATGAACACATCTGCGGATGTCTCTCAATTCAAAATTTCACCATTTTTCGTGTTAAAATGTTGAATTCTGCTTAAGCCGGTGGTGCTAGGGGGCGTTGACGGTAACTTGCACTTTCCAGTACCGTCCATGAACAGGCTCAATCAAACCGAGCCTGCAACATTTTCAATTTTGACGTGTTGGGCTTTCTTTAGGGATTCTGTATTTATCTATTTTGTGTATTTCTCTATTTTACACTTAAGATCAGACAATGCTTTTATGTAATCTCTGTTTTAATTCCATTTTAGATGACTGGATGTAAAGTAGAGAAAATTTATAGCTCTGGCGGCCATTTTGTGCAGCGAAGCAGACCGTACCAGTGATGTGCACAACGAGGAATGGTACTGATCACTCCTGTTAAGTTTGGTTGAAATCCCACCAGTAGTATGACCTGTGAAGGCCGGACAATATTTTTCTATTTTTAGCTCTGGCGGCCATTTTGTGCAACGATGAGGAACGTCAATCGCAACTACTCGGCCCTTTTCGTCAGTCTTCGGAGAAGGACCTCGAACACAATAGTATGAATACAAAGAACGGATGCGGTATTTCGGTCTTTCCTACGCTTAGAAACTTATGTACAGACTCAATCAAACCGAGTCTGCAATTCTCTTATAATTTTGTTGTGATCAATGCTTCCGAGGGATCACTTTTTTACCAGAATTTTTAACATGTAAACAAATAGTAATTTAATGCTGGGAGTTGTTGACAAGTTTATTTCCAATATATGTAGTAAAAGTCAACCTAAAATAAGTGAATTCATAGGTAGAAAAGCAAACAATACAATAATTATATATTTATTATTATGGTTGTAGAAACTGAAAGTACAAAAAACCAACCTGTTGACATTTAGTCGGATTTGTTTAAAATTGAACATCAGTGGGCATATTTAAATTACAAATTGTTGTCAGACATTTTCAAGCAAGAGTACTGGAACATACATTAGATCTCAAATATATACATTCGTTTTACATTATCTATGTTTCTGTCTACATCTGAAACCACGTGGGAGAACTATTTTCAATCCGTATTGTTTCCGAGGTAATTATAGATAATAGCCGAGGCAGTTCCAAATGGCACAACTAGGGATGGTACTGATCACTCCTGTAAAGTTTGGTTGAAATCCCACCAGTAGTTTGACCTGTGAAGGGCGGACAAGCTTAATGCGGACGGACAGACAGACGGCGAAGGCAAAAACAATATGTCTCCCAAAACTTTTGAGAAACATAATGATACCTGGCATAAAATTGACATTTTGTACATATAAAATTCTAAATTTTAAACCATTTCTATAGCCATTACTATAGCTCAATTTTAGCATTAAAAACGAAGATTTCAGCTTAACTTACTAAAGTGTTTTGCAATATAGATAATCGGACAATACTGGCGATGTTAAATGAAGTTAAATCTACGGAATCATATCAAAAGTGATAGTTTGCATAAAATGTATGGGTGATATTTGGATACATGATACTTTGGTAACGTACAAATATGTTTAATGACACAGCAAAAGTCTCTTTAACAGGTTACTTTCAGAAATTGAGTATATGACTAGGTGCAGTGTTTGTTCCTATGGATTTCAGGACGACTAAGTTTGTTCTCTATATTTTCATATTTTTTTCAAAAATAGTTAAAAATTGCTAGAATAATGTCAATGTAATTGATAAAACGTATGCTACATTTTGCTATTAAAATGTCTTAAATGATTAAAATTCTTTATTTATATAAGCTTATGTAATATAAATATCATTTGAACCTCTTTTCAATTGTAAATATTATGTATTTTAAGATAATACAATTTAAATTTTTTGCATTCTTCATAAGAGTGGGTGGGGTAATAATCGTGTGTGTCACGAGTGAATAAATAATAAAAAAAGGCCAAACTGTTACTGTTCATTGCAAATTCTATTTTTATGAACACCAAATACAATAGCTAAAACAATACCAATCTATGACAGTCGCCAAATAATATTAAACATAATGATATTATATTACGATTTTTTATCCCTGGATAGGTACTCGTGTTGCGTTGCAATTTGTTTGATGTCAAGCTACATATACTTATAACTTTAGTGGCCTACATTGCAAATCACGACAAGACAACGGTTTACTTGTATTTACGCAATACAAGTATTATTAATGAATTCAATACAATCTAGTTTTTACCAAATTAGGTTAGTATTTACATGTTGGGATTGGTATTAACGTCCATACTAATATAAATGAAATAAAAAGCGTTTAATCGTCCTGTAGATGTTGATCAGATGTATGTTTTAATGAACAGTAATTTGACTTATAAATATCATTTTACAATATTTCAAAATTTAAATCAAAATGAAAAAAACTACACACACATACAAACATGTATTAAAACGTAACAACAATTGAACAGTAAAAGTATGTTAAATTTTATTCTTTTTCTCGAACAGATACCTTCATTGCTTGTTCTCTTACAGTTGTCAGTACAATATTGTCAAGATTATTCAATCTATTTCATTAGAGAAGTACATATTAAATGCTTATTTAAAACATATATTAGTCGATGAAGCTACCTCTAAAAGGATAGAAAAATATCTAATCTGCGATGGTTTGCATAAAAATTGTCATATCAATATCATCATTAACCTACACATTTCTGAAAATGCGGACCAAGCAGTAAGTTATACATATCAATTATTGTCAATCAAATTTGTATGCATATCAGTTTCACTTCAATGGAAATTATTCTAAATTTAATTTCCTCTAGATGAGGTGTATTCCCTTGGGTCACGAAGTAATTTGAAATACCAGGACGCATGCATCACATTACAAAATAATTAAACATATCGAATTACGTGAACTAGGAATAAATGTTGCGTTAGTTTATAAGATAAATGTTGAACATGAAATATAAATCAGGAAAAGATAAAACATTTTTGCAATTGTTTTATTATTTCTTAATGCAACTGTATGTAATAAAAATACATCTTAGTTACCCTCGTTATCAAAACTTAGTCAAATAGACTGTCATGTTTCATTAAATACTCTCCTATTTCAGTAACACAGCACTAACAGACTCATACAGTATAAGTTTTGTACTTCACAGTAATAAAAAAAGGTTTCAAATTACGGTATCTGTAATACGAAAGACGAGAATGAATTCTATGTGTATTTAAGAAAAAAATAAATTATTTAAAAAAATAAGAAAGGTAATCGAAATAGTCGCATTGTCTTGTAATTCACACTTTGTATTATGATTTAGTATAAAACCAAACACATCATTCTCATATTTTATAGTTTATTACGACAAGCTCTATAGAATTACTAGGCTAAGCATGCATAGGACCACTATGAACTCTCAGAGTCTCTAGCCTAGGACCTTTGTGGTAATTCTTTCGCATGACTCCAAACCGGTGATATAACGATATGGAAAATACGTCAAAAAATGTTTGAAACTCAT
Organism: Ruditapes philippinarum; assembly: GCF_026571515.1. Taxonomy (NCBI): domain Eukaryota; kingdom Metazoa; phylum Mollusca; class Bivalvia; order Venerida; family Veneridae; genus Ruditapes; species Ruditapes philippinarum. The sequence continues at coordinate 351,466 of NW_026860900.1, forward strand.
TTAGCTATTGTGTTATCAGGGACAAAACGGAACAACTTTATTTATCAATTTTAAACAAACCAGTTCTCGAACCTTTCAGAATTTAATTAGCATTTTGTAATCAATAAAACATGTTTTAAATAGTATAAATCTATATCTCATGAAATATTTTTATAAAATTTATCAACAGTAAAATTATATTGGTTCCATTATTACATGGTCGATTCCCGAAAGGGTTGTAACATAGAATGTCTCTGTTATTTGATACACATGAATAATGTACGTTAACAGAAAAAATGTCCCGGAACAGAATATTATTTCGCTATTTTAAGTAGGGTATTATCCATTTAGCAATGACTTTGTGCATGCACCACTCGCTTTAAAGCAATTTATTGCCATTTTATTTCATACAAACATTTTGGAAGTTTTCTTTTTTAAATCTGCATCAGATATATAGCTTTATAAACTTTAACAGAACCACATTAAATCACACTTTTTAATCTTTGTTTCACTTTTCTGTCATTTTTGTTGGCATTTTATTTTTTTAAACTTATCCAAATCCTTCCAGGAAGAACGCTACCATTCTCTGTAAAACTGGCATGGCGGCTAAATATTTATGAAATTATTTCGAACCTCTGCCAATAGTTCATTTCAATCAATCTGGTTCAAAAATAGCAAAATATAAACTATAACTTTAAAACATCAACTTTCATGTGATTAATATTTAGTGTGTTGTCCACGAGATTGGCAAATAAGGGCATCATTACGTCTCACTACAGTTATAATGCAGTAATACTTCATTTGAACCAAATGAATATCCTTCAAAAAGTTCTAGAGTTCTTTAAGCTGAAAAAAAAATATTGCAAACACAACATTTTTATCATCCTCCAATTCATCAGTGTCATAAACCAGGTTAATGTGTGATGGTCCAGTGCTTCGTTCATGACGGATACTTTGTGTTGATTTTGATATTACATAATAAATGTTTTACTCTGTTACCATTTGATTTCCTTTTTAAAGACTTCGGGACTTCACTTTCCATTCACATCAGTAAGTTTTGCTTTCTATTTTCTCTTAATTCTTCCTCTATATTTGGTTTGTATTTTGCTGGTCCGTCTGGATCATTGATGCCAGCAGTATTAAGTGTTGAGAATTGAGTACCGCTCAAGCCGGAGCTAGGGGGCGTGAGGGATGTTGCACTTAATCATTATCCCTCATTAACACACTCAAACAAACCGAATCTGCAATTCATATGTAATTTTGTTGTGATTAATGCTTCCGAGGGATCACTTTCTTTCCAGATTTTTGTTATTTCTTTACCAGCTACAATTTGCTGTTTGTTCCTTTGTTATGCTTTGGTTGAACTCTTTCACTTTCATTTCTATCAGGTCCTCTACCAATTGAAAAAAATCATCTGCATTTGATTTATTTTCATTACTGACTGTTCCTTTCTTTTACAGGAGTAGGTAAGGCTCTGATGGTAAAACATGATCTTGACTAATGGAATAACTATCCAATGGAAAAGTTTAAAAAATATGATAAACAAGATCAACAAAGAAAGGCGGCGTTCAGATGAACGCGCGTTCAGATGAACGCAAGTTTTCTTGAAGGATGATCTCAAATTGTCAAGTGATAATACACAAATGTATGATTAAGATGAGATTAGAACTAGCTTTTATAAGTAGAGGGATTCTTTCTTACATGCCTTTGGCATTTCCCATTATAAATTTTCTGTAAGTGCCCAATATAGTGACGTCCAGTCAGTGTAGAACATGGCTGTAGAATTTTGTATCATTTTGGTGATTTAACTGTCCGTTCCCTGTCTTGTATTTTGTTTGCAGTCCGCCTGGGCTCCTTGCCACTGGTTCTTGTTGCTGGGTCGTGTCGGGGTTGCGTTCATTGAGCGCCGCCTTTCCTTGTTGATCTTGTTGGCGTCCGCGCCGAAGCGCGGCGCCCTTATGGAATGAAATCAGATTTTGTGAAAGGGCGACAGCAACTTCTCGAGCCTTTTAGTCGGTCATAATAAAAGCCGATCATTCCGATCGGTATGAGGGTGCTTGATTATTAATTAAGAATGAAATGTCGCGATATGTTACAATGAATAGCGAACTGGAGAATTTCGCAATGCAAACATTTTCAAATGAAATAACCTTTTCCGTCAATAAATCGCGCTCTTCGGGTTTTTTTTATTTACACAGTGGGTAATCATGGTATGTTATTGTTGTACATGTATCCTAGAATGATCAGTTGATGACCTAAATATTCCGAAAATCTATTTATAGATATATCTATTTATCACTTCTATCGGTAATTACCGGTCTCTCCCGGTCTATTTTGACCGGGATTTACTAGTGACCGGCGAATAGTACCACACGTTTATTGTCCGGTCTCTCCCGGTTTTGGAGTAGATGTTTGATATCGTTACAATTAAAAAAAAACAACAACAACAATAGCATGTTTCATTTTATCTATATGAGATAAAAACAATAAAAATGTACATTTTTATGGTATTAATATGACATTATCAAATTTGATACATTTTATTTAATTTGTTATTCGTGTTTAGTAAACATGCCGAGGAATTATTCAAAGCTACGAATTAGATTTTATGAATTATTCAATTGATTGATAATTAAAAAACTGATAAAGAAAAATACAAATGTACATGTACATGGTTTAAGAATAAACAATATTATATATTGAAAGATAAACCATAATTTACTGACTTTTTCCAGTTAAGTTTTGACTTATAATCGTCGGTTAATATGACAATTGAATTCTTAAAATTTATTTTACAATTTTAATAAAAAATAGAGTAGTAAAAACTTAGTATTAAAATAGCACATAAATCACAAAAAAGAAAAGAAAACAATATTCATAAAATTTGTATTTTTTCATTAAAATTAATAGATATTACATTTATTGTTTATTAAACAATTATGCTCAACGTGATCAACACGGTAATATAACCAGTGTCATATTTTTACTAATTTTGAACAGATACCTTAAAAGGGGGTTTTCGCTAATATCGATAACATAATAATTAAGGGACAATTACAAAGGTGTGGTACGTGTTGATCATGCGTTACACATATGGATTATAAATGATTGTATAAATGTATATCCGTTGCTATTAATAACCACGATCATAAAGAAATAACAAGTAATATTCTAATCTCTAGCATGCCAATCAAAGTTCATAATGAACAATGTCTTTCGTCCGCTCATTCATAAGTGATATACATTTCTGGTAGTTTATAAGAATATCTTGTCATCATATGTCTACTAGTTCATCTTCACTTGCTGCATTTCTTGCTAGGACGCCCTTTGATGCTTTGCATCAATGCTTTTCTTGTTTATCATATTGTATGAGCTGGCGAAATGAACATGATAACATTATTTTTCTTAACCCAATTCAGTGCAACACATTTATATGGGTCAATTGTCTATCCAAAATTACTAATTTTGTTATAACAGTTCCTTTTTACCTCTCTGAAGTGTTAATGAAGTGTTTTTCCACACATAGTAGAAAATAAATGAATAAGACCAGCCACTGTCAAACATACCAGCAGCAGAACCAGGTGTTATGTCATTCAAAAGGCCTTTATTGAGACGTTCACATATTAAGACAAAAAAGTGGAAATTGTGTGCAAGCAGTACTGCAGAACGGGATGAGTTGATGGCAGGGGTTCTTGCGTTACCAATTACAATGTAGGGAGGAGTGTGTTCTGTTTGAATGCCATTTTCATCGATATTATATGTATGTAAACATGTACTCAGGCTTGTTATCCCCCGTCGATGGAATCGGTAGGGGGTATAGTTTTGGCGTTGTTCATCCGTCCGTCCGAATTTCGTTTCCGGAGTAGTTCTCTGCAACTGGAATTCAACGAAACTTTATGGGAATCATCCATATCAAGAGGAGATGCGCATATCGTCAGCTTGTTCCAGTCAGACCCTTTAACTCAGAGTTATGGCCCTTGATTAGTTATGTAGTATGCATATAGAGTAAAAATCGTTTCCGCACTACTTCTCTGCAAATACTGCCTAGAATTCAACGAAACTTTATGGGAACCTTAAACGCCAAGAGGAGATGCGCATATCGTCGGCTTGTTCCGGTCAGACACTTAAACTCAGAGTTATTGCCCTTGATTAGTTATGCAGTATGCATATGGAGTAAAAATCGTTTCCGCGCTACTTCTCTGCAACTACTGGCTGGAATTCAATGAAACTTTATGGGAACCTTCAATACCAAGAGGAGATGCGCATATCGTCGGCTTGTTCCGGTCAGACACTTTAACTCAGAGTTATGGCCCTTGATTAGTTATGCAGTATGCATATAGAGTAAAAATCGTTTCCGCGCTACTTCTCTGCAACTACTGGCTGGAATTCAACGAAACTTTATGGGAATCTTCAATACCAAGAGGAGATGCGCATATCGTTGCCTTGTTTCGGTCAGACACTTTAACTCAGAGTTATGGCCCTTGATTAGTTATGCAGTATGCATATACAGAAAAAATTGTTTCTGCGCTACTTCTCTGCAACTACTGGCTGGAATTCAACGAAACGTTATGGGAACCTTCAATATCAAGAGGAGATGCGCATATCGTCACCTTGTTTGGGTCAGACATATCGTCACCTTGTTTGGGTCAGACACTTAAACTCAGAGTTATGGCCCTTTTTTAGTTATGCAGTATGCATATAGAGCAAATATCGTTACCGCGCTACTTCTCTGCAACTACTGGCTGGAATTCAATGACACTTTATGAGAACCTTCAATACTAACAGAAGATGCGCATATCATTGCCTTGTTGGGGTCAGACACTTTAACACAGAGTTATGGCCCTTGATTAGTTATGCAGTATCCATATAGAAAAATATTTGTTTCCTCACTACTTCTCTGCAACTACTGGCTGGAATTCAATGAAACTTTATTGGAACATTCAATACCAAGAGGAGATGCGCATATTGTCGCCTTGTTCGGGTCAGACATTTTAACTTAGAGTTATGACCCTTGATAACAGTATACAACCAGACCAATAATCGTTTCCGTGCTACTTCTCTGTAACTACTGGCTGGAATTCAATGAAACTTTATGGGATACTAAGAGGAGATGTGCATATAGTCGCCTTGTTCCGGTCAGATACTTATAATTCAGATTTATGGCCCTTTATTAGTTATGTAGTATGCATACATCTCATTGGCATTTCCAGATATTACTATTTAACACAAAGTTATGGCTCTGTTATTGCCCTGAATATTTATCAAGTTCAAAGAATATTACTGTTTATGCCATGATTAATATAGAAATAAAGCCTTATGTCTTCAATTGTTGTGTTAATAATAACCAGTACTCGGCGGGGGATATAAATTCAACGAATTTGCTTGTTAATAAGCAAATAGCGGCCTTCAAATATATGAAGTATTGATCAGCAATAGCCTGTGACCTGTAATTTGATAATGCACCAGGCTATACAACAAGTAAATCCGACCCCCTCCTTCAATTAAACAATGTTGCACTGAGGGGTTTGTCTGGTGTCCTTTGCCCAAACAAACAGCATCATTACATGCCAAAACCCGAGTTATAGAGTATACATACCCTAGGGCTGATTTGCTTTAATATGATCAGCAAACTTCACTTCTTCTTGGCTAAACTATGGGACTGGACCCGGTTTCAATGTGTCTGGGTCAATTCTACCGTTGACTCTATCTATCTCTGAGCGATAAATGCGGCACTCAATATTGCGTAGCTGCAGATTTTCCAGGCATTTAAGTCTCTTTCACTTAGTTATTAGCATTATGGAGAGCAGTTGGTGAGTAGCGACCATTTCCATCTTATATACCGTCTTGCTGGATGAAGTTGAAAAAAGACAAATAAAAACTTACCAAGAAGCAAACTTTTTTCTTAGTCTATGAAATAAGCAAACTACGAAATATAAACTGACTGTACTTTAGCTAAGGGTGAGGTTATTATAAGCTGTCATATGACTATCACGTGACTTTTTGTGCAGCTGACAGGAAGAGGTAGCTACCATGTTTTTGTTATTACATACTTTAAAATATTATTTAATGGACTGTTTTGAAAGAACTAAAATGTAATATAATATGAAACGACAAAATCGACAAGGAAAGGCGCGTTCAAAGAACGCAACCCCCACATGACCCAGCAACAGAATTTACCTTCAAGTATTCACAATAACAAAATATTCATCCTCAATACCGATTTCTTGCGCATTGCTCTCGTTTGACAGCTGTAGTTACATCTGTAGTATACAGGGTAGGACAAATAGATCAAAACCAACACAAATTTAGATATAAAATAGAGAAAACCAGAATCCCTAAAGAAAGTCCAACACAACAAAATTGAAAATGTTGCAGGCTCGGTTTGATTAAGCCTGTTCTGGAAAGTGCAAGTTACCGTCCACGCCCCCTAGCACCGGCTTAAGCAGAATTCAACATTTAACACGAAAATGGTGAAATTTTGAATAAAAACATGTTTCGCTTTATTAGCTTCGTCAGTTGATACATAAACGTAATGACGTAAAGTTACAAAACAGACGTCTACGTTGATAGACGCCACATTTGGCGCGTAAAAGAAATGTTATAATATTACAATAAGATAAAACGTCTATTACTGTTTTATACATATTGTGCATATGTATGTATAAACTTAATTATTTTACATAGCATATATAATTTACGAAAAGAATTACATAAAATAACTGGATCAAAATATACATATATTTTCATAGAGAAACTAGGCTAGTGAATAATTACATCATATGTAAATAATAGTTACTTATGTGAAAGTTTAGAATTTCGAAAAAAAATTGCTTTAATCACATGTTGAAATTGTAAGAAGGGAGATAATAACTTAGAAAATTCAGTATAGCTTATAAAGCTTATAATATAAAATGGAGTTTATCTATCTATTATCTATTCAAATTTTGCATTATGCTCAAAATAAAATAATGTTATATGAAAAAAATGAAAAAGAATCATATGAATAAATTATGAATAATTGTAAAAATCAAAAACATGCGTAAATAAAGGGAGGTAATTAAATACTTATATCATTGGCATTAATAATGTATTTGTATAGATTAAAATCAATTAATAAACATTCTTAGATACAGTAAATGACTACTAAAATAGAACGATATTTTATGTCGATATGTGTGGAAAAAATACAAGTATATATACTTGAAAAACGATTTTATAACTTGTAAAGCACTTTTGCATTCAAACCCTTCCGACAAAATGCTTATGGATCCAATATGTCTCCTTTAAAAGTTTCCCCATATTATCATGAACTTTATCATTGGGCATGAAGGAAAAGTCATCAGGTGAATGATCTACGGAATTGAAATGAATTGCAAAAATTGGGATGACATTACTTTTTATATCAAATTTGTGGCTGTTCATTCTTTTTGATACCTGTTGATGTGTCTGGCCGACATTCTGTATTTTACATTTTTACAAGTAATTAAATAAATTACGTCACAAAAAGTACAATTTCCATCAAAATGCATTTCGAATGATTCTCCAATATTTGTACTTGTGAATATACTTTATTCTTTAATATTTTTACAGTGAGTACATCTTTTTCTATTACACTTATTAGTTTTAACGTTCACATTCCGTTTATTTAGTTGAATGGGTGAGGGAATCTTGTAGATTTTTAGGACGGGTGTATGCTAAGATTGGTTTATGATTATGTGTTTTTTTTACACTGTCATTTTCTGACAACATTAAAAGAGCCCAGTATTTATTTATTATAAGACCGAGATGGGGAAAAGACGGATTATATGGGATAACAAACGGTATGTTTTTTTGCTGCTTTGATATTTTCGTTATTCCGAGCTTTTTCTTGGGTTGAATATTTTACTTTTGCAAAAGAAGATTTTAGCCTGCTATGAAGATACTTTCTATTCTTGAAAAAGGATTCTAAATTTATAAGAGATTCGTGAAACTTATTATTGTCTGAAATGCTACGTCTGTAACGTTTAGCTTGGCTGTATGGTATACCCTCTTTACATTATTAGGGTGGCATGAGTTATACTCCAGATCACAGCGTACACTCCATCGTCCTCAGTGACTTCCGCTTGCGAGCGAAATATACATCGTAAAACGCAGGTCAAGGCTGAAAAACATGTAAAACTTGCCAAAATAAATAGATCATCGGATTTTTTTACTTATATGTGTGGTACTGACATAAACTAAATTATTCATAATCAATATTCTAATGTTTAAACATATATTTTCAGACAAAATGCGGTTTCTCACTCAGATTTCCCGAAAAAAATCAAAATTGTTTGCATCAAACGAAGATTTCAAAGCTTTAAACCTCATATTTGAACAAATCTTTTTGATGCTATCGAGAATTATGTTCTAGCACCAAAAAATTAAACAATGTTATTTGTAAATGTCTTGGTTGCGAAGATATTGACAATAAATTAGCAACTGTTGATGTTCCCTCACTGTACGGTTGCTTGCTACCTCACTGTACGGTTGCTTATGAGGACCAGAAAAAAAAACTGTACGGTTGCCTGGGAGCAAGCTACAAGTTTTGTTACAATTTAAAACACAATTATTGAACAGTTGGCCAATTTCAAAGTTTTGTTTGTTTGTTTGGATTTTTACGGCACGTCAACACATAACTGGCCATATCGTGCCGAATGCTATAATAGGCTTAAAATATTATGTAAAACATTGTAAATGACAATAAAAATGAGCCAATTAGATCCTAGAATACAAGTTTATCTCTTTTAAATAATCAATTATGTTTTTTGATGGAATTGTATTAAAAAGTTCTTTGAGTGAATTTACAGAATAAAATCTATTACGGGCCTGTGACAAATCATGACATTCAAGAAGAAAATGCTTGACGGTAAAATTTTCATTACAACCTACACAGAAAGGGGCATTGTCATTTGTGAGGAGATAAGAGTGGGTAATTTTAGTGTGTCCAATTCGGCATCGAAGAAGAACTGTTTGATCACGGCGGTTTGACAGAGATAGAGATGGTGACATATCAAGAGATGGGTTTATATCGTGAAGTTTATTAAAAACGGCATTGTCCCAATTTGCTTTCCATTCAGATGATACGAGTTTATTTATAGCCGGTCTAAAATCACAAGCAGGTAACAATAAGTCAGTTTTTTGAAAATTTAATGATTGTTTAGCTAAAGCATCTACTTTTTCATTTCCTCGTATTCCTACATGGCTTGGAATCCAATATAATTTAACATATTTTGTTTTAAGTATATCATGAAATCGCAAAAAAAGTTTCTTTACCATGATATTGTCAGATTTTTTATTTTTAATGGATATTAAAACGTTATAATGGCATCCACCATGCATTAAACCATAAAAAATAATATGTTGGTTTAATAACAAATGTATGTCAAACTTTGTGATGGTAAATTGCGACTCTAATAATTATATACTTAAAATGATTGAATTTAATTGCAGTTAACATATTTACATGCCATGATGTTCAACATATATTCAATGTTATTGTAACTTCTCTTTTTTGTAGGTTAATACTAATCATGAAGACATATATGTGCAATTCAACCAGATGTCTAAGACCGTAGACCGTTTTTCTGTCTTGAAAGCTGTTCATATCTTAAGGCATATGGACATTTCAAACGGAATGTAAAATTTTGATAATAGACATTACGACAAAGATAAACCAGTGTGTCATTTTACAACCTAAGTTTTACATATTACTACAAAATGAGTCTTGTTGAAAATAAAAAAAGTCATGGTGATATTATCAAAATAGTTTATTATTATTTAGGATTATTAAAGACATTAGAAAATGGTAAAAATAAATAAATAAATGAATCACAGAAAATCAGATATGATCACAGTATTAAAATAATGTCGAGTGTACCTACTCAGCAATAATAAAATAAAATAAAAATATAACAATAACTGTACATGTATACACGATGAAGAGATGGACTTTTATAAAAGTAAGTTAAAACAGGCAATATACAAAGCTATATTTAAGTGTAACATTGATTGGTATGTTTTATCTTTTCAAATTCACATTGTCGTATTCTTAAATTGTCACAAATGTATATTTATTTTGTGTACCCGAGTCCTACATGTATATTTAATATCAAAATGCAACTTCTATTTAAGATAAGTAATTATTAATCTTCACGATTGATGACCAAATATTTATTAAGTGAGTTCAGATGCCTAAAACACAACTTCTTGTTGTGTAAAATTCAAATGTCTAAAATAATTGTGATGATAATAACAAATAACACATTTATTAAAATCAGTAACATATACGCCGGTAAAGAGATGCTATCTGTTTTATATGCTCTTTGAAAATCAAAATAATTGTTCAATTGTGTGCAGTTTTCTTATGATGATTAAGGCCTGGCCCTCATTTATAAAACTTGACACACTTATTACATTGAAGCTTTCGGCCACAGTGAACGAGTTTCTTGTGATCTTTGAGGTGACTTTTGTTAGTGAAGTGTTGCTCACATTCGGCGCAATCATATTTGACGTCATCATGTATAGTCTTTTTGTGGCGGTCTCAACTGCTTTTATGTTGAAAAGTCAGGTTACATTTCTCACATTTCTGTTTGGTGTGTTTAACATGCGATGATACGTGTCCCTTTTAGGAAGCAACTGGTTAAATCCTTTCTTGCAAATCTGGCATTCATATTTGAATTGTTTTAAATGCTCATTTTTTGTGTGCAAGGCCATTCCAAATTTAGACAAGAACTGCATTCCGCATACATCGCACATCAATGTAGTTTTACTTGCACTATCGTCTGTATCAACATGAACCTTTATATGTCTTTCTAGATTGTATTTCTTCCCAGTGTTATACTCACATATTTCACACGTAAACTGCTTTTTGTCATCTTTCTTTTTACCATTCGTATCATGTACATATATGTGTCGCGTTAAATTACCTTTCTTGTCGGTGGAATAATCACAGATTGAACATTTATACTCTGACATGGTCGTCGTTTCAACTTCACTTTCTTGAAAGATTTCGTCAAGCCCGTTTAAAACAAATGAGTCATCCATGATCTGAAATGCAGTAGTTGTAGAATTAGAACTGTATAGAAACTGAAAGTTTTAAAAATGTGTCGCGTTTGTTTCTATAACCATCTTTGCAGCTATTTTAACATAGGGTAAAGAAAGTTAATGTTCAAAACAGACTTACACCGTTATCAGGGCAAAATAGTTCAAACCTGCCGTCAATTATTTAAAATTACTTGCTGAAACTTGAATATGTCATAATTCAATAAAGTAATACATTTTTAGTGTTAAAACATTGCTGAGAAGTTAATTTTCAAACTATCTAGACGATATATAATGCCAATATGCTTGCAAGCAGCAGTAAAGTGACCTCGCAAGCAACCGGGTGAATTGTTTTTCAGATTTAGCAAGCAACCGTACAATGAGTAAACTACTCCAGTGCCAGTTCTATTGTCAATATTTTCTTAACCGATGTGTTCAAAACGGGTATTTCTTTTTTATTTGGTGCTACGATAATAGATCTTCAAAGATTTAAGTGGATTTGGTTGTATATTACATGGTAAGCTTTAAAATCGTTGTTTGATGTCAACAAAAAGGGCATTTCTAGAAAATTGTGGTGAGAAATCGCATTTGTTAACGGAAAAAGATATTTTTACTGCAGGATATAGGCTGAAAAAAGTTTATATCATCTAACTCTTACTTACAAAAGTAGAATTTCTTCTCTGGTTATTCTGTATTGAAATATTGTACCTGTTTTTCTCTCTACGGTGGCGTTTACCGTGTACAGCTCGCTCGCAAGCGGAAGTTACAGTGGACGATGGAGTGTACGCTGTGCAGATATTGATGGGCATATGTAGATTTTATATGAATTCCGTTGATAATGTACAATTTTCATTTTTAAGAATCTTAACATCAAGAAATGACACAGTTTGTTTCGATATATTATATGTAAATTTAATTGTAGGACGACATACTGTATTTAATTTGTTTATGAAATCATGAAAGCACTTAAAGAATGATCCTATATCATAAATATATCATTTAGAAAGCGGAGCCAAGTCGTAGGTTGAAGGTCATAAATGTTTAAAAAATCAGATTCTAATTTGCCCATAAATAGCGATACGTATGTAGGGGCCATAGAACTACCCATAGCGGTACCTAAAACTTGTAAATAATTTCATTCTTAAATTGAAAATGATTATTTTTAAGTGTCCATTGAAGAAGAGTGCTTATTTCCTCCGTTGATAATTTACTACCACATTTTTCATTATCAAGGAAGTATTTACAAGCAGCTTTCCCATCCTCATGTGGGATATTTGTATACAGTGAAGTTACATCCAAAGTTACAAGTACTAAATCTTTTGAAAGTTTTGGTAAAGATTTTAATTTACGCAAAATATCAGAGGTATCTTTCACATACGATGGTAATGATTTCATATGTGGTTGTAATATAAAGTCAAGTTATTTTGAAATATTATCTGTATATTAATTGCATGCAGAAACAATTGGTCTGCCTGGATATCCTATGGGTAGATTTTCATTATAATTTTTATGAATTTAGGGCAAAATATAAAATTGTGGCGTTCTTATGTTGTCTGGAAATATGTCAAATTCGCTAGTTATATTACTGTTTATTTCAGATATCTCGTTTATACAGTTTTGAATATTAAGTTTTATTTCCTGTGACGGGTTATTGTCTAATTTAAAGTAAAAATTATTGTTATTCAAGTCGCGTTCCACTTCATGAATATAGTCAATTTTGTTCATTATAACTATCATACTTTATTTATCTGCTTTTTTAATAATGATAGTTTCATCTTGGCAAAGTGAACGTAGTGAGTTCAATTCTTCTTTAGAAATATTTGTGCGGTAAAGTTTCTTCTCATTACTTTTAATAATTTCTTGTGTAATAGCTTCTATATAAAAGTCTAAATAAGTACCACGGTCGTTAGGGGGAATAAATGAAGACTTTCGTTTATTAAAGAATGGCATTTGTTTGTTTCTTCAGCAAGTTTAATTTATAAAGTGATTTGGGTTTTGGGCAAAATTTCAATCCTTTACCTAACAGAATGTAATCAGTTTGTGTTAATTTTCTAGAAGAAAGTTTTAATACCGTTTCATTCCCTCGTTTGATTTTCTGATTCGTTTCTTTTCTCGTTTCCATTTATTCTTGTCTGTTGTTCTTATAAATCGCCTGTTTCGTTTTGTATATTGTTTTTCTCCAGGAGTGTTTGAACAGTTGAAAGCAGGTTTAAAAGAGTTTTGATCATCGTTTTTGTTGTTGATGTTGTTGCTTATGTCAAAGTTGTTTTCCTCATTTTACGGCTTCCGCATATGTGTGGTTCTTTGTGCGCGGGGATGAAGAGTTTTTTTGGACTTTCATTGTTGATGTCATTCGGTGATATTCTTTTAATGACTTTATTTCGGACCATTTTGTACGTAGGTATCCTCGGATTTGGTATTAGGATTTGACGTTTTTGAAATTCGACGATAATTTCTTTGATTTTCTTGTCTCTTGTTGTTTATGACTGCTTTTGTCTTCTTTTTATCTATATGTTTGTTCTTTTTATAACTTTCGTTTTAAAGTACAGTTTCCGTGGTACGAATCGTAGCTTGTAATGTTTTTTGTGTGTTTTTTTCTTTTCCTGAAGATTGTTCAATGTTTTATTCTGTTGCTACACGATTTTGTTCTTTTTGGGAATAATTCGTTGTCAAACTCAAAGATATTAATATTTGGTTTCTTTTGAAGATCATTTAGTAAATTTTCCATTTCACAACCAATTTTGATACATTTCTGCTGGTGAGCGGTCTTTACACGTTTGCATATTTCTAAAGATGTTTTATTTAGTACATTGTCTATGGACTGCTGTAATTCTGTGAAGTCATCGCCAACGTAGAATTAAGATTCAGTTGTAATCCTTTGGGAACACATTCCATATTAATGCAGTTTTGAAGGAAATGAGCATGCATACTGGTTTTCACTATTTTTTCCGCTAGTTTCTCGATTTTATGTTTCAGTTTCAGTTCCGACGTCATTTCTTTTTGTGGATCTTTATAAGGTTTCATGCCCTGTCCTTTTTGTGTTTGGGGTCCGCCTGGGCTCCTTGCCGTTGGTTCTTGTTGCTGGGTCGTGTGGGGGTTGCGTTCGTTGAACGCCGCCTTTCCTTGTTGATCTTGTTTTTCATATTTCATGGTTTATGGTGAATAAATAAGATATGACAAATAGATCAAAACCAACACAAATTTAGATTTCAATACATTTTTCGCTTTATTAGCTTCGTCAGTTGATACATAAAGGAAATGACGTAAACTTACAAATCAGACGTCTACGTTTAAGTTGATGACGTCATACCCAATTACGTGGAAAAGTAAACAGTTTTTGAATACATGTATTATTACGAAAATATATCTTACATTTTTAATCTTAAATTAATTTTGGTTGGTCTGTATGAACACACCTGAAGATGTTTTTAAATATAAAAATGTTGCATTCTTTTTTAGCCGGTGCTACGGGGCGTGGACAGTAGTTTGCACTTGACAGTAACGTCCATGAACAGGCTCAATCAAACCGAGCCTGTAACATTTTCCATTATGTTTGTTTGGGCTTTCGTTAGGGATTAATATCTTCTCTATCATTACGGTGTCCTTATCGTGCAATTTATTATGTCGTCCGTCGCGTTTAAGGGTCGACGCACTACAATGCAAAGTGACATAGCGACAATGCGATGCAATGTCATTGTCGACATAATAAATGGCACGATAAGGACACCGTGCTACCATACTCCAACAGAAAGATATCTATTAATTAAGAGCTTGCAGTGATATAACACAGTATCATTTAGCATTTTCAGTTAAATTAAAATATGATAAACAAGATCAACAAGGAAAGGCGGCGTTCAATGAACGCAACCCCCATATGACCCAGCAACAAGAACCAGTGGCAAGGAGCCCAGGCGGACTCCAAACAAAAACAGGACATGGCAAAGACAGAGCACGGACGGGTTAATCATTAAATGATAAATAATTTGTAACTGATTAGGAAATAAAAGAAAAGAATAATATGCCCACAAAGGGGATGGGACCAGGAGACCGGGGGAAGGGGGGGGGGCGTTAATCAAAGAAATAAAAACTAGAGGCAATGGGGAAGATACTTACCCTGGACGAGAAAACAACAAGGGACACAAGCAAACCCTTAAAACAAAGTATATTTTTGCGGTTGCAAATCAAATAATATCTAAGTAACGGTTCAGTAAAAGTGTTTTACTGAATGCAGTTCATTGCAAATATTCAAATGTTTTCTTGGACATCTCTACCTTATATCCGAGCGGAAATCAGAGAAACAGTTGCACGAATTATTTCCGGAAATTTTGTTCCATTATTAGCTCACCTGTCACAAAATGACAGGGTGAGCTTTTGTGATCGCTTTTCGTCCGTCGTCCGTCCGACCGTAAAATTTTACTTTAAATGACATCTCATAAACCACTGAGCCAATTTCATCCAAACTTCACAGGAATGCCCCTTTGGTGGTCACCTTTAAAAATTGTTCAAAGAATTTAATTCCATGCAGAACTCTGGTTGCCATGGCAACCGAAAGAAAAAAACTTTAAATATCTTCTTTTAACAAATCCTAAGAGCTAGAGCTTAGATATTTGGCATGAAACATCTTCTAGTTAGTGTCTACCAAGTTTGTTCAAATTAAATCCCTGGGGTCAAAATTGGCCCCGCCCCGGGGGGTCATTGTTTTTCCCTATATGTATATACTAAAAACTGAAAAAATCTTCTTTTAAAGAACCCAAAGAGCTAGAGCTAAGATATTTAACATGAAACATTTTCTAATGGGTGTCTACCAAGTTTGTTCAAATAAAAGCCCAAGGGTCAAAATTGGCCATGCCCCGGGGGTCATTGATTTCCCCTATATGCATATAGTAAAAACTTAAAAAATCTTCTTGTAAAGAACTCAAAGAGCCAGAGCTAAGATATTTAGCATGAAACATATTCTAATGGGTGTCTACCAAGTTTGTTCAAATTAAAGCCCAGGGGTCAAAATTAGCCCCGCCCCGGGGGTCATTGATTTTCCTTATATGTGTAAAGCAAAACTTAAAAAAGCTTCTTTGAAAAAAACCCAAATAGCTAGAGTTTAGATATGAGGCATGAAACATCTTCTAGTGAGTGTCTACAAAGTTTGTTCAAATAAAAGCCTTTGGATCAAATTGGCCCCGCCCTGGGGAGGTCATTGATTTTCCCTATTTGCATATAGTAAAAATTTAAAAAATCTTCTTTGATAAAACCCAAATAGCTAGAGTTTAGATATTAAGCATGAAACATCTTCTAGTAAGTGTCTACAAAGTTTGTTCGAACAAAAGCCCTGGGGTCAAAACTGGCCCCGCCCCAGGGGTGTCATTGTTTTTAACTATATGTGTATGGTAAAAACTTAAAAATCTTCTGTTAAAAAACCCAATGAGCTAGAGCTTAGATGATTAGCATGAAATATCTTCTTATGGATGTTTTACCAAGTTTGTTCAAATAAAAGCCCTCGGGTGAAAATTGGCCCTGCCAGGGGAGGGGGGGAGGAGAGATCATTGTTTTTCATTATATGTGTGTAGTAAAAACTTAACATTGTGAAATAAAAACTTAACAATGTGAAACATCTTCTAATGAGTGTCTTACAAGTTTGTTCAAATAAAAGCCCTGGGGTTTAAACTGGCCCCACTCAGGGGCCCTATATACAGATGAGCGACCTCAGGGCCATCATGGCCCTCTTGTTATAATGATGTTAACAGTTTTACTGAAATAAATCAGCTGTCATTTTCATCATTACGCCAGTATCTCAATTTACGTCATGTTCAAAACTTGTTTTGCTTATTTTTCATCCATTGATTTCCTTATTGAAAATCGGAATAAAAAAAAAGGAAAACAAAATCCTTAATATCTGGAAACAAGGTGATCCCTCGGAAGCATTAAAAACAGCAAAATAGCATTACAATTGCAGACACGGTTCGATTGATTCTGTGCATGACGGATAATGAAAAAATTGCATCATCCGTCACGCCCCTAAATCAGCATTACAAAGTATTCTATCGGATTTATTTGTTAAATGTGCTTATGAATACTTTAGACTTAGAACCGGTTGCACATAACTGTTATCTAAGTTGAGATATTTTTGAAAGTGCTAGAAAATATCAGTTAGCGTTAATACATGCCAAAAATTAAGAGTAATAGAATCCTAAAGAAAGTCCAAAACTGAAAATGTTGCAGGCTCCGCAAGGCACTGTCCACGCACCCTATTACCAGCTTAAGCAGTATTCAACATTTAAACATGTAATGGTAAAATTTTGAATTTAGAAACATCCTCAGATGTGTTCATACGGCGGTGATCATGGAACCTTCAATGTGACACGTTAGTGTCATTCCATGAAAAGCGGCGTATAGTCCCCAAGTAAAAAAATATGTGTGCCTTAAACGAGAAAACAATGGGCGGAACTAAACAAAACATAATTATAACCAGATGTTATGAATCCTGCATATGACAGATAAGCGGATCTTTAAGAATCGGATATATAACACCCCTTGTTGTATGTACGGGGCGACTTTTAACGGCCTCTACACTCTTGCAAGTTACACAAGAAAGGAGATACATTGAAAATGCATGGTTCTAATTTATTAAAATTATTAACATTATATTTACATGTAACGTCATCATATAAAACAGATCAAATCGTTATATTATATCTGTTTTAGATTATTAAGGTCACTTTGTCCATTTGGAAGCAAGTGGTTGCATGTTTTAATCAGACATTCAAAATCAAATGTCAGACATAAAAGAATACAAATAATAAAGCTCATATATTATTTGAAATCTATGTTGTAATATGCACTGTAAAGAACTAAATTTCAAACATTTGGTATAATTTCCCAAAGGATCGACACTGTTTTATTGTTCGACTATCAATTTTGAAATAACACTTATGAATAAGCACTTTCTTGTGAAACACCTTTCGCATGATATACCGGGAATCCTTAGAAGCGAGCAGTATGTTACTGCACTTTTATCACTTTGATTTTCCCCAGAAATGACAATTTCTGCGATATGTTACAAACAAAATGGATTGTATACGAAATACATATACCATCTTAATTGTCAAATTATTGTTATTTAATTTAACCTCTTTAACAATTTTTTAAAGATAATATAAAATAAGATGAATTGTATAAAAAGATGTAATACTATCAAGTTTATTCTTTCAATTGGATATAGATAAGGTATTTTTATTTCATTTTACATGTAGTCACTTTTAATTTTATTTTCTTATATTGTATTTAAATGTCAATAGTATTATTCATTTATGTGAATTCAAAATATCCACATTAGTCTTAGTCCGGAGTATCTAATATAAGTAATTAGTTGGAAGCCTGAATTATAATCTATGTTACCGATACACGACCTATTCATTTGGGAACGCAATCATCTTACTGTGTTCCATTTTTCAAGATTGATCAGCCAGTTGATTCTGTTTATTGTAACAAAAGTATTTTTACATAAGAAGGTGACTTACGTGTTTTTTCCGGATTTTCAGTGTTTTCATAAAATGACATTTAGCACGCCTCCAGATTCATTCTAATTTTCATGAAAATGAAGTAACCAAAAGTAAGCTATTTACATATTTTCATGGTCATTTTTAAACTACATTTTAAACTTTCGTTTTGATTAAACTTGAATTGTTTAAGTATTTTTTAAATCTAAAATGACATTCAGTACATGAAAAAAAAATACATTTAGGGTATAAATTAACTGTAACGAAATAACTGAGTACAAAATGAATTGTTCTATTTGTATGTGGAGTTTAAATTTGGCTTCAGACCCCAAACTTTCACACAATTACTCTTGTTGGCATTATGAACCACTTTTAGGTCTATCTTTAGATATTACAATTGGTTTTTATTTGTGAAACCAAGGCAGCTTTACAAAGTTTTTACAATGTTTTATATATTTTTTATCATAGCTGTTTGCACTAAATTAAAGATAAAACGTTAGCTAGTTGATTTTATACTATCAATTATCCTTATATTCGCATTTGAGATCTTCCATATGTGATTCTGTTAATTATACTATCAATATTGAATATAATTACAAAATTTATAAAGTCAAACGTTAAAAAGAAGTAATAATGACACCTAAATAAATACTGTTAGATAGAAGTTGTCCTACTTTGGAAGGGCGTCAATATATAATTATACTATTTTTTACGTTTACATTTTTTTCTTAGCTACAAAATATTATTTATGTCATTGTAAAGCAAGCATTTCTATATGTATCACAAACTTAGAAATAACATATGCAAGTTTACCAGTTTTACATCGACCGTATATCCTTTGAAAAGATACTTCTTGTTTGACATATGAGGGATAAATATTTTTGTCGTCATTTTGTGTCGCCTCTACGGAGTAGTGGCGACAAATAGGGATCACTTCTCCGTCGTCTGTCTGTCCGTCTGTCTGTCTGTCCGTCCATCACAAAACATGGCCGGACTACTCCTCATAAACTACTGGTGCAATTTCATCCAACTTTACAGGAATAATCAGTACCAAGTCTAGTTGTGCATATTGTCAGCATTTTCCGGTTCAATGATTTTTTGTAAGAGCTATGGCCCTTTAATAATTTTTGTTTTTAAAGTTTGTCCGAACTACTTCTCTTATACCACTAATGCAATTTACAATGAATGTAACTGAAACTTTACAGGATTGATCGGTAGCTCAAGTCCTTGCGCATATTGCACGGGTTTTCCAGTTGAATGATTTTTGGCCGAGTTATGGCCCTTTGATAAAAAGGTGTGTTTTTTTCTGTGTGTTGCCAGATACACAAAAGCTTGTCCGGACTACTCCTCATAAACTACTGGTGCAATTTTATCCAAACTTTACAGGAATGATCAGTACCAAGTCTAGTTGTGCACTGTCTGTCCGTCTGTCACAAAACTTGACCCAACATGAAATTGGCCATCATGAGGCGACACATGTAATCACTGATCGCTCTTGTTATATGTAAAAATGTTGTTTTTTTTTATTTCAATTAAAATTATGAAATATCAGGGCACGTTTTAACTTTAGAAATTGCAGATTAATAACCGTTTGACGACGGCTACATAATTATTATTAAATAATGATAATACTTAGTGCTTCTATAGCGTAAGAAATACATGTATATAAAAGTAGTATTGTTTTTTAGAAGTTAATCTTTTCCCATGCTTTGTATAGAGGTATTTCTCATAAATATTTCCAATTCAATACCAGAAGTTTACCTGATAGTGAGTTTTGGTGAACATCACTTAAACATCATTTTGATGTACTTTCTAAAATTGCAAGACAAACATTGACATTATTTTTGTACTATTTATAGTACCTGCATTCGGAAATAATGTAAGACAACGCCGTTATTTGTGATGATTGGGGCAATAATGTTTGGTTAAATACCATGATTAATATGTATAAAAGATAAATATATATGTACCTAGAATGTATTTGACTTGGGTTTGTCTTTATTTTTCATTCAGGAATCAAATGCACTTGAAGTCATTTTTTCAATGGCCTTTAAGGCCACTTACTTGATTTCACCTCGAAAGTTATTAAATTAAATAATCTTTATTTTGTTAATTGTATTCAGTAATTACAAATTTACATACACTACGTATTCTCCGGTACATAACGTCAGAAACCTAACAGTAAATGTTGATGCTGCACATCAAAAACGCCAACAGTCACAGATAATGTGAAAAATTGTTCTCTATTACAGTTGAATACCCGAAGCACTAATCAGTTTTTCTTGCTATGTGCTACGTCTTTAATAAGTTGCATATTTTTGTGAAAAAGTGAACCTAATGCATAAATTCACAAAGTAATGCCATCTCTGAAGTTCTGAAATAAAAATGTAACAGCACGTATGGCAATACCGTCACTACGTTACTTTAATCTGTAGCAGGAGAGGGATCACTTCGTTATCCCTCTATTCTGCATTTTATTTAAGAAATAAACAGGCCACCAAATTTATGTTTAAATTTTAAGTTATTAAACTAAGTAAATACCAGACTAAAAATAAAATTTTACTTTCTTGAATAGTAGTCACCAGATTTGAATCAAGGACCTTTTATAATGTTATGATTATAGTAAGAGGAGTAATTTATATTTACTTTTACTAAAAGATTACTAATATAAATAAAGATGAGAGATGCCAAATATGCCAATAAAATCTAACCTTATATAATTATGTATTTTCTTACAATTTCAGAACAACCAATATTATAACATTTTTCAAACATTTGGTTCCATAGATTTAAAGGCAAACCAAAAAAAAAGCAAAAACAGAAAATAAAATGCTATGACTTAAAATCTCAATAATGACAAATTCAGTATTTAATAATATGCTGATAGTTACTTTGCATTATATTTTCTTGTATCAAAAAAACGTGTATAACACAATCATAACCTAGGATTTGGGGGGGGGGGGGTCAGAAATAAGAACATCAACGTAATATACAAAGAAAGGGAAACAACCTGCCCTACTACAATCATTAGAATATAGACTGATTCATTTACACGTTATTTATCAGGTACATAAAAATGTTAAAACTGGAAAGAATATGATATTTAAACATGGCACTTTTACTTAAGTTGAACTTTCATTTTAATTCCATAAAGCTCGGTGACACGTTGAAAATCAAAAAAGCTATTTTGATCAGAAAATCTTAAAAATATATTGTTATAATCAGCTCTTTAGTAAAAGTAAGTTAAATATCAATCGAAAAAAAAAATAAAAGAGGATTTACCTGTCCAACATTTACACAAACATACCCTTAAATATGAACCCTTACTTTCGCCAGACCCTGTAGAAAATTGAAACAAAAATAGGTTATTTAGTTTTATAAGACATACGTGTATTATCGCATGTCGAAGCTATAATCTATTCATTTTATTGACAGTCAAGATTGTCACATCCTTAAGGGAAATATCTTGGCTTTCTTAAGATTAAATATTGATCTGTTCATTCTTTGTTCCATCCTCCAAATTTGATGTATTTTCATTTAAATTCTTTTAGATCTTTATTTAATGTTGTAAAAATGCTAAAAATTTTCCTAAACCCTCCCCCTTTATTATATTTAAAATATTTTTGAAGCTTTTTTAAAAAACTCCTAACTAAAAAATTTAACTGGGCTAAGTTTTAAAATGAAGAATGTATTGGTTCTGTCTAGAAAAATTTTTTTAAAGTGCTTTTAAATTTTAAAAAACAGGGTAAATAAGGTAGGCCCGTTACATGTAACTTAAAAAAACCCAATTTCCCCTTCCTTTAAGGCCCAAAAATTTAAAGGGCTTTAGGTTTGCCAATAAGGGAAATTTGTTTTTTACACATCGCGGTGTTTCATTTTGAAACCCTAGGAAAAAATACTTATATCCCTTTTAAAAAAAACAAAAACATTTTTGTTTTAAAAAAAAACGTTCACAATTTGGCAATAAAGCTTTTTGAAATCACTTGATTTCTACTACAGAGTGTGATTACTTTTGTCGAATATTTTGACGAGAAGCCATGCGTTATTATAAAGTAAATAATGACAAATGACAATGACAAAAGATTTATTTGATTTTGGCCTCCGGCCCATATCAACAAAACATATACATTACAAGCATGACATGATGTAGTGCCAGTGTACTATATAGATCAATTACAATTTATAACTACTAGTATAAATGTATATAAAGTGACAGAAATAACTTTTTTAACATATATGTATAATATTTACCCACCAGAATGTGTAGATACATAAATAATTACATATTTAAACAATATCATTTAGCAACATTTTACGTTCTTGAAAAGCACAATATGCAAACACAGCCAATCTCATTATAATATCTACATTTTTCGATGACATCAAAATATTGAACTTATTAATATTAGGGGACAGATAGAATTTAGATGGGATATATTTCTCTCTAAAAGAGGTTAATCTGGGACATTTTAAAACAAAATGAAATTCAGTTTCAATTTCAGTATTACAAAGTTATATATTCTTTGATTTCTTTCAGTGTTGGAATACCTCCCTCTTTCTATTTCTAAGTCATGTGAAGAGGTCCTTAATTTACCCAATGCATTTCTAAATTTACACAATCCAGATATATTTCATGTTCAAAAGTTAACTTATAATTTGCATACAATGACAGTTTAGAACTATTTCCCACATCAGAATGCCAAATTTGAAGATACTGATCCTTAAGTCTAAGAGTAAATTGATGAAGGAATAACTTTTCATTAGGTACACTCTGATCAAACCAAATATGCCAAAATCCATTTCTCATAAGTAAATTTTTAACATATGTAACCCAATTATTTTGTCCATAGTTATCAAGACATTTCATCATATTGTATGCTTTTTTTACATATCTTTGTTCATCCATTTTTAAGATTCTACACCAATATTTAATAACTCTTTTAGCAGTTGTAATAAACATTGGATATCTGCCACAATCCCCCAAAATAGCTATATTAATTGTTTAATTGTTTAAAATATACTTATACGGAATAAAAATGTTCGTTTGTTCACAAAATATGTTAGAATGCTTTCCCTTTGAATCACATTATATGATATGAGCTTGTTACTTGTTTTAAAAATAGTAGTTTACTAATGACTAACAATTAATTAAAACCACACTCATTGTTAGTTACTTTGTATCACCTTATGACATTTTAAACAGCTTGAGATGATCACTTTGTTTCAATATTAATGTAATTTTAGTATGTTTTATTGAATAAAGAAATTAATGCATGAGCTGAATTTTGATATATCCGTTAGGACAAAATAAGAAATTGCATCTGAAATTCATTTAATATGTTTATTCATACGATAAATCAGTCATATTTTGAACCATCCGACAAAATAGAGAAAAACAGAATCCCTAAAGAAAGCCCAACACGGCAAAATTGAAAATGTTGCAGGCTCGGTTTGATTGAGCCTGTTCATGGACGGTACTGGAAAGTGCAAGTTACCGTCCACGCCACCAAGCACCGGCTTAAGCAGAATTCAAAATTTAAACACGAAAATGGTGAAATTTTGAATTTAGAAACATCCGCAGTTCTGTTCATACGGCGGTTATCATGGAACTTTAATGTGACACAGTAGTGCCATTCCATGAAAAGCAGCGTAATGTCCCCAATTTAAAAAATGCGTGTGCCCTAAACGAGAAAACAATGGGCGGAACTAAATAAAGGGGATCTGAGGTTATGAAGCCTCACAGATAATACGTCAAAAGACAATTTAAAAAAACAGGCAACATATCCTAAGGGTGATTAGACAGTATTCAAGTAAGAATACTGGAACCACCCGAGTTGAAAAAGGCGAAATAGAAGAAACTTAAAATACCACATATCATGTATACGCAACAATGATGTCGTGCTGAACGATCTTCAAGGATCGAAAATATAACATCATTGATTAAATGTACGGGGAGACTTTTTACGGCCACCACACGGCACAAATAACACTTATGTGACCATAAAATAGAGAAAAACAGAATCTCTTAAGGAGGCCCAACACGGCAAAATTGTAAAATGTTGCAGGCTCGGTTTGATTTAGCCTGTTCAAAGTCTCATTTGAGGTTTCTTTAAATTTAGCCACTCTAACATTTTTTTAAAACAAATAATGGCGAAATATTGTACCATGATTCTATATAAAATCATTCTTTAAACTATTAGAAAACCATTTCAAATTAACAATTTGCATGACTTAACAACATATTAGTGTGTATTTTAGTGTTTAATTATTATAGTCTGTTAATAATTATAATATTAATTTATATTATAAAAAAAATTAAAACAACAAATAACTTTCATTACGATCAATTAAAGATTGTTGTTTTAAACAAGTCCTATACAAAGATTAGAATAATTTACTAATGTATTTTATCGTCATATAATTGTAAAAAGCCTCCTATAAAATGTATAGTATGATCGGTCAAGATTGCACAAGTCTACATATTGTTTCTAACGCATCATTGACATATTGTTTCTAACGAATTATTGTAACATGTGTTGTGAATTAAAAAAAAATAATATCAAAGTAATATCAAATTAAGAAAATTCGTTAGAGTAAATTGGTCTAGGATGGAAGTTCTGTTATACCATAAATTATTATGTTGATAGTATTTTGGTATCATAAGTGAAAACAAACCATTTTCGAATTATATATCGCTGTTAATGGTTAGTGTTAGATGCATAATCCGATATGACATATCAACATAAATTGACAAAATAAATTCATAAAAAAAAACAAATAATAAATTTCTTAAGTTTTTATCAATATTTCAGCAAAAAAACTTACGATAAATGTATTCACTACAGTCGAATCATAAAACCAATCTTTAAAACATAATTTATGAAGATAAAAAGGCCTACAATTTTCATTATCATTAACAATTGAAAAAACAAAAAAACGTAAAATAACAATAAATTGAAGTTTGTAATAACTGGTTGTAACTAGTCATGATATAAATTTTAATCTGTTTCTGACTGATAATGTCATATACAATTAACGTGTACATTGCTACTATGTTTAAACATATAATCAAATTTCTACAGAAAATGGTCCGGCCACTTTCTGTTCCTGCTTTGAATGAAATACTTCAAAAATCAAACATGATGAATGATAAAGTCCACACGTGAATAATGTATGGATTTAACTTTCTTTCACAAATATAGTGTTGTCACCAAATCTCTGAAATGCAAACAAACATATACTTGAAACAGATTATAATTGGCATGCAATTCAAAAAGTGCGCCTGTCTTCTGTATGCATAAGTAAAACTCAAATTTTTAGATCATTTTTTATCTTATCCCGTTGTTCAAGAATAATCATTTTTTATTGTATAAAATGTCCAAAAATGAATAGTATTGCAACGCTTTTCACATAGATCGGGCTAAGAATTGCACTTTCTATCGCTTTTCAACTTAATTCTGAGTGAATTTTGATTATTATCCTATAGATTCTTTCATTCTAAATGTGTAAGATTTTTAAATTTTATGTTTTTATGCCTTTTGACCTCAATACAATTTATCTCCGATATTTTCGTAACGGAAATGCTTATGTCAAAATTAAAGACATTTTCTGAAATGGATTTTGTCTTCTTTTAACATGAAATGCAAAGCAATTATTTAAATTAAACACATAGTTATTTCATCTCACTGTATATTTAATGAGGTACTGTTAATGTTGTTAGTATTCTAGAGTTATCTATCTATTAGTATTTTAGAGTTTTCTTTCCGTTATCAAAATTAATGTAAATATTGTAACGTACACGGGCTAGCTGTATTAAAATAATTATATTTTCGCTTTTTTGCCAGTTGAATGGTTACGATTGATTGAAAAATGATTAGTTTAAACTTTGGAATTAAGTTTTATTAACAATAAGTGCCTTGTTATTGAGTTGATTTAGTTATTGAATTTGATTAGTTTTTATTTATGTATTAAAAAGATGAAACTATTTATTGAAACAAAGGATTATTCATTTGTTTATAATTTCTTGATTGGCAATATAGGTATAAGCCCACTCAATATTATTATAAAATTAAGGCAGAACAGAACAATTGTCACAATATCGACGAAGCGAATAGTTTCAATATCACCAATTCTTCCAACATTTTTTTAATATGAAAAAATTATACACGAAATCTTCTTTGCATAACATATTCAGACACATAAAGATGTTAATCAAAATTATATTAATTATTTTATCTTTTTCATTTTAAAGTGAATTATCTAATCACTTAGAGAAAATTATGCCTAAAAAAACAAATAGATTTGTCATTTTTTAGAAAGGCAAACATACGTTTCAAAGTGTACGTACTTGTTTTTAATAATTTGATATGCTTATCAACTGAATGAAAGTAGTACTGAGTGTGAAATTACTTGTCATACAAATAGCAAATTGTACACAAAGTAATATTTTGACTTCCATACAAAATACTAACAGATAGTTAATGCAATTTGCAAATCAGTAACATTTCTGAAATTATAACAGAACACAAAAAAGGCTTTTTGAAAAATAAAAGCTTTTTAGGGCCAAAAAGGGGCCTTTTAAAAATCCTGTGATTTGGGAAAATTAAAGGGTGTAAAAACTTTAATTCAAAATTTTTTAAAATGTAGTAAAATTTTTCTTTTAATCAATTTTTCCCCCCAAACAAAGAAAATTTACATAAATACACGAAAAGTTTTTTTCGCATTATAAATAACAAATTTAAAAAAATTTCATTTTTTTTCCCTTTTTGGGAAAAATTTTGGGTTAGATTTAATGAAAAAAAGTTTTAAATTACCTCCCTTTATTTAAAAAGAAATGTTTAAATTGATAATTTTATTTGGGCCCAAAAATGGGTTTTTTTAAATTCAAAATTAAAAGTTTTTCCCTTTGGAAACAAACAGAAGGAAAACAAAAACCCATTAAAAATTTAGTTTTAGGGCTGAAAGTTTTAACCAATTTTAAAAACAATTAAAAAACGGGCAATTTTTAAACTTTTAAAAAAAGTTAGGAAATAAAGCAAAGCGTTCCTCTTAAACACGATACCCCACAACATTAAATGGGATTTATAAACGCCATGTTTTCAATTGAGTTTCTTTGGAAATGTATCATTTAAGATACAAACAAATAGCTTATAGACTTTAGGCAGTCCAACTTAGCTTTACTAGAATGTCCAATATTTTGTCAAGAAAATGTTAATAAAAGTATTCTTAGGAAAAAAAAAGAAAAAAATGTAAGAGCAGTTCCTTTATGTTGATGTGTCATGAAAGCAATATCACAGATCCACCCTCTCGTTATCACCTATTTTATTACATTCGTTGTAGCGCTAAACTTTCCCTTAAGGGAGTATCTTCACTTAACAGTGATTAAATATCGATTTTATAAGTCTTCAAACTATCGTATTATAGAGTTTACGACACATAAAGAACTGACCTTTAAGACTTAATGTAGAAAAAAGAATTGTGTGCACTAAATCCTTTTTGTAAAAATTTTGACAAAGGGCCCTTGATACTATCACATTTCAAGAAGTATTTTTTTAATTTAAAAATATGAAACAAAATTTAAGTAAACAATTATAAAAAGTATTATTTTTTAATGGTGATTTCAATTTAAATTTTTTAAAAAAGTGATCTCAAACTTTACATTTTACATTTTTGTGATATTCTTGACACAGTGACAAAACTAAAAATAATACATATTGGCATCTTGTTTGAAGAAATGTGACAGTTTAAGGTAACTATTAACAACATTTTAATAGGATAAACAACAGATAGTGTTTTCAAATGATATCCATGATTAAAGAATATTTACCGTTCAGATTTTGATATATAATCATTTATAGTTGTTAACCTTCCCTACTTTTACTAAATATACAAGTATGTATTAAACTGCATGATAAAGATGAAACCATAATTTAGCCTGTGCAAAAATACTCTCCAGAAAATACTCCTCTAAGCATCCAATATTTTAAAAATGAACCGGTATATAGCAGATATACGAGACTTTACTGTTTTCCACATATTATGTTAGGTACGTTTCAGACAAAAGAGTCAGTACTGTAAAGAAATATCAATTGTTACGATATTTGTTTTATTTTGTTAGTATACAGCGTTGCATTACAAAGATTATCTAAAAAGAAGAACCCTACAGTAGATGTTGTGCAACTTGAAGTGTTTTAGTGTTTAATCTTATCATATATACAAACATCTTGATCAAAGTTAATAATGTTATAATACATAGTCTACAAGATACTTCATAAATAGTTTGATGACGTTCTTATTACGCTGTCTGTGTATGTGGAATAATGGATTTGTGGAATAAACAGAGTAAACAATTAATTGTACGCCGAATTTATGATATTTCTACGTACTAAATAAGTGTTAAAGTTCACAAATTGCACCCATAGTAGTTATTAATCCAAATAAATTTGCCATTATGAACACCATTTGAACATTAATTGTACATAAATTATTGACTTTATCACGAAATTCCGCGTGTTTTGAGACACTCGAGAAAAAAATGTCAATACTTATTTCTTGTGATTATAATTATTTATAAATTGTTCTCTTGTCAGCAAAAAAATTAATTTATGGAGGCAAAATGGTAGAAAGTAATAATGATTAAATGGAAAATATGATTGTATTGTTAAAAAAACACATTTTATTTGGAAGCATGTATAATTGTTTTTTGACATGTTGAATTTGGATAACCAATGATTTTGATTGGCGGGGATTTATTTTTTACATTGTCTCATTACAAAGAAACATTTTGGGGTAAAGACGTGAGGTTTGGTGCTCTATTAAACGGTTTAAGCTCCCCAGCAATTACTGGGTCGGGTGGGGATTGCGTTCATTGAACGCCGCCTTTCCTTGTTGATCTTGTTTATCATATTTTATGCTGCTGACGTTCAAAGGCAGCGCCCGTCTATGTTCCTCAAACATGTGTCTTGTTTGTTGTAACGTGCAATAGTTGTGACACGTTTTTGTCCCCTTTTTGTTTTGTCGTCTATGGTAAGTATAATCCCTTCCCCCTTAGTTTTTTTTCAATTTTGTCTTCCCCCAATAACCATTTACACTGGCCCTTCCCCCCTATACGTTTATCTTTGTAGGCGTTTTTATTAATTTCTTTCGTTTTTCTATGATTTAACCGCCTCCGTGGTCGAGAGGTTAGAGTCGATGACTTCTAATCCAGTTACCTCTCTGGCGTGGGTTCGATCCCCGGGAGATGCTTTGGTAGTTTAGCACGGAGGAAGGTAGTCTAGTACTGGTGTAACTCTACAGGAACGATGGTTAGGAAACTACCCGCCTATATGACTGAAATACTGTTGGAAAAAGGCGTAAAATGTAACAAACAAACAAACATTCTATGATTTCTATTTTGATAATTTATAGTAACGTTCCGTCCATCGTTTGCCGGTGTGCCCTGTCTTGTTTGGTGTCCTGCTGGGCTCCTTGCCGGTTAGTAGGGTGACAATGGGCTATTTAGGGCTTTATTTACAGGGGGTACCCGACCATAAAGACTAACAAAACTTGTTATATATCAAAATGTTTGACAAAGTCTGAAGTTCTTGAAACTGTCGGCATAAATTAGCATAAGTCACTGCGTTTTCCAGAATCCAAGATGGCCGCCAAGATGGCCGCCAAGAAAACAAAAATGCCCAACAAGAGTTAGGTTGGTTATAGGGTGTCCATTAAGGTTTTTAATTTTGTTTTTATTGATTATTTTATAAGAACAGACATAAATCTTGACACATATAAGCTTTTTTAAGATTAATATCATATTTTCAAGATTTTTGAGAGCCGAATTTCCAAAAATGACATCAAATTTTGGGGGTGGGGGTTCTATTTTTGTCTACATTTCAAGTTTTATGCAATAAACTGTATACTTTTCAGGTTTTAACTTTAATACAGTGACCATCAAATAAAAATTCAAGCAATCTGGTATGAATTTATTGTCAGTTTTCATTTTTTAAGCGTTTAAGGTAAGTAATGTAGTTTTTCTAGCCGATTTCCGAAAATCTCGCACAATTACAAGGTAAGAAGACATACAAATAACATATTCTTGGTAAGTACTGATTTTGTTATTTTATATGATTTAACAGCATTATTGAATCATATCAAGGCTGTTATTAATCCTTCATTCATTCCCCCATAGTTAACAGGTATAGGATAATATTGAAGGGGTAATATTTACTGCTGCACCAAAAAGTTTAGTGGGAGGGGAATTCAAAATTCAACATGTGAAAACAATCATATTTAGTCCAAAATTTTCCCACAATGAATTAAAACAGGTAATAAGTGACCTGC
This sequence comes from Ruditapes philippinarum, assembly GCF_026571515.1. Classification (NCBI taxonomy): domain Eukaryota; kingdom Metazoa; phylum Mollusca; class Bivalvia; order Venerida; family Veneridae; genus Ruditapes; species Ruditapes philippinarum. The sequence continues at coordinate 382,317 of NW_026860900.1, forward strand.
AACTTTGTTTAATGATTGTATTTAGATGTGAATTCTTCAAAACAAAATACAGCAGAAACTAAATTTAATGTTTTTTCTTCCCTGTCAATGACATTGAAAAAGTCAGTGCACTAGTCAACGGTTTTTAATAATATCTGTATAAATATATACTAATATATCTTGATTATGATGTTTTTTTTCTATAACATTATATTTTATACAGTACATATAAATTCATGAACAAAAATCTATTCTTTAAGCAGTTTATGAGCAACTCAAGATCATATACTCTCTGGCAAAGATTTTGACGGGGCCCTTCGTGCTCTTATCATGATTGATGAAGTGTTAAGCCAGAGATTTTTGTTTCAGTTCTACAAATGGGGGCAGCAGAAATCACAGCTAGTGCCAGTATCACTTTTGCAGAAACTTCAACAACTTGATGTGAAGTCAGCTGATACAAGTCTTCTCCAGGAGACCACAGCACTTTTAGAAACCCACATGGTTCCTCTCATGGAAGTATTTCGTCACCAAGGTAGGACTGAATCAGAACTCTTCCAATTCTGGGATGACTACTTGATGAAAGTCTCCAAACCTCTGAAACTGTACCTAGCTGCTTCAAGGCATGGTCTTTGGGATACCTTTCATTACTCAAAGTCACTGCTACTACCATTCATGTTTGCAGCAAACAGAACAGTATATGCAAGATATATGCCTTATATGCTGTTGAAGATGAATCGACTGCCAGATGCCATACTCAAATCCTTCAAGAAAGGTAAATTTGTTGCCAAATTGACAAAAGGAGTATTCAACTCTGTATGGATCGACTATGTCCTGGAAGTGACGGAGAATAAGGCACTGAAGTCTTCAGGTGGCATAATTGGCCTCACACACAATGACAGTGCCCTGTCTCGGTGGTTCCTATCCAGACCAGTTACAGCTAAGTATGCTGTTGAATGTTCGTCTGCTGGAAAGACTCCAACAGTGAAACATCACACAGACACACCTTTCCACATGAGTGCATATAACGAAGCTGTCAGAAACATGCTGAGTCTGTTTGAAAACTAGGTCTTCGTAGACCCCTTTTGCCTGACTGATCCACCGGATACTCTGGTAAACTTCGCTACAGGTGTTGCAGCAGAACCTGAAGTTGCAAGTAGTCTTCTTAACTGTCACTCTACTGGTATGTTGATGTTAACAGATTTCGTGCAAGGTTTCAGGTTGAAGGGAGACCAGCGCCGAAGAAGAATTTCTTCAGTCCAATCCAAAGGGCAAACATAAAGACCATGAGCTCAAGAAAGGCAAGGACCATTCGCATGAAAGCCAAAGATATAACCATTAATGGCGAAGAAATGTACCTCCGGCTGCTGGCAATCAACGCCTATAAGAGAGTGCCACTAGAACGTGTCATGTCATTTGAGAATGCTCCTGTCCCTCTTAGTTTATTATGCCCCCACAATGTGGGAGCATATAGCGTTGCACTTGTCCGTCCGTCCGTCATTCCGTCAGTCCGTCCGTCCGTCAGTCCGTACGTCCCGAAATCTTGTGAACGCAACTCCTCTTAAACCGGATGGTAGATTTTGCTTAAACTTACAGGGATGAACAACCTTAATGTGTAGATGGTAGTAAAGGAAGGAATTTTCGCTGCGACCAAATTTAACAGAATTATGGCCCTTTGTTGATTTTTCCACTAGATACTATGTAGAAATTTTGTGAACGCAACTCCTCTTAAACCGGATGGCAGATTTTGCTTAAACTTACAGGGATGAACAACCTTAAGGTGTAGATGGTAGTAAAGGAAGGAATTTTTGCTGCGACCAAATTTAACAGAATTATGGCCCTTTGTTGATTTTTTCACTATATACTATGTAGAAATTTTGTGAACGCAACTCCTCTTAAACCGGATGGCAGATTTTGCTTAAACTTACAGGGATGAACAACCTTAAGGTGTAGATGGTAGTAAAGGAAGGATTTTTGCTGCGACCAAATTTTACAGAATTATGGCCCTTTGTTGATTTTTTCACTATATACTATGTAGAAATTTTGTGAATGCAACTCCTCTTAAACCAGATGGCAGACTTTGCTTAAACTTCCAGGGATGAACAACCTTAATGTGTAGATGGTAGTAAAGGAAGGAATTTTTGCTGCGACCAAATTTAACAGAATTATGGCCCTTTGTTGATTTTTTCACTCTATACTATGTAGAAATTTTGTGAACGCAACTCCTCTTAAACCGGATGGCAGATTTTGCTTAAACTTCCAGGGATGAACAACCTTAAGGTGTAGATGGTAGTAAAGGAAGGAATTTTTGCTGCGACCAAATTTAACAGAATTATGGCCCTTTGTTGATTTTTTCACTATATACTATGTAGAAATTTTTTGAACGCAACTCCTCTTAAACCGGATGGCAGATTTTGCTTAAACTTACAGGGATGAACAACCTTAAGGTGTAGATGGTAGTAAAGGAAGGAATTTTTGCTGCGACCAAATTTTACAGAATTATGGCCCTTTGTTGATTTTTTCACTATATACTATGTAGAAATTTTGTGAATGCAACTCCTCTTAAACCGGATGGCAGACTTTGCTTAAACTTCCAGGGATGAACAACCTTAATGTGTAGATGGTAGTAAAGGAAGGAATTTTTGCTGCGACCAAATTTAACAGAATTATGGCCCTTTGTTGATTTTTTCATTATATACTATATAGAAATTTTGTGAACGCAACTCCTCTTAAACCGGATGGCAGATTTTGCTTAAACTTCCAGGGATTAACAACCTTAATGTGTAGATCGTAGTAAAGGAAGAATTTTTTGCTGCGACCAAATTTAACAGAATTATGGCCCTTTGTTGATTTTTAGTTTTCAACTTGTGGCACATGTAGTCCAAAAAATATTTGACCTAGAGTCATAAGATTGACAGAACAGTGGCGTGTGGGGGCATCAGTGTCCTATGGACACATTTCTAGTTTCATGATGATGGCTCAATGACTTCCACCAAAAAGTCTGACTTTCTGGAAAAACTTTAACAACTTGCAGAACCTGAAAACATTCCTAGAAATATGCAAAGATAGATTGCATTGTTTTCGATTGAATGGCAATTATTCAATTACTTCAGCCACCAACAGGTTCAAAACCTACATACAAGCAAATGGCAGACAGCTTCTGGACATATATAATTTCTGGATGTCAGCAAACAGCTCAAGTCCATGTAGTCTTCGATAGATATGAAGAAAACAGTCTGAAAATGCAGACACGGCAAAAACGTGGAGAGAGTGCTTCAGCCTCAGCCATAACAATCCAACCTAATATGGTGATTGGCGACTGGAAAAGGGTGCTGACCAGCAGCAAGTGTAAAAGCGAGCTAACAAAAATGTATGCAAGGCATTTAACAGAAAATTGCCATACCCTGATTGCTGAGGGCATGCAACTGTTTGTCTCTGGTGGGTTACAGCAGAAGACTCTATTGGTTACAAACAAGGCAGTTTCATATGTTGGTGGCCTTGAGTCAAACCAAGAGGAAGCTGATAGCAGAATGTTGTTCCACTTGGCACATGCATCGGCATCATTAAGGATCAAGAGTGCAACAGTGGTAAGTCCAGACACAGATGTGTTTGTTCTACTGGTCCACCACTATGATAGTCTGGGAATAGAAGTAGTGTATTTCAAGACCGGCAGAAAGGGTTTGTACTGTAACCTTACAAGATACATACCAGTGCATTTGGTGTACAGAGCACTGAATCCCAACGAAAGAGCCGTTCTACTTCCAGTTTATTGTATCACAGGGTGCGACACATGTTCCTCCTTCCATGGAATTGGGAAGAAGAAAGCTTTTCATGTTCTGCGCAAACATTCACCACAACTGACAAGCCTAGCAGACTTGGGTCAGCTGCCAGAAATATCTTCTGAAACAAAAGCTGCAGCCATTCTCTTTGTTGGTTTGCTCTATGGGCAAACATGTTGCACATCTCTGAATATCCTACGCAAAGAACTTGTCTTGGGTAAGGTTAGAGTCAAGCCGAGAAGATTGCCACCAACAAATGACAGCATGATGTTACACTTACTAAGATGTGCATACCAGCTGTTCATTTGGAGAAATGCTTTGAACCCTCAGCCTGAACCAGATCCACTAGAATGTGGGTATGTGACTGACAACAGGGGCTTGTACTCGCCTCAACTCATGTCACAACCGTGCGCACCACCAGAGCTTTTGAGTGATATGGTATGTGCTTGTGATGACCATTGTAGTGAGGAATGTATCTGTCAGGAAAATGAACAACCATGTACAACAGCATGCAGCTGCAAGGGTACACTACAAGATTCTGATGACATCTGTCAAAAATTGTTTACAATGCTGGCAAGTGTCTCTGCAGAAACGACATCTAGACCTATACTACTATGATTTTGCCTAAGCACATTGTTAACAGTTAGTAGAATATAGCTATTTGTGCTTTGTTGAAGTCTATAACTGTGAACTTTGCATAATTAAGTTGTGTCTAACAGTAAGGAGAAACATTGTTTATACTTATATTGTATGTTCTGCCAATCTGTAGCTTTTATCCTAGTTTTGTTTATATTCAATATGTTGATCAGGATGAAAATAACCACCGCAGCTTTTAAAATGTCAAATGATGAAATGTCAGACTGGAACATTTGAGTGCAGTTGTTTTGATCACTTCATATACTAAAGTTTGGACATTGATGTGTTTTTCTGCAAATATTTGTTTTATTTAAGAATAGCTTTAGCCTGATCTTAGCCAATGGCAAGCTGTGCAGAAAATTCTTGTCAACATGCTAGTTTTGTATTATATCTACAGTATTTATTCGGAAAAGGCCAAAATCTGCATTAATAGCCATGTTCAGCATAGTTTTGCTTAACAGTCATGATGATTTTATCATACAACAAGTTATGCTTAAATATGTGCTTATGTAAGCTTAACAGTGTAAAAATGAAATATGTTGCATTTATTCACTTTTTGTTCTGTTTGCAAATTTATATATATAATACTATACATTATACATTTGTAACAGTTTTTTGCAGATAAAATGCCCCAACCACATAAAGATCATAAATATTGTGAATGTTGATAATGAATGTGTTACAAAATGTTTGAAATAGTAAGTATTATATACTACTGAAGTGTTATAAGTAAAAATAAACTGCATGTATTGTCCACATCTTGAAATATTTACGAAAATATTACCCCTACCCCCTGATTTTCACGCAATTTTTGGGTATTATTCACCAAAAAAATCGCAAAGTATGATATTAATCTCAGAAAAGCTTAAATATGTTTAGATTTATGTCTGTTCTTATAAAATAATCAATAAAAACAAAGTTAAATGCCATAAAGGACACCCTATAACCAACATAAGTCTGATTGGGCATTTTTTATTTTTTTGGCGGCCATCTTGGCGGCCATCTTGGATTCTGGAAAACGCAGTGACTTATGCCAATTTATGCCGGCAGTTTCAAGAACTACAGACTATGCCGAACATTTTGGTATATAACAAGTTTTGTTAGTCTTCATGGTCGGGTCCCTTGTTTTTGAGGGTCAGATTGTCACCCTACCAGGTGGTCCTGTGTTGCTGGGTTGTGTTGGGGGAGTTCATTGAATGCCGCCATACCCATTTGATTTTTGTCTCTTGTTTAAACCATAACGTGTTCTTACTTAAGCATCACTATTTCTTAATATCTTAGAACAATAAAATGACAAAAAATAAATAAATGGAACATATAGCTCGTTCATTACCTTTTGACAGCTGTTATACGTACAAAAACGATTGAAAAATGTGAGAACATTTCTTGTTTTATATAATTTATATCTTCAACAGGATCGAATAAATCATGTCAAAACATACCTAGCAAATGTCTAACATAATATACACCTGCTTGTTATATTATTGAAAACCCACGGAATTTAATCATAAATAATATTAACAAAAATGAACTAATTTGTTTTACATACGCTTTACTTAGAATGTATCTTGTTTACCAGTGTAAATGTGTTTTTAATCGATTAAGAATTTATCCATCAGACGAAAACTTTATTTTGTACTTAAATTGTTTAAAGCTTAAAAGTTTCTATCTATGGATTTAGCATTATTGTTTATATTGCGATTAAAATGTTTTACAGAAATATGTGGGTATATTTTAGTTAAAAGCGAGTGGTGCATGTGTTAAATCATCGACAAGAATCTATAAAAATACAGCTGAATATTTAATCTCGTAAAATTTTATTCTGTTTACGTACAATATGAATGTATATTAAATTACATATGAAATATATGAAAAAAAAGATTTCAAGAAACGTGCATCAAAATAACATAACTTTACTGTATTCTAGAGAAACATTCGTCAAATATTGTTATGCACCTAGTCGTTCGTCTGTCCGTCTGTTCTGTATCATATGAACTTGAGCAAGGAAAGTGAAAATGTTAACAATAATAGGGACGATGTGCAATGGTCACTTGAATTTTATAAACTCGGTAAACACATTTGATACTTGCTGTGCGCAATAACATTGAAAATTAAAATATATGGCATGTAGCATCATTTTGTGGACCACGACATAACTGATATTAATCATGCCCCTTAGATCAATATTAGTCCCAACCCGAAGGTCACTTAGTTAATATAGCATGGTAAAGAAACACATTTTTAAGTCTTATTTTAAACTAAAATTCCTAGAATTTAGTTATTTGGCATGTAGTATTGGCCTCTACAAAACTGTGAGCAATCATACCCAATTGGTCAAAAACCCGAGGGTTACTTAGTTTATATAGTCTAGTATGAGCGAATATAAAAAAAATCATCAAGGAAGGGCGGCATTCAGTGAATACATTTTATTCTTATTCTATGAATTTACAATGCCTAGAGATCAAATATTTGACATGAAGCATTGAATTGATGGCCTCTATCAAGTTGTTATAAATCGTGCCCCTGGAAACACTTGAACTCTACCTTGGGATTAATTAAGTATAATAAGGTTAATAAAAAGTAAAACATGTTTCAGACAAGTTTCTAGATTGAATCTCTTCCCTGAATGAATGTAATATTTGATTACTCAAACAAATTAACATTCGGGCGTATATGGCCCTGTTTTGTAAAGGTAAGTATTGTTTACTTGAAAGCCTTGTCCCAAGGATTGTTGTGGCAAATTTTAACTTAACATGTCTTTTTGCTTAAAATGATGAACTTTTGGGAAATAAGAATTTATACCGTAATCATACAATTTAAATAAAAATATACTTGTTAAAAAAACCGCCTTTATAACTATTCAGTTTTTATTGCACTCTAATAAATGCCTTTTTCTCAAAAGGCCAAAACAAATCTGAAGAATTAAATATGAATAAACTATATTTAAACTATTGTTTATATTGCGATTAAAATGTTGTTGTTTTTTTTTAATCTTTAAAATATACATCAAATAAACCTTTTTATAACAGGATTCCCATCTGAAATATGCTGACAACAAAAAAAGATATAAAAAAAACAACAGATTAATGGAAAGACATTGAATATAACGTAATGATAAGAAAATTTTCTTTCAAATGGTATCTTATTTATGCTGTTGATAAATACAAAGCAAAACCAAACATGTCAAAATAATGAGTTGAATTAAAGATATATATATATATATATATATATATATATATATATATATATATATATATATATATATATATATATATATATATATATATATATATATATATATATATATATATATATATATATATATATCAGCAATTTGTATTAATTTGATGAGATTTTCTATTATATACTACATGTAATTCATTGTGTTAGATTTTTACAAATAAATCGACACTACATTTCAGAATGTTTTGTACTGTATGCCCGTAGGTTGCTTTAACTTTACTTTCTGTTGTTTCAGTTGAAACTTTATATCAGGTGTCCGTAACAGAGATGCGAGATAAACTTAAATAAGAACACTAGCCGCCTTTGTTAAAATGTAAGAGTTCAAGGTTATATGAATCCCGAGCGATTTTTAAAATATCTTTGCATGATGAATACTGAAGTTCTTTGTGATATTTTAACCATGACTTCGATCGTTATAACAGAAAAAGTGTAGACATTCAATAGGTTAGGGAATATTTATTGATACGTATGATGAACATGTGCTAACATATATCTAATGGGAATAATATTTCATATAATGTTCAACAATGTTTTCACATGATTGTCACCCATTTGGAATTTCTGTATCACGTATCCACAGTACAGGTCATAGAAAGTTCGTTCACATATTTGTTTTTGAAATGTTTAAATATCCTTTTTAAGAGACCGTTGTGCCTTTAGGTAAGAATCTTCTCACACCTTGCTTAGTAATGGCTTGTTTTAGGAACCGATTTGAGAGCGTGTTTTTAAAGACAGATCCAATAGTTTCTTAATTTTTACATATCGATAAAGAATGAAAATATATTATACACTAGTGAGCATAATTTTCTTAAGAGAACCTTATTTAGCAAGGTTATGGAAGATGATAGGGATCTTCCTATTATTTGAGCTATTTGCCCCTTAAGTGTCTCTTTGTTTGTTTAAGGATATTTAAAAGCGACATGAAGATAATAAAACAAGCAACACCATTAAATTTTAAATTCGTATTTATCCTTGTCGTACTGCAAATATAGCTAATATGCATTTGTTGCTACTGCCAAATAAGCTGTGTATCTTTTTTGAAATCAATTGCAGTGAGTTACTAATTACAGCATAGGACCAAGTATAATTTTATCTATTTATCTACTTTTATAAAATGAAAATGTCTGTTTTGTAAAAAAATAAAAATATATATCTATAAATACATATTTTGCTTATATCTTTATAACAAAAACCATTGCCTGCAGATTTTTGCCGCTTTCATAATAAAGATGGATAACGTCTGTAGTTATTTCTCTGGGGATTATATTTCACTTAACAAAGCATGGAATATTGATAATCCTGTCAATACAATTGACAACAAATAATATACTCTGAATTCAATGCCATAACTCACAAATATTATATGCCTCACTTCTTAATGTTGATAAATTCCCAAAAGCGTAATTCACCATTCGAAATAATGATTGAAGAATAACTTTAAACAGTCAAACCTGTTAACTTTGTGTGTGTGCGTGCGTGCGTGTGTGCGCGCGCGCACGTCTGTTTGTGTACATGTGAATGTGCGTGTTTGTGCGTTTCCATCTTTATATTTTATATTTCATATGCTACTTTTGTCATTTGGAAATCAATAATTAATGATAAAATACAGATATAAATATACACAATGTCATTAAGCTGATGACAGTGTATGATTATCATACACTTATGTATTGACATTTTGTTTAATTTATATAGTTATCTATTTTAGGAGAAAAAAATCAAACTGCAGCAAAAATGCATTTCAGCCTATGCACACACACTTTTGACAATATTTAACATTTCATAACGGTCGAAAACTAGATTTGATTCGTATTATCTAATTTATTTTATTAACGTCGCGCTTTGAGCGTGAGAACCGGCATGGCTATAGTCAGAATCATTCGGGAAGGTTCAAAGGTCAACCCATTTGAAAACTGTAAAGACGAGAGCCACGTGCAAATTTGTCGTAAGATTGTTCAAACGGATTTAAAAATGTCCCATATTGTGTCGATAATATTTAAGAAGAAGCCTAAAATTTACAATGATCGTGAAGAACAATATATACTACGTCAATGGATAACAGGATTATGTAAAACAACGTTTGAAATGGTTTGGAATACAATGTTAATATGAGTGTATGTGTGCCGAAGTTTTCAATCGAATATATTTATCTTGTGTATATACATATGATTTTTATATATTGATATGTGATAAATGTTTGTTCTGGGGTTGACAAATATACAATTTATATGTATTTTTAAGGCGTATGTAACTCCAAACACCAAGTGTCTGTGGTATGTTATGTCTCATTTTAAAGACCTAAATGACCTTATCAGTGATATCTGGTTTTGTCATCAAACAAAAGAAATGTCTTAGGCATGCACGTTTCTGGCAATTAGCAAACAAGTCCATCAATTTCAAATGTCTGTTACGTCAAGAACATAAGAAGTTGACACATATGACGTGAAGAAGTATTGACCATTTGTTAAGGTCTGTTTTTGACAGCCCCGATACCTCTCCAACCAAGGTTGTCATGTGTCAAATAACCAAATCGAACTAACCAGATTTCCTTCCGGATAAACGTAATACTTTCTCATTAACAGACGCAAAAGATTTAACCGAGTCTGCAGTTGTAAACTCGTTTTGTGTATTTTTGTTATTCTCATTGAATTGTATCATTTCAGATTTTATAGTCTAAGAAGAAAAGATGAAGTTTGTGCACTGTTGCTTCTAGTTGTTGATATCTTGTTTGGTACTTCAGAACCATTTATTCCATTACTGTTTTTAGGATTAAGTACTGATAGTGGGCGTTGATTATGCTGTAATTTGCTGTGATGTTTATTATCTCTAGTCGAACCAAACCTGCATGTTTTCAATTATTGTATTTAATTTAATCGACATTTTGTTTTGTGGACAGATATTTTGAATGTCCCAAACACATATTTATACAAGATACATAAGGAACTATACATGTAAATATTGTGCATTAAAAAAGATTCGCTTTATAAAGTAACTGATTATCATCATTTTTATGTCTTTTTCTAATAAAAATTGATAATGTCTAAGACAGCGATATTCACTGAATTTCACTTATAATGATATTGTTCACATGTCTACCGCATAGAGAAGATTGTTCACAAAATATTGTTTTTAATTTGGTTTCTGAAACAGGTTGGTGATACAACATTTACATTTTATTCATGAATCTAAGCGGTTTTTTTTATCTAAATTAAGTTTGTTTGTATATATTCTAATAGCATATATGCATGTAGAAGATATGCACGGCTACTAATATTTTAAAGAATAATAATGTTATTTATTATCTAAAAGCAATTTGACCAACTCGTTTTCATGGTTTTTGCCCGTCGAATACAGTAATAGCTGTTTAAACTTTAAAGTTTTTAGGAGGTTTAAAAACGTCAATTCCACTTAATATACTATATATGGTTATTATACATTGTTGAGCAATATGCTAAATTATATTGGTCTTGAGGCAACTGTTAAACCTGTATTGTTTGAGGCACCAGGCGAATCTAATGGATTCGGTCCAATTGAATCAGTTTAATATTCAACAATTTATCATGACCCTTTCCTTCCACGACACCAAATTTTGACATGTAAACAGAACTTTAGTACAAATACCATTGGGAGGCTGGGCGGAATGCAATAATCGAGATTTTATACCCGGAGAATAGAAGTAATATAACAAGGTAAGATACAGTTCAGCTGTTGTTTTATACGTCGGTTAAAAAATAGTATGTTTTGAGAGGTAACATGATACAAACGCCGAAAATTCATTAGTTACATTTCATAAGGTGTGAATTAATGAGCTGTATAACACAATGTCATCGCAATAGTACCTTTCATGAATGTAAACGTAACATGTAAAATAATATGTAATAATTTTTAAAAATATAAACGCTAAATGTGTTCAATTTATTAAAGAACAGTGTTTAAACAGAGAAATACATTGTACACTTATAAAATAATAGAAGTACACATGGTACAACAGCGCAACTAAGCCGAAATTTCTAATATAAGAAAGACATAAAAGATTCTATGAATAGTTTGAAAGGGATCGAACAGCTGAAGACGTTGAAAGCCATTGCAATTTTCACAAATGTGTGTAGGGAAAAATGAAAAAAAAACACTTTTCATGTACTATCCCCTCGTTAATTGTCAAAAAAGGTTGAATAAAATGATATCATGTATTTAAATAAATAAAGCAACAGCTGCATTTAACCTGTTGGCATTCAAATATTTCAAACGTTGGCTTTAAACTAAATTTGCCTATTACTTTAACTAAATTAAGCGCTTAACTTTACTGAAATGACTACACACTCGCATTATTTATCTTATGAATAATGTTAAGTTGTAAACAATTGTTACTTATACTTTATGTGTTAGCTCATTAGGTAGATCGTTGGACTGTGGGTCGGGTGACCCAAGTTTGATTCCTGGACGGCGCAGGTCACATTCGTTGTGATTGAATATGAAATCCTTTCTACGGTCATATGCACTGGATGACTCCTTTGGCATGTACATAAGTAATCAGTTCCTTGCAAAATTGAAGACAACTAGCACTTGTAAACAGCTTGACAGCCAGCACAGGAACGATGCGGTGGCTGAATTGTGCCCTGGTAGATACAGTGTGGCTTACGGCCGTCATCCGGAGTGGAAACTACCATCACCACCACCCTCTTTTAACAAAATAAAATAAATAAACTACAACAATTTAGGAAATGGTCTCAGTTCTTCTCTTCAGAAGTATTTTTATTTACAAAAAGTACCCCAATGCTCGATACTCAAGATTTTATATCATATTATAATATGACCTTTCTTGTTTGTATCATATGAGCTTTGATCTTATAATTAAAAACACATCTAAAAATTTAATTTGGCAACAACAATAACATTCTAATTCATTCAGCAATTGGATAACTGACAAAATATTCTTCTCTGATACTTGCAATCATTTTGCTTTCTGTGAAGGTTTGTTTTTGAAGTAGAAATTGCATCTTGTTACATAGGGTTGTTTCTAAATTCAAAATTTTACTATTTCACGTTTAAATGTTGAATTCTGCTTAAGCCGGTGCTAGGGGGCGTGGACGGTAACTTGCACTTTCCAGTACCGTCCATGAACAGGCTCAATCAAACCGAGCCTTCAACATTTTCAATTTTGCCGTGTTGGGCTTTCTTTAGGGATTCTGTATTTATCTATTTTTTTGTTAAAAATCTGCCAAAATTCTATTACAATTTACAAAGCTCATACATTTGCTAGCAATCAACACAAATATATTCTTGATGATATGATAATGTTGCAATTAGAGAATTGGGAATTTTCTAAACGAACGGCATATACCTTGCAGTTAAAATTTACTCTTCATAATGTACAAATTTGACATTTCTAAACTCTGGTAAAATTCTGTTTGATAAATTTTCCTTTTATACCTAAAATCTTTACTTTCTTCGTCAAAACTTGCAGAATGATAAACAATGTTGACACATCATATTCATTCTGTTTTGATAACTATTATGTTCACGAAGATTTGATTGATATCACTCTATTATCACATAGTTGTTAAATATTATTTCTCTCTTGTTGGTCATAATGCTTCCTCGTTAAAGTGGTAGACAGATTATCACGAAAACACTGTCAAGTTTAGTAAATGCTTTGCGAAATCTCAAGAATGTTAATTGAATATTTGCAAATATTAGGTAATTCAAAATAACCATATCAGTTTATGGACATATTTGCAGGGTAGTGATTTTCTTAACAATTATAAACGGTAAAGCCTTGTTGTTTCCATATTCTTATGATCGATAATCGAAAGTGTTATAACAAAGAATGTTATTTAACACTCATGAAAACTGTACGTTAACATTATATAAATAACACATGGGTTTGTGGGTTACAGTAAAAATAACCCGAGGAAAATACTGATACCCGAGGCGTAGCCGAGGGTAACAGTATTTTAACGAGGGATGATATTTTTACTGTTACACACAAACCCATTTGTTATTTATTTTATTATCCCGAACAAATACTGTGATGATCTGAATTTGTAAACTAAATCTAACTGTATCAAAATAAACCAAGAGTAGCAATAACTACACTGTCCATACCTTGCAAGTTTTAAGTGTACTGTAGGCCTACTTGAGAAGCTGTTTTTCTTTAATTCTTTAAGCAAGTGATGATATCTACCAGTCATAAACATACAATAAGCTGTGTTTTATTTAAAAAAAACAAAACACTAACCTATTTATAAGGTTATGATCTGTATCCAGAATATTCTTCGCATGGTTTCAGACAAAGTGCATTTACAAAATAACGATGATATCCTACAGATGTCTGTCCGCCAACTCTATCTGTAACGTTTCAATGGTTAAAATTGTAAAATAATCCTTTGTAGCATGCTTTAATCGTCTGCATGTTCACGTTTGGTCCAAAATTATTCACATTACAGTTACTACCGTTGAAAACGGATGTTTACTTTTTGACTATTCAACAAAAAGATATTTTATACGCGAAAAGAACTCCAAAGTAGGGTGCAAAAAACTAAATTTTATGAGAGTCATAGTTACTTTGGTGATGCCCTAGGCCCTATCGTCGAAAATAAGAATGAATCGAGAGAGAGATGGCGGCCATTTTATTTCATTTTATTTAGAAAATAGACCACGTGACCAGATTTTATATTGTAAAAAATACTGTTAACTATGTAAGAGTACAAAATTCTTAGTCACGTGGTACACTTGCATTGCATTAACAGTAAGAATAACTCTCAGAGGCCTATAGGAAATTAACATTACAAAAGAGTGAGGGGTAATAAAATAAAATGTTACGGTACGTACTATTATATCGCTATTTTAAGTAAGTTGTAATCATTTTCTAAAGATTTTGTACATGCGCCATTTGTTCATAACGCAACATAATAATTTATTTATTTTATACAGGTATTTTATAATGATCTTTTTTCATAATTCATAACAATTTTTTTGTCAACTGCAGACAGCAGAGATATAGCTTTGTACAAGTTGTGTAAAACGAAAAAACAAGTTCATTTCGTTAAAGTAAATATTAAAATTTTAATTAATCATATAGTAAAATGCGTCTTAAAGTAAAGCGTTTTATATCAGTTAATGAATTATTTATCATCTCTATATAAATTTTTCTCTCTCATGATTACAAACGAGTAATTTAAAGTATCTTTTATTTATCAGTTACTTTCCTACTCATATCATTAACTTATATGATATGATAATAGCACAAATGAGGCATAACAAAATGCTGATTGTTAAGATTAACTATTATGAAAATATGTACAATATTCACATAATAATCTTTCTTGTACCATGTTTTGGAATATTATGAAACATATTTATCTCATATATGTTACACATTAGTCAAATAATACATACAAAATAACTTACAACTTTAGCGTTATTAGTCCAAAATTTATTCCTTGAAAACAATTACGTTTTCAAACGAGACAGAAATTATTGATGCTTATTCAGTAGCAAACTTCAAGACTAACGTTGCAAAAATATAATGTAGATTACTTTTGTGGATATTGTTTAAGATTCTTACACTTCAATAGAGATAATAAATGGAAATTCAATTATGTAAAACAAAAAAAGATAGTTGCGTTTTTACTAATGGTGTTGGGGAATCAATTAAAGCAAATTAAAAGTGTGTGTTCAACATATAATGGATTTCAGTGGTGTTTTATAGGCAAAACATAATAACGTACGGGTGTGAATCATATTTGTTCTGTTCAAAATTAATGTGAAATGGCACTAATGTTGAAAAAATGTACTAGAGAACGCATTACTCAAAGTGTTTTGTCGACTTCTTACATTTTAATATATTTTAATAATGTATAAAATACATTATCAGCACGAATTTATCCGCCTATTAATTATTAAGCGCCTTCTTATCATCAATAAAATCCAAAAACTTGTTGCAAAACATACAAAGTAACGTGTATCGTGACTAACACCTGCTGGAAATCATGGAAATTACTACTTGTTTTTTTTTTGCTACAATTAACAGCCACAAGTATTGACAATTACATGTGCACTCTTCAATAAAACTAGAAAAAATGCAATCATTATTATATTATCCTACTATACGAATATAAGCGTGTAATTGTTAAATGCTAGCAGGCATCTTATTTACCTCGCTTTTGGTAAAATATAACACTATAAAACACTTCTTCTTCTTATTCTTTTCTTTTGTTTTGTTTTTTGAATTTGACAATGATCTATTTATTACCCTTATATAACCATCAGTAAATTTTGAATATAACAAATTATAGCAGAAAATCGGCTATTTTTCCCTCTTTTGCCCAAGGCATGTTATAACTGGACCAAAACCATGTGTTAACATAATCACGCGCTCTTGTTATAGCCCAGTTTTACCTATGCGCAATACATACATGGCCCAGTAAACAAACAAACAAAAATGACGATTTGGCCTTGTTTGCCAAACAGTCATGCGCTTTTGTTATATTGAAATTATTGATTCGAGGGCATCAATCGCATAAGGTCTCAACCCGGTACGGAATTAGACCCAGCCCATTGTAGTCTAGAAAGTAGTTCTTTTAAATTTTGAAATGGCCTATTTCAAGTCATCTTAATTGATACTGGTTATATTTTAAGTATATCTTTAGTAATTGTGTACATAAAGTTTCATTTCTGAGTACTTTAAAGGTTGTTTTTGATGTATTTTTGCAGGATTTCATTTCTGGGTGGAAGGTTTCAGGAGGCACTATGCACAAGAATACACACCAGTTACTATTTGGAATATTCTATAGTGATTACAGAAATTAAAAGCTACAGAAAAACTCCAAGGGCTAATGTATTATTTGTTTGTGCTAAATTTACTTGGACTGCATTGATGTTTAAAGAAATGGTCATGAAGTTTCGGTACCGGATTTGCTTTGTCCAGAATTTAGCCTTAAATGTGATGGATTTACTATAGGATATATGGGTCGAAAATTCAGTGGGCCGTCTCCTAAATTTAAGAAATGAAAAAATGGGAACTGGTTGATGGATATGGATGAAACTTTGCATCAGTGTTGTGTTTATGAATAGAAGTCAGGAAAATATAAAGGATAACTGACAGGTTTGAAAATTTTAAATTTTATTTGAAATTTTAAATTTTGACATTTTAAATTGGGTCATATGTTGTTATTGTTATCTCCCCTTCAAATGTAGATGTCTGCTACTGTGTCAGTAAGCAGGGAGAAGGGTACAGAGCTTTTGCATGAAAGATTAACTACATTTTATTGAATTAAAACTGTAAAAATGAATTTAAAATTAAAAAATGAAATTTAAATTTTTTAAAAAGCAGTTTATAAATTGATAAATTTTATTTTTGCACCCTGTGTTTAGCAATATACAATAAATCTAGCTTATTTTTATAAAGATTCATATAGAATATGATAATATTTTAGAGAAATGCATCTTAAATTATGCATAAACTATGCATTGCAAGGAATTGGGAGTGTGTGCAGTTTCAGATTGGTTACATTGGTAAAAAAGTGATTGGCAAGCTCATTCCAGAGATCTTAGGGGCCCAAGAAGCACCGGCCAGGGATTCGAAACAAGCACCATAGTAGCCTAATTTGCTCATATGGACCACACATTATATGTTTTGATGTTTCAGCAAAGGATTGATGCTGTAGTAATCAGTATGTAAATATTCACTATTGTCTTGTATTTCAATGAAGCAGAACTGACAATTGAACAGGACAAATGTGATTTATATTTTGGAAATATAGGCATTTTCAGTGTACATGTAGTGAAACTTGGTGTTTTGCTGTGTTGCAGAATGTATTTGCTATTAATATATACACATTTTCTAGTCATTAAACAGTGTACTTTATGGATAATTGGCTCATTTAGAATAACACAGTTGATATGATTGTTGTTGTTGTTGTTGTAGCTGCTACAGCAGTTAAATTAAGTTAGGTTTACAATGTCTAAACTGCTATTTCCATGCAGGCATGCATTTTTCAGCACACAATATTTATATATGCTCTCCAGTGTGAATTAGCAAATCTAGCCATTGATTAATTAAGACATTATTTTCTTTCTTTTTCAGATATCAGAATTACAGCATAAATGCCTCTTATAATTTTCTTAGGCATGTACTAGTGTTGCATATTTTTTCAGACTGTGCAGTTACCAAAGCCTGGGTTTGAGTACAAGACCTTACCTTA
Organism: Ruditapes philippinarum; assembly: GCF_026571515.1. Lineage (NCBI taxonomy): Eukaryota > Metazoa > Mollusca > Bivalvia > Venerida > Veneridae > Ruditapes > Ruditapes philippinarum. The sequence goes on from NW_026860900.1 coordinate 400,156, forward strand.
TCCTGGTAAAGATCTATGGAAGCACTCCTTCAGCTCAGTTTGGCAGCAGCTTTGTCAGGACACATTGAGAAGGTAATAACTTATGTCTAGTTTGAAATTTCAGCCATTGACGGTAGCGACTCCCATTGCTCGGGCAATATTTGGTAGTTATTTTGATGTATATCAGGAGAAAATTTCTCTAATTCTGACTATATTAAGACTTCTCAATGATTTAAAGTGGGAGACGGTATGTGTCATCTTTTTTTAAGCCTTATTTTGTGTGAGAGTTGGCTAATCTTACTTTGTCAGAAGACATAGCCCATGGTGATATGGTAACCTCTTTGCTAACCTTAAGATTACCTCTGTTTGTCTTTATTGATATCTTAAGCAAACAATGTAGGGTGTGTATGTTGGTTCTTCACTTTATTTACCATGGTATATAGGTAAAAATCATAATCAGTAAGTTTTATTACAATATTGAAGGAAAAAAGTTATGAAAAAGCACATTTAATTGTGATTACTTGTATTTTAACCCAAAATTTCATGCTCTCATTTAAAGAAATGGAGTTTCTAATACAATTTTTTAAGCAATAAGGTCTTATTCTTTCATAAAAATAACTGTATGACATTAGCCGGTAACATTTAACTTTATTCGAAAAAAAATCCATTGACAGAATCAAAAGATATGACAGAATTTGTAATATAAATTTTTGCGTAAAATTCTTTTGGCCGAGCCTGACTTTTCGCATGAAGGTTCATATTTAAGAAATTGTACTGCATTAATGTAATTTGTTAGAGACATGTCAAACCTATATGATTGTACTTGTATAACACTAAATTACTAGGAAATGAGTATAAAGTTTGGCTTAACTTAAATTTTGGATTCATTTAGGTCTCAACCCGGTACGGAATTAGACCCAGCCCATTGTAGTCTAGAAAGTAGTTCTTTTAAATTTTGAAATGGCCTATTTCAAGTCATCTTAATTGATACTGGTTATATTTTAAGTATATCTTTAGTAATTGTGTACATAAAGTTTCATTTCTGAGTACTTTAAAGGTTGTTTTTGATGTATTTTTGCAGGATTTCATTTCTGGGTGGAAGGTTTCAGGAGGCACTATGCACAAGAATACACACCAGTTACTATTTGGAATATTCTATAGTGATTACAGAAATTAAAAGCTGCAGAAAAACTCCAAGGGCTAATGTATTATTTTTTTGTGCTAAATTTACTTGGACTGCATTGGTGTTTAAAGAAATGGTCATGAAGTTTCGGTACCGGATTTGCTTTGTCCAGAATTTAGCCTTAAATGTGATGGATTTACTATAGGATATATGGGTCGAAAATTCAGTGGGCCGTCTCCATAAGTAACGGCGAGCAGCATTCAAGTAACTATGCCGGAAATACGGCGTATAGACATCGCCGCTAATCTTAGTTGTCGCCCTTTCTAAGAAACGGACCGTTGTTAATGTAAACAAACCCTCAGAGTAACATACAAAACAAGATAACACAAAATGAATATGAGAAAATGTTCTTTTATTGGTGTTTATATTGATAAATGCTCTTTATATTTCTTTGAGAGAAAAATGTTTAGTGCCTGATTTTTTTATAAACTTGTGTGATTGAAAAAAATAAATTCTGAAGTCATTGATCTTTTTTCTACCGTCAATCAGAAATAATTCTAGGAATTTTCTGAGGGTCATGTTTTGTCCTGGGTAGAGTAATTTAATATGATTTTCTCTTAAAGTAATAAATCTCCAATGTTAAGCTTTGTTAAATCAATTAAAATTCGAAATTTCGTTCGGTTCTGAGCATTTGTATTTCCAAAGATGTTGGCCCCGGAAAAATAAAACGCATACGTAAAACATGTAGAATTGGATAAATACCGTCCAAGAACAAGGATTTAATGTATGTGTTTTGTAGTTAATCGAAATCATGAATCTGTTTTAAAATTTTATGCTCGAATAGCGTCAACGCACGTTTATTTCGTGTTATAAAGTCTGCAGAGTCCCTTGGAACTGTTGGAGCCCTCGCCCTACTTGGCTCGGGCAACAACCGTTCCTCGGGACTCTGCAGACGTTATAACACAGAAAAACGTGCGTTAACCCTATATTTACTATCTTACAATGCTTATGAAAATTACGTACAATGTATAATAAATTGTGTGGTAAACGACATTTAATATAACACAAAATACATTTTTCACAAAATACATTATACAATAACAAAGATGCTTTAAATTTACAAACACGAATATATGTTCTTTTCTTTACTGCAATTCTTATTGTATCCCCTAACTTGATAATAAAAATTAGACAGGTTAAGAATTTATGCATTAATTGGAAAAGACATTTGCCGAGTACCGAGTTAAAGTCTTGGTATGACCTTTACAGTGCCTGTGCTACCACTCCTCCCCTACCCCCAATAAAAATATATAAAGGGTCATATCATTACGAGATCGCTTTTGGTAACAGTTCGTTGCGACTACTCTTTATACAAATGTCTGACTGTTGCACATGTCTATCTGCAGAAATATCTTGATTATATAGTATTTTTAACTGAGTCTTATCTTGAACATTCTTTTACATGTCAGGTTCTCTTACACAGTTCATGATGAAATGGACAATGAAGCATTGTATTTTAATATTTGATGTAAATGAACTCTACTGGTCTGAAAACATCTGAAACTCTTACATAATTATATTTGAATGTACTTTATAGGGAACATTATACAAACGTGTTAAGGATATATGCTCAATGAAAATTTTAGAAAAAGAGGAATAATTGCTTTTCATCATTTGGATCATTTTGAACAAATCTGGAAAAGCGTGGTCAACGAGTGGTTTGAAATTTTTCCTTTCTCTTGTGTATTTTCGTGACAAATCTAAAATATCCAAATACTTACATGCTTACGGTATTTTTCCACTTTTATAAAAGATTCAATTCAATTTAATTACAAAATGCACAAGTCCCACAATAGCGGGAAACATATAGTGTCTGTAAATATTGCACCAAACTGAATAAAGAATATAAATAATATTCTCTATACAATTGACAACGAACGATATACTCTGAATTGAATGTCATAATTAACAAATTATTAAAGGCAACATTTCTTGATGTTGTGCTCAAATAATAGCATATGAATCCCAATTTTCAAGGTCAGGATGTTAAAAAGAAATCCAAAATAGTATTTTGAAAACTAAAAGACATGCAATTGCATTAATTAAAAATTGTTTTCATGGTTCAAGTATTAGAATGATACACAAGGTTAGACATATTTGACAAAATCTGCTTTATTGTCGTATATATTTATACGAGACAGTAAGAAACAAATTCCTATCCGTTGAATTACAAAAATATGTACCTTGAAGAACAAAGCTATTTCACGAAAATTTGTATCATAATCATTTTCTTCGAGGTTCTTAATCAAAATGTGATTAAAAGAGAGCAAAATTAACTTTTGATATTTAACATTTTTGATTCCATGATTTATGTCAAGGACGACGAAATGAAATCATTGGCTGACGCGGTATGTTTTTGTCATACAGTTGAAAATATGTCTGAGGGAAACCCGTATTTGGCAATAAGGAAATAAGCCTATCAAATTCAAATGTCAATTACGTTGAGAACAAATCAGAAGTTGACATCCGTGACGTGTGTAACAATTGGATGGAACACATTTTGCAATAATTCTTTGTTTTTGACATCCTTTGATAGGATGTGTGACGTGTGCTGTCATAATTTTCACGGAGCAAATGAACTTGCCAAATATTATAAAACATTCCTTACACTTATTATGGCGATCCTGTTTATACCATTAATTTTCTAAAACGCTGGAACGTTTCCATCTTTCAATATGTCTATATTTAGATGATTATCATTTTTATCTTTGTTCCTACCGCTAAAGAGAATTCATAGTTTTAACTATTATTAAGAAGTAAACATTTACTATTTCAATATTCGACTAACTATAATATAAATATCCAGAAAATTATTTCAAATGAGTTACAACATAAACGTACTAAATCTGAATAACGATATCGATCATTCCGTTCGTAAAATGATAACGCAATATAAATTACAACAAATGAGAACAAGCGTAAAATGACTACAAATGAATTGGGTAAATGGAAAGGAATAAGTCAAATGTTGCTTAAAGAAAGTTGTGATGAATGGTACATGATTTGTCTTAAAAGTAGCAAAATGTGATTGTACCACTTTGACTTCCGTTCAAATAATAAAAATTTACAATTAATATACTAGGCCTCTAAATTCATCGTCAAATTATGGTGTAGTTACTTTTTTAATAAATAATAATGTTGGTTTGTTTGTTATCGTTTGTCCGCAAAATAACAAAATAAAAGAACGCCGGAAGGATGCACTCGCTTTGCAAAAAAACAAACAAACAAAAAAACATAAAAAATATGTTGGTTTTTTGCTGTTGTTTTTTTTGCCAAGTGAATGCATCTATCCGGCGTCCTTTTATTTTGTGGATATTTTATGAAGAATAGAAAAGAGTTCTATATCTGGCCTTTCAGGGTATCCCGAGTCAATTCTACGGAAACATGCTAGCTGTCCCTTTCCTTTTAACACTAAATTCGATTTTCAACTTGTTTTCCTCTTACAATTGTAAATAATAAAAAATTCTGAAATTAAAATATTGTATGTAACAAATGAATAATCGCTTGTCTAAAGTCAGCACATTTGAAGCCAATGGTGATTGGATGAAATCTATTTTTAAATAGTTTTTAAATTCATCGGCAGTGGTTTTGTCGTTCTATTTCTTTATTCGCTGTGTACTTTGTTTAAACGCGAGTGTAATCATAATTAATTTTGTTGCATATAATAAATTATAGAGCTATTACATTCAATAAGAATATGTCATTTGTTGTCAACAGTAATGATAAGCATAGCAGTTAAGAGTACTATCCAACACTATACTCGTGTATTGTTTGTCGTACATACAACGACAAACTGGAATAGATCTGGTAAATCGCGTTGCTACTTTAAAACATCAATAAATTCAAAACAATGTCTATCACTATAGCAACATTTTGAATGACGGGTATATTTTATGTAATTTTATGTATTAATGTTTTATTTAAATTTGTAATTTTCCAGACGTTAGGGAATACGACTATTTTCTAATTAAAATATATAAAGTGTGCCTGTGCGACACATTGGAATAATTATCCGTTTTTGTCACATTTAATTATAATTTGATTCATAATCACACTTGTTATATAGCATTTTACAAATTATATCTGTAAAGTTATTTCAATAATTGTTATAAAAAGGAAGTATTTAAATCATTTCATAAGATCTATGTAACTAAAAAGCATGTCTGATTACTTATCTGAATATCAAAAAGACAAAAACATAGCATCTTTTACTAATAAATCAAATCATTTTTATTTACTTATTTATTTATTTATTTATTTATTATTTTTATGTATTAATAATATTATCAATTATTAATATTATTATTCAATAGTTTGTTTATAAATTTCCCTTAAGGCAAAAAATACAGCATTTAAGTTTTAAACTATGAGATGTTTTAGCTGACAATGACCAGTGCTGACAGACATAAATTGAATACAACTTAACACTTTCGTCTACAAATAAGGCGGCAGGGGATAACAAAATATTCTTAATCGATAACCTTTTTCAAATCATTAGACAAAGCATAATAAATTTTCTACATGACGTTAATTTGAATGATATAATTATGAAAAAATGTGGAATAAGACTGAATGGACATACGTATATGAGCAGGTATATAAGTTTAATACAATGGTTAGTGGTTTTGTCAATTCTTCATAATTGAAAAAAAATTTAAAGTTCAATAAATTTTAAAACAGTGTCATTCTTTATAGAAATATATATTAGGTTTAGTATTTTGTAGCAAAACTAAGAGCCCACGTTCTTTTTTTCTCTTATCAGTGCCTTTAAAATAGAAATGCGTTTTTGTGTCGTTGTTTGTTTTATTGTCACCGGGCTGTTTTATGAGATTTTTCCTTTACCTGATATATTATAAATTTTAACTTTTTCTTTCTGTACTTTTTTTTTTATAAATTATAACATCATAGAGCAGTGTACATAAGTTATCATACATGACATGATTTAAACTTATTGTAGCATACAAAATGTTTTACAGAATTCTTTTTTTAAAGAAACCCGTCTTATGCTGTATTGGAAATAAAATTCATTGATTTGACAATTAATATTCAAAAAAGATCTTGATGTACAAATCAATTTTAAGTCCTTGACATAACTTTTTCAAATTTTGAAAACTTAATTTCTTTTTTATTTCAGACAACATTCATATTATGGAAATAATTAAAGACAAAACATTAAGTCCGTAATTCATTTGATTCATTCTATCTTGCACTTTAACATAAACATTACAGGGTAAACATAAAAAATGTAAACGTATTTATAAATAAAATATGAAAAACAAGATCAACAAGGAAAGGCGGCGTTCAATGAACGCAACCCCCATATGACCCAGCAACAAGAACCAATGGCAAGGAGCCCAGGTGGACCCCAAACATAAAAAGGACAGGGCAACGACACGTTAATCATTAAATGATAAATAATTTGTAACTGATTAGGAATTCAAAGAAAATAATTAATAGGCCCACAAAGGGGAAGGGGACAGGAGACCGGGGGGGAAGGGGGGGGGGGGGGGGTAATCAAAGAAATAAAAACTAGAGGCAATGGGGAAGATACTTACCGTAAGACGAGAAAACAACAAGGGACACAAGCAAAAGTGTCACCAAAACAGTATGAAACAACATAGACATACATCTGAGGAACACAGTGGGGCGCCGCCTTGGAACGGTCAGCAGCATAAATAATTTGACTGGCTGGGGAGTTTAAAACGGTTTAATGGTGCACCAAACCTCGCTCTTGCCCCACCAATGTTCCTATAAACGAGACAGTGTTTAAATAAATGAATCCCCCCCAAAGTGAAAATTCTAACAGTTGTCATGGTTACAAAAGGTTAAATAAGTAAAACACTAAAATGATCATGTAGAAACATATAAAAGTAAAACCCAATGACCATGACAAAAGTACTCAATGTCCTAAAAGGAAGACAGAGCAACAAGAAAATCACCTACAAGGGCCCGACGAAGCAAGGCAGAAGACGAACATTAAAAGACAATTCAGTCCAAAGGGCTTTACGAACTATCCATCATAGAGTCTCCCACTTGTCCGTCAGATGCAATCAAAAGAGGAAAGCGTAGTGTCCAACTGTAAAAGGGTTGAACACTAAACATGCAGTATGTCTTAAAATAGTAGGGTCATAAACCTCTTTTAATTAAAACGTTTAATGATTTTAGTAAAAAAGCAGAAAAATTACCATGACCCAAAAAATCTTACGAAAGTTTGTAAACCACATCGCCATAAAACCAGGCTGGCTAATCCCTTGTCGCAGGAGAAGAGTTTTTAAATCACTATTGAATTTAGAAATTAAATCAAAGTTACGATTGTAAAATTTAGTAAAATATTTCCGTAATTTATGATAGCGGTAGCCCTGTTTTAGAAGCTTGCTGGTAACAAAAATATTCCGCTCGTTGAAATCCTTTACGTTGTTACAAGCTCTAGCAAATCTAATTAACAGAGAAACATAAACCCCGTAGGATGTTGCATGGGGTACGTCTCCATCCAAATGTGGATAATTAACTATACAAAAGTCAAAGTCATCTCTTTTATCATAAATTTTCGTATGAATAAAAGTGAATTTCTATAAAACACACATCATAATTCTTATATTTAAAATAAATGTGCCTGATATTTGTAATATCGCACAATAAATTTTAATATAATATTATGTTAATATAAAGCCTAATACATTTTGTATACTCTTAAAATTCATTTAAAACATAAAAATTAAAACATCATTTTAACTAAGCATCTAATATAGTTTTTGTTATAGGAAATGCGTGCCATTTTTGAATTATTCTTTAAAAATCTGGCATGAAAATATGTCTTGTAAGCTATCTTTAAAGTTCTGTAACATTCAGTATGTTAATTTTGCCGGAATACCACCAGCCATTATATGAGACGTATTTGTCATCATATTTGTAAAGGATGTCGGTAATTACGGTAATATATGTAATGTTTCTATGGCAATGAAGATTGATAGCGTCTACCACAAATAATCGAAAGTTGTCATATCCCATGTCTTTTGGTAGCGTTAACGTTACGTTGATGTAATGGTGAGAATATGAATAGTATAAAGGCAACCTAACAAAAGAGAAAATAAGAATCCTTAAAGAAAACCCAACACAGCAAAATTGAAAATTGTACAGGCTCGGTTTGATTGAGCCTGTTCATAGACAGTACCGTATGAAGCCTGCATATCACAGATAAGACGTCAAAAGCAGACCACATATCCTAAGAGTGAGTACACAGTATTCAAGAGAAGAATACTGGAACCACCCAATAAGAAAATCGCCAAATAGAAAGAACTAAATTACCATAAGCACAACAATATTGTCGTGCTGAACGATCTTTAAGGATCGGAAATTTAACATCTCTGATAGAATGTACGGGGCAACTTTCTACAGTCTCCACACGGCACAAACAACGCTGATGTGTCGATAAAAAAGAGAAAATAAGAATCCCTAAAGAAAGCCTAACACAGCAAAATTGAAAATGTTGCAGGCTCGGTTTGATTGAGCCTGTTCATGGACGGTACTGCTAAGTGCAAACTACCGTCCACGCCCCCTAGCACCGGCTTAAGCAGAATTCATCATGAACTGGTACAATTTTGAATTTTGAAACATCCGCAGATGTGTTCAGATGCGGTTATCATGGAACCTTCAATGTGACACGTAAGTGCCATTCCATGAAAAGCGGCATAAGTCTCAATAATGTTTCATAAATAAGCAACAAATCAACATAGTAAAAATGACTGTGGAACCAATTTGATACGTTTATTCCATAGATACGTTTATTTCAGTCACACTTCTTGAATTGTTTCAAAGTAATTATTGTTCATGGAAGCAAAGCAACAGCACTAACAACAAAATAACACCGTTTAAGATTAATAAGGTCCCAGATTGATGGTATTTCATTTATTTTCACTGATCAGTACATGTATATAAAAATTGTTAATCATGTCAAATGTTTGCTGAACAATGATAAACTGTGGAGAAAAAGGATTTCTAATCTAAACATCTCTTATGCCTGGATGATTTCATTTTGTCACGAATGACAGAAGAATTAAAGGCAAATAGTTTCTTTTCTTCTGTTGAATATTGATAATAATTATTTTAATTGTTTATTGTATTGTTTAAAGTCTTTTGTAACAAAGAATACGTCCCAGCGTATAACAAACATCTTTAAATTTCTACTTTCTTGGGCATAAATTCACAACTTAAACATGGCAACACATGTTTTTGATTCTATTACGTTGAGTATAGAATTAAGTACGAGTATTTCTTTAAATGTTTGTTAATTGTCATTTGTGATATAATTATGCTACCTTGATAAAATAAATATATAGATAAAAAACTTGAAATTTCATAATCACTTCAAATTGATATCTTAGGATAGACATTTATATTTCTTAAAAACCTTAAAATATGTGCGCAAATGATGAAAAGTAATGCTAAATAATCAAAGCCATAATTTAACTTCTTGTTTTATCGAAATGCTTGTTAAAATATATATATAGTAGTGTAATATACTTAATGAATTATAAGACAACTTCTCCTGGGCCCCTTGCCACTGGTTTTCTTGTTGCTGGGTCGTGTAGGGGTTGTGTTCATTGAACGCCCCCTTTCCTTGTTAATCTTGTTTATCATATTTTACTGCCCTATTACGCAAATTAATAGTTTTTACGCTGTCTAACATCTTTCCTTACTCTTATTCCAGAAGAAGTCTTACTGCATTTTTCATGTAATTTGGCTGTTTTTAATGCTTCCAAGACATTACTTCTTCCAGATATTTATACATCACATCAACATGTGTTAAATGCTTTGTGGCAACCGTGTATTTCACTTCAGTGTTGTTATATTTTTCTGGTTCTTTGGGATAATTTGAGTCCAGCACTTTTCAGTGTTGAGAATTGAGTACCGTACAGACTCAATCAAACCGAGTCTGCATTTTTCATTTAATTTTGCTGTTATTCATGCTTCCAAGGGATCATTTTTTCCAGATGTTTTTATTTGCGCTGGCTTGGTAAGATATGGTTAGGGTTGTTGCACTTATTCATTATCCCTTATGTACAGACTCAATCAAACCGAGTCTGTAATGTTCATGTAATTTTGTTGCGAGGGATCACACTTTTTACAGATTCTTATTTGTAAAAGTATCAGGTATCAAAAACCAACAACAAAACAAACAAACTTGTTAAATAGTCAACAAATAGAGAAAATAAGTAACACTTGCAATTTGATTAAAAAAAAAAAAACACGTGAAAGTTGTGGAAGCTATCTAACATGATTAAACTTAAATGTTTTTCTCTGATTCAGTACAGGAAATGTACGCAACATATTCAGCAAATGAATGTGAGCAAATGTTTGTACATTTCTTTAAGGACAATGAGAACAAAGATCAACAATGCAAGGCAACGTTAACAGAACACAGCCCGACACATCCCAGCCTGTAGGGCACCTGGAAGGCACCGAACCACAAACTAGGAGAGGATACAAGGGCGGCGAAAGGAGGGGATGAATATAAAAAAAGGCGCCAGTAAGGCAGTTAAGGGACAAGTGATGCAAGGGGAAATGGGAGAGGAGCGGGCACAAATGGGAAGAAAATATTCACTGTTTACGAGAATTAAACAAAATAGGACATCACAAAACGTGCAAACATTCAAGACAACATTTACATGTACATAAACGTTAATAACTTCAACGTTATCATACTGAATCTTAGTATTTAAACGCAACTTGTACCTGTCACACTTAAAGTTAACTGCTACCAGATAGATAACCAGGTAAATAAATTATGGTCACTATACCAACATTTATACAACATGTTTGTGTCGCAGGATAGAAATTTATATAAAATATATTGTTTAATAAATATCTTGGATATTTCAGATTTGCATTTGTTGTGTCTGTTTTTTACCCCACCTGTAATACAAATAACTTCCGACTGGGCTACGTCGACATTTGTTATTTCTGTTTATATTGGGTAACACTTACTCCCGCTTCTTCTGAAATTCTTGTATAGGTTCATTTTTAAGAGATGAATAGTCTGAAAAAAGAATTCACATTAGAAAAACTTAAAAGTACAAGGTTATGAATATATTTTGTAAATATATGTATAATGCTGTTGAAACATACTCTGAAAAAATATTTGTTCCTATCAGAATGTTGGTTGATAACAGATATGTACCAATATTCCCAAAGAGATTATTGTTATTATCATTTAATGGAGATGAGTATTTCATTGTTTTAAATAATGTTATATAATAGACGTATATTGACTGGAACGTGTTTATAAAATTGTTTATAAAAATGAACATAAGCTTCGTTTTAAGTTAAATTCTCAAATCGACTAATTCATACTCTAACTGAACGATTAATAAAAATCTGGAAATAAAGTTCGTAAAGATGTTCAATTAAACATGCCTTCAGGTCCATGCTTGGTTTTCATGTTAATTTTGAAAATGTATTCATAGCAATTAAAAAACCATGTAATTTACCAAAAAGATGTCAAAATATGCAAAATAGCCCTTACTGCGTGACTAACGCAGTAGATGTATGGTTAATAAATACTGCAAAAATCAGTCATTACTCACTAACATCATGTAAATCATTACTTGAATCTTTTAACTTTTTGAAATCTTTTTTCTCATGTTCGACTTGTGAAATATATTTGCTCATCTGTAGCCATGCAGCTTTAAATATAAGCCTGTGATAACAACCTACTAATTATTTTATGACAAAAGATAACAATGTACATTGATTCACCATATTTAATTTTGACAATAGTATACATATACTAAGTATCATAATACTCAAGGGCTCAATGCACAAGATATGATGATATGATGTTCAAAGGTCAATGCAGAATATACCTTCTCTTAGCTTAAACCGAAGAATATGATATGCAGTTCCATTGCTAATTTTTGTTGGAATTTTGATTGGTAATAGTAACGAACACTGAAAGCAATTAATTTTCAATCGTGTTGTACCAATGACAGATATAACGGTTTTGTACCTAAACGTAAACAATAATGCATTCATTTTGACCCTAGTAAACGCAAAACAAAACGTTGTGATGAGTGTTTAGATATATAAACTTGCTAATCCCTAGTCGCAGTAGTGTTTTCAAATCACTATTAAATTTTGAACTTTTATCAACATTACGATTATAAAATTAAGTAAAATATTTTTTGTAATTTATGAGAGCGGTAGTCCTGTTTGAAACGTTTGCAAACAATAAAAATATTCCGTTTGTTACTATCAATTTCATGTCTGCAGTCTGCAAGCTCTAGCATATCAAATAAACTGGTTAAAACATAGTTTGCAATTTTCATAAAAAATGTTTGAGTCTGCTTCCTGGAACCAATCAGTACTGGTGTCATGCAAAGAATCATGGTTATAGACCAATAAAGGTTGAAAGGCAGACATCTAAGCCATTACGCCACTGCTCTCTAAATTAAGTGAGATACATAATTATACCCAATAAGATGCTGCACGGGGGACGTCATCATCTAAATGTGGATAATCTACTTTACAAAATCTAAGTTTCCATTGGCATTAAATATCTTCTAGTGAGTGTTTATCAAGTTTGTTCAAATAAAAGCCCTGAGGACAAAATTGTCCCGCCCCGGGGGGTCTTTAATTTTCCTTATATGTATATTGTAAAAACTGAAAAAAGTAAAAAAAAAACAACAAACAAACGAAGAGCTAGAGATTTGATATTTAGCATGAAACATCTTCTGATAAGTATCTACCGAGTTTGCTCAGATAAAAGCCCTTGGATCAAAATTGGCCCTGCTCCGGGTAGTCATTGATTTTCTTTTTATGTACAGTAAAAACTGAGAAAAAACATCTCTTAAAACACCCAAAGAGCTAGAGCTTAGATACTAAGCATGGAACATCTTCTAATGGATGTCTTTCAAGTTTGTTCAAATAAAAGCTCCAAGTCAAAAATATTCTTGTTAATGGAGAGTTTTTATATTCAGGTGAGCGATTTCAGAGCCATCATGGCCTTCTTGTTATGAATATGATAGAACTGTCTGTGTACAGTCTCTTGGGATTATATTTCACTAAGAGTAATTTATAAAATATTAATGGTTATGTCTTATCAGTTTGATGAAGATTTTATTAGCATTTTGTTATTGCAATAAAAGCTTTTAGCAGGAATTATTTGTCCTACTGCATATCAGTTACAATTGTGCACATCATCTAACATGTTTGTCATTTACACATTGTTTATTCATTTTTGGTATCATGTTTGCTTACACAAATACAAGAGGACAAATAAACGCAATCCCTGAAGAACGCCCGAAACGACGAAACTGAAAATGTTTCAGGCTCAGGTTTTTTATATTTTATATCATATTATATATAGGTTTTAAATATATTGAAAATAATGATTTAATTTATCAAACTAAAGACTTTAACACATTTCTATGAAAAGCATTTTTTGTACATAGGGCTTTGTTATTATGTTTTAGACAAAATTACTCATGGGAAATCTATTGTCTCCTGTATTGTACTAAACTATATTTAAAATGAGTTCTCATTTAGTCTTTTTAAAGAGTGCTATCAAATGTGTCTGTACGACATAGAACTAGAAATAATGTTTACAAAAATATTTTTAAAGCATTTATCGAGTATAGTACAGTATGGATAACTGTTTATAAAGACTAATAGAAAAACACATTTAAGTTTCATTGTTTAAAGCAAAATTGATTGTGTAAAACAACATTCTCTAGGGCCTATATATTTAGCATGTGTATTGCCGTATTGACTTTAACAAAGCTTTTATAAATATAAATATTGACCTCACCCCAGGGTCACGTGGTGGACCGCAGAACAATATTCCTAGAGTTGAGATATCTGATATGTAGCATTCCCTTGTTGGCCTCTACAAAACTATTATAAATCATGCCCTTTGGGTCAATGTTCGCTCCGCCCCTAAGATCACTTAGTTGATAAAGTTTTGTATGAGAAAACACATTTCAGACTTTTTTTTGAAACTATTATGTTATATTGAATCTCAATTACATTGGCAAGACCAATAATAAATTTTCCATAAAACATAAATTAAAACAAACATCACATTAATCATTAATATTAATCAGAATATATTAAATGGGGCTTTTAATTTTCGAGTAATTCAAAAATACAATTATATCAATATAATCACTTATTGAGAACGTAGACAGGTTGTGAGGCACACGGGAAAATAAAGAATGTCCGTAGACAAGTGTATCATTTCGCTTACAATAAATATTGGTGATAAGGGCAATATTACAAATATAGTAACTCATCACACTTTATATAATAAAGATTGAAAACATTGTCTAGGCGTAGACACATGTGATAATATTTCATATCAGCAGAAAACAAAATGATTACAACCATTTGGCATTATGTTCAATGATTATATACTTTATATCAATGAAATAATTCATAATGCGCCTTTGTTAGGTTGATAACCTTTTCTCAAACTTTATAGTCACGTACATCAAACAGTTATTGTGAGAAATAAATGTTAAGTCGATGATTTTACTTACAATTTAACTATATATGTTTAGCTTCATATCACAAGCTTATGTTTTTAATTAGGGGACAGGAAATCGAACTGTAGTAGTTCAATTGTATTACATGTATGTCCTTTTTGTGATTGCTTATATTACGTACCACTTGTTTGTTTTGTATATTAAAACACCGTTAAATGACATAATTACAAGAAAAAAATTGATTTGAAATGAAATGGGTTTTTTTATATATCTTGAACGTCAACGTGTATTGTAATGACATTTTATCACCATACCTTTAAGGATATTGTCAACACATTTTGAAAGGAACAGTTTACTGCGTCTATAGATAATGATTTTATATGGCTTGTTAATTTTTGCTTATGTAAAAATTCACCATTGGTCTGCGTTTTAAAGGTTATGAAAAGATTTTAGTGAAAACTACTCAATTTTTCACATTCACAAGGAAATTGTTTTTTATTAAAATATTTGTTTTTATTAGTGAACACTTTGAATGAGTATATAGTATTTTATTGGAATTTGTTAACATATTCTTCATCGTGTTAGATTATTTTGATAGCACAATTATAAAGGGCGTAGTAGAAATAGCTTTTAGATATATAACGTTAAACTAAACGGATATTTTGTAAAGATAACTTAATTCCAGTTTATGCTTGACATGATTTAAGTGTTTCAGTTACCTTCATATATTGTTAAATCTTTTATTTAAATTATGTTTGCAATCCTTTGAAAAATCATAGATTTATGTATATAAATCTTAACTGATAATAAAGACCAAGCATATTGAATAAATGCAATAACTTTTAAGAATCACATTCATCTGCATGCCATTCAATTTGCCTGTGCAAATAACTTAAAACCTAGTAAATTCTTGTGGAAATTTGGTTTTGAATATATATATTATCTTTATTTTTCATTTCCTTGAAGATTCATATTTTTTTTCTACATGCTTTGCAAATAAAGACAAACAAATACTTCTGATTAATCAATATAAATGTGGAACGCTTCATGACAATTATTATTTATTTAATTCATTGCATTTGTAAAATATTTGTTACATGTTAAAAATCATAATATTAATCGAAATAAAATACTTTAGGACTTGAGAATATTTTAACTATCAGACATGTTAAAGGGCTTTTTATTTAGTTCATATTTTATTAATTTAAAATTGACATAAAACACTTTCTGCAACAACAAACCGGGTTTTATGAGTATCGTTTATTTATAGATTCTATTTTCTACGAGTATAATAATCCATGTATTTATCTGATCGGCATACCACATGCTTATATATATGTACTATTAAATAAGGTGTCTATGTCATCATGTCTGTAATGAAACAGCAACTTTACAAATATATTTATGTTTGGAATTGAAAATTGATAACGTCTACGGCAAAGGGATAGTGTTTTACATTTGATACTGATCAATATATCGATGAAAAGTTAATGATTGTGTATTGTTATGATTCTGCATAAACTGTATATATAGCACTTCATTAAAGTAATCAAATATAGATAGTAATATATTGTCAATAAAAGATTATCAACAAATAAACATGAACATTATAATTGTACATAGCACGGTACACATCTATCTTATTTATACTCCTAAAATTAATGCTTAATAACTATTGTTGATAATTAAAAAAGGAAGAAAACAAATAAAATATCACGTACTGATTGTATCTGGACATAGATTTAATAGCTGATATTTTACTTGGCTTTATTTAGAACATTTGGTAAACATGTCAGATATCTGTAGATCTGTATAAAATGCTATAATTACAAAATATGTCCCGCATTATTTTGACATGTACTGATTTAATTAATAACACAAGTACAACAATCCTTAATTCATCCACTTCAAAAAGTTATTGGTGTGTTCTAATTATCAATGTAGTACAGATTTAAAGACAGGTTTCTGACAATGCTATAGGCAAAACGATTGCCTTATATAATATATTGTCAATTTTGTTGATACATGTATTATGTATTTGAATTTACTTTTATTTTTATATTTAGAGATTCCTGTACATTTATTTAAACTTGCTGAATATACTTGAATTGAAAATACTGCGCTGAAATTACTGTTGTATGTCTGAAAGATATAACAATATAAAAGAATTTGAAAACATCATATAGTTAATAAGCAAATAATTCTTTTCATGGCATGTTAAAAGTTGATTATTTAATTTAAATTATGTTTAATTTTATGATATAATTGTGCATAGGGACAGATAAACAGAAAAGTTGAATATTTTTAATCAAACTATGCGCCAATTCTTTTCTCGCTCTACTTTATTGAGAAAGATCAGCACTGCGACGTTGGCATTGGTTGACCTTTTGCAAAAGAATTTGTTTATTGTCATTAACTTTAATACCTACAACGTTATCATACTGAATCTTATAATTTAGACGCACCTTGTACCTGTTACACCTATTTCCTGGTTGAAAGTTTACTGGTATCTGTAATTATATAAATTTCTTACTCTCAGAAACTAGGAATTCTATCAATATTAAATATACGGTTCCATTATTAAACGTGACGCTAAATCACGAGGGCAGATAAGCGTAAAATTATATATTGTAAAGTTTAGCCTTCTTGTTTACATGATGCATGAGGCAAATAACGCTTAAAGACAATCTTTGCTAGATTATCACCTTCATATATAATTTAATATCGTCCTAACTTCAAACGCAATTATAGATATTCAACCCAAAATTGCAATATCTTTTTATTATACAGGGTATATGATGCTGTCAGCGGTTTTGCAGAGTTATTACTTTTTTGCTTTCTCTGAAATGTGAATTGCGCTGCTCTTCTGAGAGCTTATGTTATTTGTATTGTTCTGTTACAGTTTATATCCACAATGGTAAATATTGGCATATTCCTTTTGTCTTTGCGCTAAATATAACGTTTAAGTGTATGATTAGGATTCGGTACTTCAGTGACATATTATTTTACCTTCAACATTCTTTTTCTTCATATAGAAAGCAGTAAACGCGTTCTGTGTCTTCAAAATATATGTCATATTAAAACACGGTTTTTAGAAATACTAAGAAATAACGATCAATATATATATTTAAAAAAATCAATATAATAATGACAGAATATGACATGACTTCCATATTCAAAATTTGTAAAGTGATCGATAAATAAATATAGTTTTTAATTATTAGAGTAGTTAAACATTCCTCAAGACATGTTTTTTACATAGAATGTGATGCTATTGGCTTTAAATTGTTAAGCTACATTAAAATCAAGTGGTTCACGACCGAAGTATGGTTGTTTAAATTACGTTTATATCACTTGAACTTCCATATTAGAATACAGAATATAATGCTGAGTTTAGTATGACAACCAATATGTTATACACTATTAGTAATGACAGCAATTTTACGAATAAAACCATGCATTTCTTTATAATCAAGATTGATAAAGTCTAGGGCAAAGACTCAGGGGATAATATTTCACTTAGCACAATATAGTGTATTGATTATCATGTCATATATTTAGATAAAGATAACATTACATTTTTGCAACGATTAACTTAAGATATCATCTTGCAAATGACTGCAATCTGGAAAGCGAAGATAGTAATTTGCTTACCAATGACAATCCTTACATTCTATCTGAAAATGTCTGTTCTGTTGATATGTATAATATTGTACTACACAGTATGTCTATTTTAATAGGTGGAAAGTAAGCGTTTTAAATATCAAAATGAATTATCTAGCTTATATGCTGCTTATAGATGTACCAATATGTCCATCATTCTTCGTGTCATGTTGATTTTTTTGTTTCATTTGATGTTTAAAAATAGAAACTTTGGACAAGCAAATATATACATACTCAAAGCGGTTTTGTTACAGACAGATACTATTAAAGAACAAAACATATATTTTATAAATAACAATTTTGTCAATTTAAACCTATGCTTTCATTCCACCTATTTATTTAAAATGTGCTTAAGTGAAATGTAGTTTATATATTTGCAAAAGTTTTTTAAAGCAGCACGCCTCCAGATTCATGCTAATTGTCATGAAATTTTTGAAAATGTATTTGAATTTATGATATTGTGAAATAATAAAAAAGAAGCAATTTGCACATTATCAATGGCACTTACAACCTAAGTAAATTAACAAAAAGTTATCAAAATATGCATAAATAGCCCTTACCGCGTTAGTAACGCAGTAGAAATATAGTTTTAAATACTGAATAATCAATCATTTATTGCATATAACATGTAAAATATTACTTGAATCTGGAATCATTTAACTTTTCCTAAAATCTTAGTACATATTTCTCAAGTTTGATTTCATTGAAATAGTTTGACTCATCTGGAGGCATGCAGCTTTAAACTGTTACATTACTTTGAGAAATACTTTTATATTTTATAACCGAAATACTACAAAAATGCTTTGAAGTAAACATACTATGTCATAAAATTATCTTCTGAGCATAATGTCAGTCATAACATAATGTTATTTTCTTAACGAAACATTTAAATAGTCAGATCATTTTATCGTAAAAACGTACAAATAGGTTTTTTTATATCCATCTTTTTATAAAATTGTTTCATATCATTTTAAAAATACACAACGAAATTGTTGTATTCCCAAAGGCCAGTTGATAACGAAAGATGATGTATACAAATAAAGTAACACCTTTTCATAATTAATCTCGATATCTCTAGGGACTGACATTTATGAGATAGACAGAGACAATTTATGAATCACTGTTAAATCAAGAATGATGTTTTACCCAATGCTGAATGAATGGCTTTTAGCATGTATTTAAATATATGACATTACGTTCCCATTAGACATTATGTATAACATTTTACAGAATGTTTTAAATGTTGCTCTTCGACCTATTTAGGAAGCATACAAGTGTTTCCTTTTCACATATATTTTTTGTTTAAGTATCACTATCTTGAAAATTGTATGCATCTTAATCAGTTTCTTAGCATTAGCTGCCGATGAAAGTGCAAAGTGAATTTTATTTAATAGAAGTTAAAAACAGAATTCAAATTATTACATTCCACTCTACTGACATCGTAATCTTATAGAACGTTTGCTGCAAGCTATACTTTATGAGGATTTAAAAAAATGACTTTGCGCAATAGTCTTTTTCTTACAGGTCTGCGTTCCGGCAATCAGTATGCATTATTTTGTCACATTTGCTGACAATTATTTTCCAGAAGAAGCACTTTTTTGTATGTGTTTTATGTAACGGACAATGCTTTTTGATGTTTTCAATGTATTTCTTAAATATTGAATTAAGTATTTTTGTCTTGCAAAAAACAGATTTATTACCACCATTAACTGAATGTTGACTGCAAACAGACATACATATCATCATTAATGTTTATGAAATTGACTAGTTAGAAGTATAATTTTATTTATTGTAGATATTCTTTTAACTTAGAGACATTATTCCTTAGAATAATGAATTATAAATAGTAACACAGATCAAAAGCAGAATACAACATTTCAGGGGCCTTAGGAAAAAACATAAATTTTAAGCTGTAAACGTCGTAGAAAAATAAAAGAATGAACCCAAGGAGAAAATAAGTACCTAAACAATTGCCTTATCAAAGCAATAGTAATCATGGAGTACGTGTATATATATTTTCAGTTAGATAATGCCTGTGACAAAGACCCCTATACATGTATGTAATGGTTCGGGGTTTGTAAACTTTAACGGGACAAGAAAAAATAATTTCTAGGACATAATGGACCTTTTGTACATGCAATAAATAATTTTTATAAGTTAACGTTAAGTAGGTTATAGGCTGTTATAATATATTATTTTATTTTTCAATTTATGTATAGTGTAATAACATTTTCTTAAACAAGAGAATACGTCTAAATTTTTCACATTTTAATTTTTTCCTGCAATTTAAAATTCAAAACATCTCAAAATACCTTTTAATTGAAATATGGCTTTCCCTTATTAAAAGTCATTTACATTGTCATTCTTAACATTACATAATTATATTTAAAACAAACTTTGCGCACTTCAAAAATCCATATCATTACTTTGATTCATTTCTACAGTTTCTTTATACACAGCACGTGTGAGTTATTTTACCCACTTCTATTGCAATAAAATAGTAATAATGAAATGACGCGAAAAACGTTTGTTTAATAATGAATTTAAATATAAGCATTTGAATTATTATCTTATTGAAGATACCTATCTTATGTCTAACGTTATTTATTGCAATACATTTAGGTAAACTCATTTTAAATTTAAATCTATTTGAAACAATAATAAGAAATAACTTGTGCTAAACGGCAACATATTTTTGTTTTGCTCCTACGACCGAGCAAGTAGGTATGTAAAATATTTGATCACATAATTTCTTTCCAAACTTTACCGTTATTCATATCTGAAATATATATCAATTTCAGGAAAGTACAAAGGAATTGTGAGGGCTTGTTATCAGTGCAAAGTTTAGAATAAGTGTTTAAAAGTTATATTTAGTATAGATTCAAATTTATCAGTAAGAAAAGAGGGGGAGGGGGAACAAACAATATGTTATTCAGACCAAACTTTAACGTTTTAATAATTATTTTGAACGAAATATGTAAGTTGTTTTTGTTACATAGGCGTGAAAATGGAAAAAAAAACGAATTTTTGTCAAATACAAAATGTTATATATTCAATTGCGTTAAATTTCGTTTTTCTGTTTTCATACTGAAAAATTTAACGGACGGTTTATACTTTTCCTGTATTTCTTAACTTCTAAATTGAATTATAATTATGGTTTCTTGCTAATTCGCATCAAAATATTATTAAGTGTACAAATCTAATTCTTTGAAACCGAAATTTTGAAACCAAAGTGATTTGCTATAAAAAGAAATAAAATGTCCGTCTTGTTTCCGTAAGTGTTTGATCGAAACAATCGCTTAATTTGTGTTAATGTATTATAGGGGGTTCAGGTGAATTTTTAAATGTGAATGAAACTACTGCCGACTGTAACCATTGCATAGATCTTAAAACTACCTTTAAAATGATGTATACATGTATGATGTTCCTTGTAAACTTTTAAAGTTATGACTTTTTGAAGTCGAATAATTATGCGTCAAACTGTAATAACTTGTATAGTACTTATATATAGGAGCTTACGGCATCAAAATCATAAAAAAATACAAGAATGTAATAACAAATCCATATTTACTCTCACAAACATTTTCTTTATTACATATAAAGTATACATTTTTGGAAAGGTAAGATAAAGTCAAATATTTTAATACATTCATCGCTATATTCATATTGCCATTGAAACCATGTTGGTAGGAAAAATGCCGCAACACATCAGAATTTTATAAAATCTGAAAAAAAACAAAGAAAATGTCCACAAGATATGAATCGGAGACATTTTTAGCTAAACAAATGTATTAAAATATCTATAAAGTATTTAATTAATAAAACACTTATCATTAACTATCAATTTAAAAAATAAAATTAATCTACATATTTTAAACTAAAGTTGGTTACCATGTTAACAGCACGGAACAAAAAGTGCTAAAAACTGTAATTATACGCATTTTAAACAATTTATGCGCACATACTAAGTAGTTTTCAATTATGATGATTATTCAAAACAATCTTTTAAGTATATAAATGTAAAAATCATTTTATGTTGGTTACCA
This sequence comes from Ruditapes philippinarum, assembly GCF_026571515.1. Lineage (NCBI taxonomy): Eukaryota > Metazoa > Mollusca > Bivalvia > Venerida > Veneridae > Ruditapes > Ruditapes philippinarum. Next base: position 422,508 of record NW_026860900.1, read on the forward strand.
TAGCAACTAAATGTAGCAAAATATTAAAATCTCTAAAATTTTACCCAATTTTTACCGAAAATGAAAGCTATCTGATTATTTTCTTTTTTACGTGTTCAGACATACATTTTCTCCTTTAAAAATAGTGTTTGATACCATAGCAACCAGCTTCTTACAGTTCATTTATTTAAAAAAAAAGTACATGTACAAGTATTGAACAACATGCCTTTCTCACTTCTCTCACGCTTTTACAAAGATTTTCAGAAAATCATTATCAATTGCCATGCACCTGCAAAATTAATACTTGTAGCAACAAATACTTGTAATTTTTTTGCATAATCATAGTATTAGATTTAATTCACATTTTGAAAAATGTTTAATAAAACATAAAATAAAAATATTGATAATTGCCTATAGATTTTATCAATTGAATATCTGTTTTCAGAGAATAAATGCATGATTATATAGAGGATATTTGTTTAGTTCAGTGTAAGATCGGAATATATTTCACCGAGTGAGCACCAAAAGGTATATTTCACGAGTGGCGCAGCAAAGAGTGAAATATGAACTTTTGGTGTTCACAAGGTGAAATGTATTTCGATCTTACACTAAACTAAACAAATTTTCTTTTTATTACATGCAAAAAAAAACATTTAAAAAAGACATTACACCTAATACTGAATGAAAAGCGCGCCAAATAATAATACAATGTGACGTCATTTACGACGTCACGTCATTAAGTTGGTACCCAGTACTGTGCACGCTGGTATTTTACTGAAACAACGTAAGGGGCTTAAATTCAAAACAGTGAAATTATCAAAGTGGTAATTTCACTGTTTCAAACAGTGAAATTACCAGTTTTATTTCAATGATATATTTCTATAAACCACCGAAAAGCATGTAATAAATGACCATTTTTATTGGACCAGAAATAAAAGTATGATGTTAAGGTTTTCTTAAAATGCTTTATAGTAAAATTCTTTTTTTTTAAGTTAGAAAAACACTACACTTTATTATTATAGTTTCAAATAAATTGTGTAATCTTAATTATTCCAGCCTTGGTGGCCAAACAATATGATAACCCGACTTTTTAAATCAAATAACTCTGGATTTGAACCCTGCTATGGACACCCATTTTAACTGTTTATTATAAAATCTCCATTTTCCATATCTTTCAAAAGAGGGAAATGCCAGAGATCATCATCATCATCATACCTCACATTGTACTCTATTTTAAGTACATTTTCATGGTATTGAAAAATTTCTACCACTTCACCTTTGAACCACTCTACCGTTTTTGAGACTGGGTCCCTACATTTATGTTTTATTTTTTTACCTACCAGTTTGTCAGGATCTGCTTTAAAAGATGGAAGCAACTGCTTCTGCTGTGAAATTAACACTTTTTTCCTATTTTCCTCAATTTTCCCACTAAGACTGATTTTTAATGTCATGACATCATTTTCAACCTGTACAGGTTCTTTATATATCAGTTTTGGCTCACTTGGCTCAGAAACCTCCTCTAAATTCAAGTTGATAACTTCAACGATATTACGCTGCAAATCTTCAAGTGAAAATTGCTTACCTTTATGTGACTGCTGGAAAAGCTCTTTTGAACCTTTACTGCCTAGCACTTGCTTTCTAAATTGTAACTGTGATAGTATACCTTCTTTCAGTTCTGTGTTTGAGTTGCATGATGCTTTGAATGTTTCAAAATCTTCAATTGTAATCCATAACCCACCAGTTTCTTGTATTTTTTGTGTTAGTTTTACTTTGTTTAAATGTTGTTTTTCTTCTTGCTTTGCCTTTTTTGCTTGCCTTTCTTTAAGAGTTTTTAATTTTACCTCAAACAATTTCTGTTGCCGCTCTTTCAGTTTTTTAGTCATGTCAGGAACATGCAATCTTGCATCGTCAAGAATTGACTGTTTCTTATCAGCCGGTAGGGAATTTAGCCAGTCAGATGTTTTGTTGTTCGTCCACATGATGATGGATTCAAATGTTGTTGTGGAGGCAGATGGCTTAGTCCTCATCAAAACATCTAACTGGGCAAAATCCCGTTCCGATACAGTATTTGTGGTTGGGACAGTTGACAGTTTGTCAATAGTGGCTGCTGGTTCGAGATCCCAGTACTTACCTCCGGGCAACTGGTCCTTACACTGCCGTTCTAAGATTATCAGCATTGCTGAAAAACAGATCTCAAGAGCCATCTGGGTGAAAGTATCAAGCAATGCATCTTCTGCAGGAGCAATCAAAGACTCGTAAATACAGTCTTTGGTCACAGAAACTAGGTTCTCACTAAAAACACACTCACCTTCTAATACTGCTGATGCATCTTTTGACCAATTTTCCAAGTTAAGCTTTAACTGGTAGAGGTGTGTATTCAGAGACAGGGAGCTTGGCACTTTTTCAATAATTCTCCATAATGGACCAGTGACTAACTTGTCAATTAAACCCAAAGCTCGGGCACCCGCTAAGTATAAACATTCTCTAGTGTCAAACGATATGCTTCGCAAGAGTTCATTGGGTTCTGCCCACTTTTGTAAAAAATCACATATATCTGAAATGTGGTAGAACGTACAACCAGCAGCATAAAAAAGGTGATTGAACCTGTGACCTCTGAATGTAATTAAATGATTTTTCATACCTTTGTCCTGCAGATAAGTTAAAAAATGACCACCAACACCAGATTTCTCACACCCATGGCTTGTAAAAGCTTTGCTGACTGTACGGACTAAACGTGAAGTACCGCTCTCAGCAGAGTGAAATGCATACGGATTTCGGCCTTCGGCAATGATGGTATCTTCCAAGTTTTTTAAACATTTGTCTGTTTCTGATGCCATGTTTACAAATATATGCATCTTACAAAAAAAGAAAACAACTCACCAAGTTTCTGTTGATTTTCAGTGGATAAAGTATCCCAGTTTTCATAAGCAACAGGCAAAAGCTCTTGTCGAAATTCCTGAAAATTTTCTGTAAAAACATGGTATCAGACATGGTAGCAATAATTGAAGTCACAAGTTTAGCCAGACTTTCCCTTCTGTTACCATTTTTAATACAATCAACTAAATCTGACAGGAGAGTGGTAAATGTGTCAAACAATGTTAAAGCATCCCCTTTACCTACCTCAATAATACCTGCAGACAAATTTATGCCATCACAAGTGACCTGAAAACTTTCAAAATGCTTATGAAATTTTGAGGTACCATCTTGATGTAAGGTAAAAGAACCATTCATTAATGCCTTGGCAACATGCTGGTGTGCAACACGTTTAGCCTCAAACAAGAGTTTGCTTTTCTCACCAGTACTGGACAGACGTGACAGAGTTTTTCCAGTGAGATTCTTTTAAACAGTCTGCAAAACAAAATTTTATTTTGACTGGCTTACCCCACATTCTGTGACGAGAGTCATTACAGTTTCCCTGATCTCGTTTGAAAACTTTCCATCATAAAAAGTATCAATAACAAGGTCAGAAATCAATGCATTTACCTCTTCTAATCTTTTTACATTTTTATCTTTGTTTGAAATTTCTAGTTTCAGTTCTTCAATTTTTTGTAAGTTGTTTTCAAACAAATCATTTTTGGACTTTTTTAGCCTACAAACTTTGACAAGCAAATTTTTTTTCTCTTTTTTAAAATTATCTAATTCACTCTTCATTTGTACATTTTCTTTTTTTACATCATTCAGCTCTCTCTCTTTCTCAGCAATCTCACATTCTTTCTCCAAAATCAAATCAGTTTTCTTATCAATAATTTCATCCCTACGCTTTATTTTTTTGTTAACATTTCTTGTTGATTGCTTTTGTAGTTTAAGTTTTTTCTCATGAAGGTCCTCAACTGCGTTATCAAACTGCCTAGACAAATTATTATATCTAATCTCCCATTCTTCAAGCTCCTCCCTTAACCGTACACTTTCCCTTTTAGCACCACATACTTGTTTATATTTGTCATTGGTTATTTCGAGTACATTTTGTAGGATGTCAATTTTTCTTTCAGCATGTTGAATTTGCAATGATAAGTTTTCATTACTTTGTTCCGTAGCAGTAACTTTTCTTTTCATTCTCACATTTTCATTTACAATTTCAGAAGCACACTTCTTAAACACACTAACACATGTTTTCCATTTCAACTGATCCGCTCAATTCATTTTCGTCATTTGATTTCATTTTCATAAAAGGAAAACATAGAATAGTTTGTAATTCATTTTCTTTTTAATTTTTTTTTTTATCAACTTGCATTTGTTGTTTAGCCTTTGAATCTTAGTGTATAAAACAAATTTGTCATAGGTATGAAATTCAGCATCTGGGAAGTCCACACATAAGTTTTTCATTAGAGAAACTGCTGACTTTTCCTGTTCGTAAACCTTCAGCACCTGGGCGTTGGTAGGCATACAACCTTTCCCTAAATTAATAAGAAAGACATCCCTTACTAAATGACAATTAAAATTAAACCTGTGCTGACCAGCAGCTTTAAACTAAAATTTCTCACAATGTTGGGATATGCTGCACAGCAGCTTCCACAGAATGGACATTCGCCGACCAGCAGCTGTATTGTAGGTTCACCGATCAACGGCATGATATAAACATCCTGAAAAATAAATAAAGGGACCACAAAGCATATTGTTGAAAAATAATTATTGTACACTATAGTAATTATAAATGTTATTCCAAAATATACTGATTACTTTAAAAGATATAGTTAAATAGCCACTGTGATCAAGATTAAAAAAGGATTTCTTTTAAAAAAATTTATCATGAATTAAATTTAATTGTTTGAGATTTTAATTGTTTATAAAAAAAATTTATGATTAATCTAATTACTTTTATGTTTCTTAAATTTCAAATAAGAATAATACCAACCTACTGATGAATCTCCCATGATGATTATTTGTTTATAATTGTTAGATTAAGTGGTGGACATTGGACAACAACATCTTGTCAAACTGTCGTAGTAGTCGGACATTCTGTTTTTGAAGCGTTCAGGGTCGGTCTGAAATGACACATTTCCGCGAGTTATTTTCAAGTTCATTTTATAAACAGCGATTGTTTTTAATAGAAAACATGTCAAATTTCACTATTTTAATTGAAAGTGAATAAAAAAATAAGCATACCTTATCAAAAAAATCATTTATTTTCTTTATTTATGTGTCATTTCCCGACCAGACGGCCGATTTTCAACTTTCAACTTTCCCCGTGAGGGTCATTGATTGCCCTTGCACCTAGTTGATACGGATCAGTTATTAAATTAATAAGCGTCTGCAGAACGGATAAAAACCGATACCATACCGCGCAGAAAACGATGATTTCGCTGTCAGCGCTGCGGTCTACTGCTCATTCACGGTAAACAATGGGTGTGGGAAAATGGTCCGTTAACGGGTCAAATTACTTTCAAGGGTGATAAAACTTATATCACAACAAAGAGTAATGATTAATCATAACATCTATGCATTTTTTTATTCAATAATGATTAAATTCATTAAAGGCCAGCTGTTACAAAAACGTAGATTTTTCCAATATTTATGCGGCCATTACGCTAAAAGGTCACGTGACTTGAACCATTTTTTTTTAATATTATATAAAATAGAATTATTGCCCAACTGAATTCAAATGCATAAAATAAATCAATCTTACAAATCAAATTTCATACTTTTAATAGATCGTCAAGTACTAGACTAAGTATGTTGCCAGTAATGGTATATTTATATCCCTTGTGGAATTTTTTTCGATGCCTGTACAATTATTCTCCATTCATACAAAGCTGTCACATTGAATATTAAAATACATATATAAAAGTTAATTGCATTCCAAAGAGAAATATTGCATTTCTTAGCCAAGTATAAATATTTAATATGTTAGCTCATTAAAATGTTAATTGCACCATGAATTATGATCAAATGAACAGCATTGAGTATGTGAGTGATTTATCATTTTAATCATCAGAGTGTCGAGTCGAATCTAATTGTAATTTAGAGCAAAATGTCGCAAATTTAAAATCAACTTCTATCGTTTATTAATCATTTTTGCTAATATATTTGTAGATTATACGTACAAATCATTTTCTCTAGATCTTGCCATTTACAATAATGGTATAACTGCATACAGAAGTTAGAATGACAAATAAAATTACTTTCTTGCGAGTTTTTTAAGAGCAAACGAAGAAGTTATGTAATAAATGATTTAAAAAATAATTGTATACATACTGATGCCATAGTTCATGTTAGAATTTTGCATACACTTCTGATGAGTCCTATTTAGAGGTCTGTGGAATTCAATATTTAATCATTTATATTTAAACAACGGTTCGCGTTATAGACACGTTTTTAATTTTGTTTTCAATAATTAAATATTGTAAAGATAACAATCAAAACATAACTGTAACTTGCACAACAAAATATACAAAATTCAAATCAAAACAAACATGTGTATAACTGCAAAAGTAGCTCTAATTTTGTTTAGTAACAGGGTAAATATGTACGGTGATAATATTAGTCAAAACAGTTTAATTTCTTAAAAAATGCCTAAGTAACAAAGTGTGTCTGTGGTATTTTGCACAAGCGAATATTGTAAGTAATTAAAATAAAACCTCCCATATAAGTAAAATACGCAATTCCTGTTTTGTTTTGGCTTTATCAATAACATATACATATGTTATACGGAAACTTCTTATTGCTAAAGGATATCAATAAAGACTATTGTATAATAATTTATTCCATTTTGATCCAGATTATTATGTTGCACTCTTCTCCTTACGACACTATACTTTCTACGATAGTAAATAAAATAATGGGGACAGATGTCAAGTTTTGAAACAATGCTTTGGCAATTTCTGAAATAGGATTGATTACGTCTACGTTAAAATGAGCTCATGGGATTGTTTTCGCCCAAAAGCATTATGGGATATTGATAACATTTTTGAATAAATAGACAGAAAGTGATATACAATGTAAGATGTGATCTTTCAAAATAACAATTATCTTAAATATAAAAAATGCCAATGTCCCTTGTGTGGAATATATTTGGAGATGACATATTCGTTATTGTATCATTCATTATAAAAACAAAGAATGATTTAGATATGATAGTTATTTATAGTTTTTTCATATAACAACTAATTGGTCCTTTTAGAATTTTGTTTTTCAATTTCTTCCATCATTAAAGAAATAAACAAAACCAAAGTCCATCCATAGTAACCGACAGGGCGGCTGATAATTAGTATCATGTTAATTTGATATTCCAATCACAAATACTGTCAAGCATGTTAATATTGAATCAAGTATGACTATTTTTTAATGGAATTTATTTACTTTAGGTTTTTTTTTATAATCAATATGAATTTATACATGTTTTGTAAATCTCCGAAGCCCAATTGACTACAATTGCTTTACAAAATGGCACATATTGTTAAATTTATGAAACAATATTAATTTATTTATGATGCAGATATGTCTGAACAGAGCTGATAAATAATATTTTATTATGCTCAGATTATGTACAACTGTATGCCTTTTGTGAAATAAATTTATAGAATTACATCAAAATATAAATTAAGCAGTGAATTAAAATAAATTTGTTTTCTTTTAGTTCCACTGTAATCAGTATTTAGGGAAATTGATGTTATAAAGTTCGCGAACAATTTACAATTTGGTTTATTTATTATTTTTTATAATTGGTATGATAAAGATATTTGGTTTTATAATAAGATTACAAAAGCGTGCTTTGACAAATGTAAATTTTGCGAATTTAGTTTGCAGGTCGTTTTAATTTATTATTTATACTGCAGCCCGTATTCATTTAAATGAACACTTAGGGCTAAAATATCTGCACTATTTGCACTTATTTAATTAAAAAATATTCTTTTCTTAATGGTCACTAGATTAGTAAGACATACTTTAGAAAACACCAAAAAAAATGTGGCTGATCTTTGACCACAACTATAAAATAACTAACTATAAGGTCAAGATCGTACGGAGCCCCTAAGGTGATATTTTCCAGGGGACTTAATTCGATTTTGCGAAAATTTTATTCGTAATTACGAAATATTTATTCGTTTTTACGAAAAAATAATTCGTTTTTATGAAATATTAGTTCGAAATTGCGAAATATTAATTCGTTTCACGAAATCTAATTTCGTTTTTACGAAATATTTATTCGTAATTACGAAATATTATTTCGTTTTTACGAAATATTTCTTCGTTTGTACGAATTTCTGTTTAGAAATCGACAAAGGAACTCGCCTTAAATTTTTCGAAAAAAAGGAATAAAATACAGAGAGATCGTATCTGAACAATCACGATACCTTAATGCTGTTATGAGGACATCAAGCAACTCATATACTTAATCTATGGGCTTACATAGAGTTTGAGCTGAAGGTCACTGTGAGCTTGACATTGAACCTACTAACCTCACAATCAAACGGGGTTATTTTCAAACCTGGATTAACCTTGCCACCAAATATAACGATTACAAGCCTTATGGCTCTCAAGTTATTATATATGAGTGAACAGGGTTTTTGAGTGAGAAGTCATTCTCAATTCAGAATATCCTCTTTTTCCCCGTTTTTTAAAAACACATTCCCAACAGCTGACATTTTACCTCCTATTTAGATTTCATTACATGTTCTAGTGAACAGTTCAGTTTACCTAAGAATTTACAGGGTTTATTTTAACAAGATCTAAGTTTAAAATTTTGTCCAAAATAGCGAGAATAATATCAGAACTTATCAGTTACCTTAGGTTTATGATGTTTAATAAGTGTCGGAAATATCATATGATTACTGATGTGTTCAATTGATTTAATGTTTATAATTTCATATACTTTTGCATATTTATCAAGTGTTTATAAATACAATTGCCTACCGACTGCGTAGATGTTTGTGTTAGCAATTGAGTTCACTTAATCGAAACACGACAGGTTCGTTTAGAAACACATACGTCTTAAAGTGTTCCATTTTTCAATATATAACCTTATAAGAAATTATTATTTCATCGTTATGCAACCTATGCTAACTTTTGTACATGCTTTTGCATGGGAATGTAAGAACTAACATATGCAAGTTAACCAGTTTTTTCTTCGACCGAGTATCTATTTTTTTTACTTGTTATCCTAAAAATATTGTTGTTTATGTATAATTTGTCGAAAAAAGATGTTTATCTTATAGAAATGAAATATATAATCCTAACGCATTATATTAATAAATGATACCAATCCAACTTCAGTCTTCAATGTGACAGAAACGTATGTGTATTCAATCTTGGATGTATATTTGCTGCCTGTAAAATTCTTCTACCGAACATTTCTTTATTTATGCAAAGCTATTACCTTGAAAATTAAAATACATATATCAAAGTTAATGGAATTTTAAAGAGAAATATTTCACTGCTTAGTTAAGCATGAATATTTAATAGTTTCGCTCTTTTACGTGGTAATTACACCATGAATTATTATCAAACGAAAAAAAAAGTACATCCATAAGGTTTTTCATGTGTTTTTCATTAGAGTGTAAAATCGAATCCGTTTCCATCAACAATGCTTTGATAGTTTAAGCTAATCTTTCTACATAGGATTTTTAAAAGAATCCTTTACATGTACTTGTAATGCAGCAAAAAATGATAAAACAATTGTTTGAAGTATAGAATTTTTGACATTGATCGGTTTTAAACATATACTAGATAAAGCTCATTTCTGTATATATTTATCAAAATTTAATTTAATATCTTACAGATTAAATTATATTAACAAAATGCTTAACTTCGATCCGTCATAAACTTAATATATCATAAGAGGTGTTCAGTATAAAATGAAGTGGTTCATAATAAAAGACCTGTTATACCATTTATAGTTATATTGATAGTATTTTGTATCACAAATGAATGTTAATGGTAAGTGTGACACACATGATTCAATATGACATTTCCTCACATAGCAGATAACGAATTTTTCCAGACAAAACTATTTTTTCTGTGCAGCTAATTTACCTAGAACTATATCATTTTTTTCCAGAAATACTTTATAGGAATATCCATATGATAAGTTTCTTGTTCTTTTTTTAATATTTCAATATTTGAAGAACTTATGGAAAATGCGCTCAATTTAACCCAGTCACTTGTAAATGTCCGGCTATTTCTGTTAATGCCCGTTATGAACACTGAAAAAATATAAAAATGCGACAATGCCCCCTTATGAATCAGATGAGAAAAAAATATTTAATAATACTCAGTATATTTAGATAATTATTTTAAATATTGGGTTTAATGTAAATGTAATATATAATACGCTGCCATTGTAATCATAAGTTTCTTACAGCTCATGAGCTTGAACTACCGCGGAAAAAGAAGCGGAATTCAAGCAAATTGATTTATAAATTTATTTATTTTATTCTTCGCTGTAGCCGTAACTTTATGCCAGTAACATATACGAAACTGTATACGTTCTCGGAAAGTTTTGTGTTTTATTGAATCGTTGTTAAAAGATTTATCGAACATTAAAGAAATAAGTTTTGTCTAGTATATAACTAAAATTCACTATAACAATCTTGCATGTGATAGCTTTTTTGTTAATGAGCAATTCCCTGAACATTTTTTGGAATCATTATCTGTTTTTTAAATGGTTTTCCGACAGTTCTCCCGAATTTAATAATATTTATTTTCCTATTAACTTGCAAATTAAAATCAATACATCAAAGTTAATAGAATTCAGAAGAGGAATATTTTACAGTTAATTAAAGCATAAATATTTTATTTCCTCGTTCATTCACGTATGCATTGCAGCATAGATTATCATTTTAAGGAAGACAAATAACAATTTAATTCTGATAAGTTTACAATTCAACATTTTTTAGAATGTTATGAAATTCAATGCTTCGCTGGCACTTTAGTTGGATAAATAAGTAACCCCGGGCAAAAACTTATTTCTAAACGATGGGCTTTAGGTTAAATACTAATTTGTTTATAAATATAAAACATTATTTAATTTTACCTATGAAATATGGTGCTATATCAGTCAAATATATTTCATATTTTTTAAAAACAAATATGAAATATAAATATGAAAGTGGGCGGAGTCAAACTCATATTTATTTTAAGGGACTTCTTTCGCCGTTTTGTTTGAAAAATCTGATGAATAAAAAACAACTTTTTCTTGAATATTGTTTTGAAAACTATCTAGCATGATAGAAAATGGTCTAACTAAGAAAATTAATCCGAGCACCAATACCTTTAATTCAGTAATTAACGCTGCACAGACGTTTAAAGGGTTGTTTACATGACGTCACTATGTAGCGCCAAACAGCACGTGCTTACGCATAAATTACTGCGCGCTGTACAATTGCAGTTGGTAGCAAGTAAGGGGATTCGTTACCATTTTCTTTGATAATGAAATTAAATAAAAAGGTTATTTTTTCGTTTTTCGTGAAATATGGTATATATTTTCACTCAACATGATAAAATGCTACATATTTTCACTCGCCGTACCGGCTCGTGAAAATATGTGGCATTTTATCATGTTTCGTGAAAATATATTCCATATTTCACGCAAACGAAAAAATATCCTCTTAATATTTTTTACCAAATATAACCGCTGTATAAAAATATTATTCAATATCAATATTGATAACAGCCAATGTAAGAATATTATTGTAATGATAATAATTATAAAACAATAAGAACTGGACAGCTTTGCATTAAATGTAATCATATGAATATCTTCATGTACCTGTGTGAATAAAGATGTGTTTGTTCTGATAGTTTAAGGTGTAAGATACCAAAATGCAGAATCTCCTTTCTGAAGAGTATTCATTTTCAGTGAGGACACAGTGAGTTTTGATAGGGCATAGGTTCAAAGCCCGGAAGAGGCGTTTTTCTTCATTTTTTTTGTCTTTGAGCTCCATATTGTTTGGTCAGAATTTTTTTTCTTATTGTTTACATAAAATCTGAAATAAAGAAAAAAATAATGATGTATGCATAACTTTTACTGTGAATTTTTTATAATAAGATAGGGTAACAAATTAAAATAATAATAATTAGAAATTGGCATGGTAAACTATCTTTATATTTTTAACCAATGATTAGATTTGTTTCAAGATAATCATTATTAAATAATATTTTGATGATCCTACTTTATATGACAAAACCTTACATGTTTTTCTTATCCCCACACTATTCTTATTTGATGTAAAATAACAAGTAACTGTCTCAATACAGCCAAAAAATCTTTTCATAGACATTTGTCATTGGTTTTATTTGTAGTTATTAAAACAATTATGTTTATCTAAAAGTACTTTTCAACTAATAAAAATGAAACTAGTAAAACTTTCCTTATATAATGAAAACATATTCTTTGTAATGTTGTATAAATCTGATACAAACGTCGTACTTCAATTGTCAATATTGTTCAAACAATATGGTAAACTCTTGTATTTTCTTTTTGTATTTACGTCCAAAATATAGTACAGTTCATTATTATAAAGTTTTGAATGCATTTTGAATAAGTTTTAATTATACATCTAATGCCCTAATGTAAGTGGAATGTATTCAAGATGGTCACTATTATACATTTTTCTTATTAAATAATGTTACAGGTACATAGGTTTTTCTTTTTTCTGGAATACATTAATTGCGGAATTATTCCTTTGTTAGAAATTTTAATACAGAAAATGTATATTTTATTTAATCATAGCCAATGTGATAAGAACGATGCGGTTTTTTAATCAATAAGTTATGGGTGTTTAATATCTTAAACACAAATTAAGATATATTGTGTAGCATGATTTGTCTTCTAATGAAGTATAAAACATGTGCTATATGGTCAAAATAATTGATTCTAAAACGACCCGCAAGGACCGAAAGGGTGTGTTATTATGCAATAAGACCACTATTGACATTCTATATTTAGACATGTGACGTAACCATTAGACATGTGACGTACCCGTTACAAATGCGACGCGCTAAAATAAGTATGGCAAAAAAATCGGGTGCAATTTAACTTGATAAGAGTTACGGCAGCATTTATTTGTTCATTTCGTGATATATCCAAATCAGTGATTAATCGTTTGATAAAATCACTGTTTGTCATTCGGATGCACATCATGATATCATTCCTCGCATCCTAACTCCGAACAGTGATTTTATTTAGCGATACAATCACTGTTTGGGATATATTATTTCTTAAATAGAACATTCAAGTAAAGATAATTACTAGACCCAGGCGATTTATTTTGAAGAAAGTATCATAATAAATTTTACAATTTATATATACCCGAAAAATGTACGTAAGAGTCAATTCAAACTCTCTACAGATATGTTTTGGTATTTTCTAATCTTTTGAGTAGATCTATTTCACAGTGGCACGCCTTCAATCTAGCAAAATAAAAAAACGGATATTGAAAAAATATCTTTAAATTGAGAATTGTACAAATATTCACACTATAGGGAAAATGTTGAATCACTGGATTAACTTTTATCGCCAAAATATTATCCCAGTACTAACGGAGTAAGATATTTTTTCATGTTTGACATGTTACAGATCACATTTACTTTGTAAGGTTTACAAGTGTGTGAAGATAACATTTCTTAATACGTAAACTAGACAACCGCTTTACAATTTGACACATTTTTTGTTTGTTTACTAAAACCTTTCAACACATTTAGTGGCGTGCCGCTGTGGAATCATTGTATTATGAAAGAAATTCAGTATTTCTCCTACGGAAATTTTCAACAATATCTCTCTTTTTTATTGCTGTAACGTATATTTTATTTTTTTTCTTGTAACACATTAAGATCTTGTGTTCTACATTAACACACATCATCAAAAATCATTATGGTTATCGAAATATCAATCTGATGTCGTTGATATTTTTAACATAAACATAACAGCTTATTTTAAATGAAATAAATGTTCCGTACAAATCCAAATTAAAATACTAAAATATATTATTCTTAAAAGGTAATTATCAAAGATATTCTTTGTATAAGCTTTAATCTTCAACAATTTTTAATATAATATAACACTCAAAAATGCAAATGAATGGTACTTGGGCTGTCAGTAGATAAATAATCCTGTATAAAATAGTGAAATTTAGTGACACGTGCGTCTTATTTCCCCGTCAAAATGTCAAATTTTGTACATGTATATAAGGTTGTACTTTCTGTGATTTTTTAAAATTTTTAGCATATTCATATTAGGCTATCGCCTCAATCAGTGTCATCTGCCGGTGAATATCACATCATATTCAATTGCTCACTGGTCAATAATTGTATAATAATACATAGACAAATGCAGTAAAATAACAAAACATTTGTGATGTGTGTCCTTGTTTATTGATCTTAACAGAACGAATATGATCTATATTTCATTGCTTCTAGCACGTTAAATTCTTTAGTTCTCTCTAAAATACAGAATGGCAATAACTATATAAACCAAAGCTTCAATAAGGCGTTACTTAAAATATCTAATAATACACAATTTGCTTATAATGGAATTATTCAAAACAACTTATACGATAAGTCTACAGTTATTTTAAATCTGTGTATAACGAAATTGTTGACTTGATTTTGTTTTGTTTGGTTTGGTCACATGCACCAACACAATAAATGTTATATGGCACTATATTCGTTAACAATAAAAGCATTAACAATATTATCTGTTCAGACAAATGCCTGAAAATTTCACACACTACCAATGTTGTGTTGACTTATTATTTTTTATGTATTTAATTACATTAAAATTGTGCCGAATAACATTTTTTTTTCAAATAACATATGCTTATAAATTATTTATATATGAGAGACAATAACGGCTGCATTAACATAATTTTGACAATGACAGTGCTTATAAGATAGTCAAGGACATTTAACAGCGGGACACACAATTGCCTTATTTATAACTTAAATATCAAAATCAATCATACAAGGAAATGCCTCAGTTGCCGAAATTGTCTGTCTCAATATAAAGAAAGTTAAGATATTTCTTATGTTAGAACATATATGAATATATTGAATATTTTGAACAATGACACAACTACTAGTATTATGAATGTTAGACAGCATGCTTTTAGATTCATGTAATTTTTTTCATGAATAACTTTAAATGTATTTCAAAGTTAAATATTGTGAAGTGAACAAAGAAATTGATATACACATTGCAAACGGTACTTACAATCAACGTTAGCTACCAATTGCAAACAGAAGTAAAAATGGGCAAAAAATATCCCTTACTGCATTAATAACGCAGGTAGTAACGAAGTAGAAATATTATGATTAATACTGAAAAATATGTCATGACTCATGAGTCGAGAATAACATGTAAATTATATCTTGAGTCTTAAATATTTTACCTCTGCAGCTTTGGCTGAGCAAACTATCGTAACAAATGAACATTATATCAATGCAAATGATTAAAATTTATCATAATAATGACACATTTAGGTAGGACTTTTTTAAGATAACCAAGAACAATGATTCGAGAACCCTAAAAATGCAGCCGATTATTTAAATTAGAAATATGTAAATTCAGTATGTGTAATTTGTAAATATGTTTGATATAACTGATAAAAAAGCATTTGTTTGGTTTAAAACATGCGACATAATTATAACTTACATCATGTTATACAATACGTCTGAATATTAAATCATTGATTTTAATGTACCAGCTGAAATATCACAAAGGGACTTTACACTAAATATATGCGATAAAATTCGTTTGATGATATTAAATTTGGTATGTATTGGTAAAATACCTTTTTATTCCAATTTATGTATCCCAGTTAAATATTTTTATTTGATTATTTGGTATGTTGTATGAATATAAATGGCATATGCCCAATAATTGCTATTTAATACTTTTAAATGATCCTGAATTGGAAAATAATTGTTCACATATCAACTTTATGACAGTTGACTCATAGATGAGTTTTTGATAATGTACTTGTAGAATGTAAGGCTTGGTTAATCATTTGTTTATTCAAATATATCTTTCCTACGAATATACTGCATCAGTACAATAATTTCAAACATTCACACAGTGCTATCGACATTTACTACAATAGTACATTACAGTAGTAAAATAAATTATTACATTAAATTAAATTATAAATTAATCAAGAAATCGAAGCAAATTTCAAAACATTGGAGATTTTGTATAATTTACTTGACGTGTGTTAATATTCATGTATAAGTGAAGGAACAAATTAACAGTTTACACGGATATCGAGGTTATTTACAGCACTTTCTTCTTGAACTTTATGTTTGATATTACGTTTCACATTATACATTTATGTTTATGGTAAAAATATTGTCTAGTATTTGAATGTCATTTAAAACAGACTTTATAGTATTTAGTTCCATTGACTACTTGTTTAACATGACATTAATTGTTATTTTCTTTCACTTCTTTTCTTTATGACTATAAATGATAATTTTTTTTAAACATGTATGACAATCTTCATAAGTCTAGCGTCTATATTTCAAGAGTTATCTCCTTTTCAGTTTTAAAAATGTTATATTCTGGTAAGAACCAGAGATTTACACTCAGAGTGTCTTTCAGAACGTCTGTCTTTCCGTTCCTAAACACTTTTTTCCTGAGATCACTTTTGAAGAACTTGGAACTTTTCTGGAAAAGAAAAAAAGGGCGATGGTAGCGTACTTTTTGGTCTAGAAGTGGTTCCCCAACACCGGAAGCTATGATGCGATGAAACGAGAAAATATCTAAAACAGAGGCTGAAATGTGCAGATTCGTTTTTTAGTTTTGTTCAAGGTGACAAAGTAAAAGAAGTTTGCGTGATAATGAAGGTCTCCAGTTACAATGATATCTATTGTATTTTTTTTTTTTGCATGTTTAGAAAAATTTCAGTAAGAGTTGTATAATTGACTGTCATTAAGATCAACAAGGCAAAGGCAACGTTCACAGGACGCACCCAATCAGGGCACCCAGGAGGCCGAGCGCACACAATTCTTTTCTTACATCGCATAAACATAAATAGTGCATATTTGTCACAACGACTTAAAATTATCATAAAAACTCGATTTGTTTGGGGATTAGATCAGTAAAACTGCCCTCACACATACCTCGCGACCTTACTGTGTCCTTACTGCGACCTTGCTACGACCCAGGACGCAGCACAGTCGCCATGGACGCAGCAGGGACGCAGCGAGGTCGTAGCGAGGAACCCAAGGACGCACAAGGTCGCAGACCGTCGGCGACTATTTTGAACATGCACAAAACAGTCGCAGAAACTCTGCGTTCTTGCTGAGTCCTGGTTAGGTCGCCGTGGGATCGCAGTGGAGTCGCCATAGTCGCAGCAGCATCGTAGTAAGGACGCAATAAGAACGCAATAGAGGTAGTACACTCGTACTAAAGACGCCGTAGAGTCACCGATGAAATTACAAGAAATTGCTCGGAAACCTTTGGCGACGCTATTTCTACACACTGTGAACCACTACAAAACTGCATATCTGAAGCGGCGACTGGGTCAACTTGTAGCACTTTAGAGACCCTCGCTCTTTTGCCTCGTCCGCCTCTCATCTTTGGAATAATATGGATGATTTAACTTAATACTAATTAAATATACGTCTTCACTCGTTGAAGGTCAGACTCAGAATGAAATTTACTGGTAAAAAGTATTGTTTTTATAGACGTAGCAAGAGCGTAGTAGGGTCGTCGCACAGTCGCAGGACAGTCGCCGGACAAACGCAATAGTCGTCGTAGAGTCGCCGTAAGGACGCAGAGAACATAGCACAGTCGCAGCTGGGTCGCCGATGATCGACGTGGGGTCGCCTTGGGGACGCAATACAGTCGCAGTGGAAACGCCATGGACGTAGAAGGGTCGTATTGAGGACATAGAGAAAACGTACTGAACACAAGACCGCAGAGCCCCGGACCGTCTGCGAGAGAAATTTGAAAGAAAACCAACGATTTTCGAAAGAAAAATGCTATTTTACTAGTTTTCAGGTCGCAGTAAGGTCGTGGTTTATGTGTGAGGGCACCTACCTACAGTTACGACACCCTACATACATGTATTAACTTTCAACTGAATGCTTTCAGTGCATGTGGACAAATAAATTATCGCTTTCCTCATTAGAATTGTTAAGAGGTTTTTTTTGTGAATGTCTAGCGAACAATGGCCGCATCAAATAACTGTTCAGTATTCTGACCCTCCAAGTTTTCATTAAGAACCAAAGTGTTTAAGTTACAGTAATTGTTGCAATAAAGAATGGTCACAAAGATCGCCTCTGGGAATTTTCTACTTGAGATGTAATAAAACGTCTAATTCTCAGACAGTTTGTTACTATTACAATTTTATAACAACACTATTTTCGTTATGCAGAATAATATATTTACTACAGAGACATGACATTTTACATATAATTACTTTACTGATGTGCCGACATTTTATGTGTGCCATATCAATTTAGATAAAAATCATAGAACTTAATTTACATTTTATTGTTACACAATCATAATAAAACATAATAATTACTCAAACATTTCAAACTTCGTTCGGTGGAGACATGAGATTAAGCAAAATGGAATTAAAGGATACAACGACAGACAATATAAATGTCAAAAACTATTTGCTAGAAAAATAAAGCATTTTCATACATTTTAACAGTCAAAAAAAATGCTTTATTATTTGAAGTATCAATTCTTTAATTGATTAATTGACATAAATGAGTGGTATTATAGTTGACTATGTTATGAAGTCAATGGACAGAGAATATAAAGGGCTTGAGGTTTATATAAAATATAGCGATTTATTGTAGAATAATTTCAAGTTATCATTTCTCATTTCCTCCAAGCGTTCATCACAAATGACATATTTGTACAGCAAAATTTTGATCTTTATCCTCAGAATCAATTAATTTACAATAATTTAAAAATGTAATGATCATCATAGGTTCAAAACCTTATTTTTTTCCTTTTTGTCATTACATTTAAGTACAGTTGACTCTCGGTAACTCGAAATCCAAGGGACTGGGCATTTTACTTCGAGAGAAACGGAATTCGAGTAACGTGGATTTGCCGCCATTACATTGACATTCGTACATGTATATACATGTGTCTGATTGAATGTGCAAAGAAGTAGGTTTATTATTGTTGATAGCGGCAATGCTACAATATAAAACCGTTGAAATGACGGTAAATCACTTGCAACTACAAATTATGAACAAAAATATATTATTCAAAATTTAATACAGGAATATTAATAGTGAAACATAAACACAAACATTCATAGCAATGACATAAATGCAAGATTGTCAGTATTTATCAGTAAAGCACATGTTTTAATAAGCATTCATTACAATAAAAGCACAATAACACTTTTATTTCGACAACAATTTATCTAATATTTGAAGTGAATTGATCATCGGATGAAAACGAAAGTAGCAACTATCGTGAACCGGAAGTACATATTAATGTGTACATTAATTATATAAATGTCATTTACGTTATAATATTAGATAGTCACGGTTTCAGTTATATTTGGCATTGTCAGTTTGATATAGACATTCCGTTTGAAGAGATTAAGAGAAGAGTTATTGATACTTACAAACAAAATTGGTACTTTGAAATAAATAATTCTAGTCGCTTACATTTTTATTCAATATACAAACACGATTTTATGTTGGAGAAATATTTTTCAGATGTTTGTGAACAAAAATTTAGAATAGCTTTAACTAAATACAGAATATCAGCACATAATTTACGTATTGAAACTGGAAGATATGACGACACACCCAGGCAAAATCGACTATGTACCTTTTGCAATTCTAATCAAATTGAGGACGAATATCATTTCTTGTTGGTCTGCCCTTACTATAGAGATATAAGAATAAAATATTTGCCAAGTTATTATTGCCATTGGCCAACAATTACAAAGTTTGAAAGTATCTTATCATCTAATTCTAGAAAAATGACTCAAAATTTATCAAGATATTTATACTTTGCCTTTAAAAGAAGAGGTAATTAACATTTTTCTCTTAATTTATGTAGTAATCTTTGTTTCTCATCACAAAAAAAAATCAGATAAAGATTTATATTTTTGTCATATAACAAATATCCAAATATCCCTCCGCTAACACAGATTTCATAACATTTTGTTTTGCATATTGTTGCTAATAACTATGTTACCTGTCTATTATTATGCTAGAAACGTTGTTATAATGTTTAAAGCAAATAAACTGTATTGCATTGTATTGTATTGAATAAATATGCACTTACAAAAAAAAATAAAAAATAAACTGTATTGTTATAATACCTAGGCTGTTTTTAACTAACACCTGCCAGACTGGCACGAGTCTTAATTTAGTTATCTAACTGTTAAAACCAATTAAGTCCTGAAACCGATTTAAGTCACTTTAACGACGTGTTAATAATACATGATGACCGGCAATTAAAATGTCTATGGAACGTGTGAATCACGAGAAACAGCATCTCACCTTGATATCGCCGACCTTTGATCAATCGGCTGTTTTCACACTTCGACTAATTGAGATGAAAATATGTTGGACTTTGATTGACGGGACCAAATTTTCTTTCGACTAAACAGGAGTCTCGGTAAGTCAAAATTTGACCTAAACGGAGTTAAAATACAAAGATAAAGAAGGAAATTTGACGGGACTTTAGAAATACTTCGACTAACGCGGAATTTTGAGTAAAGCGATTTTGACTTATCGAGAGTCAACTGTACTTTATCAAATATTGAAATAACTGCAATAATTGAAGCTGCAAAACGAACAATAGAATTTCAATTTTATTGGCGATATAAATGCGAACTAAAGTACTATTGTGTCATATGTACAACTGTAAAGAGAGGCATTAGATATCTCCGGCTCAAGCGTAATAAACTTTTGAATATACAGCTCATTTGTTTAATGGAAAGGTCGCTAGTAAACAACTACTTTTATGTCATAGATATGACAAAGATTCTTAAACACACAGTTTTTTTATGTGCACCATTTTTTCAATTTGATTAACCATGGATCATTTCCTAGCTTTTATTGAATGTTTCGGAAAATGTACGGAAAATCAATTAAGATATTTTATTTCTACATAGAAACTTTTATGCGTGATTGTAAAAGTGTTTTTGAATGCTTGGTCTCTAATAATTAGAAAATAAAATATTGTGTACCTATATATTGTGTTATACCTAACAAAAAATGTGTTCCTTCGTTTTATTTATAAGTGTTAGCGGGACTATCATTAACATTCACGATGACAAAAACCGTATAGTGATCGATGCCTGAACGGGAACACGAATTCTTGTACTTTCATGCATGTAACAAATTTGTTATTTAATGTTCCATGAGCAACGCCGTATGAATGCCATTTTCTCTATAAAAATCTATCACTTCTTCCGCTGCTGCTTTTGGGCATGATAGATAGCTTGTTCTAACCACCGTTACCCATTATCAGACTCAAAAAAGCAAGCTTACAACATTTATAATTTTACCTACTTTTAGATTTTCCTCTATCGACGATCTAAATGTTATATGTAATAATACATGTACTTAATTTGTTTCCTACAACTCATATTGATCGTCAAGGTATTTATATAAATATAGTTGCATACTTTGAAATGTGCAACCCATTATTGTTTGACTGCATATTTATTAATTAAATTGCAGCATGGTGAGATAATTTTGCCACCTCGTCTGATACATGATATTATAACATAAATGAATATGATGCGTGAAACAATGAAACAAAAACAGTCAAAGATTTCATTTTTATGGGAACACTAAATTACAGGAGCTAACAATCGTCTGACAGATAACAGTTATTGCATTGTTGTATATTACTCAATGCTTTTGACGGAGGTGTGAGAGAGTGTCCAGACAAAATGAATATTTGCTTTTGAGACATGACAGGTTTGTCAGAAATGTACCATTATATAATATAATGTTTACAGCAAAAAGCGAATGTTTACACCTATTAAAGGTCGATCATGATCTGTAACAATATTTACCACGCACAAACTTTATGGATCCGCAATAACGAAAAAGGAACGGAAAGGTTTTTTTGCCACGACAAGTTGGTCTATATCCTTTCCTTTCTGATTTATAACATTATTTTTTTAGTCGGAATATAAGATTTAATTTAAATCATATGTCTTATTAAATGAATGCTAAGCATCACACTGTGATAAGTTTTATATGTAATGAATATGTCTTATTATCAATATTTGGATTTGTGTTAACGCCCAGATTAACATAGTACGTGTCATGTGTCAAAACATCTGAACTGCCACTTTCTTAACGATTCAAAATGTTTGACTCAAAAATACTACCTTTACTTTTATATGGTTTAGATTTTTGTTTTGATATGAAACAAAGATATTTACATTGTACGTATCAAATATGTAAATATACATTTAGCACGTATCACGTTATGACCCCGGTAAAGTAGGTCGTTATTCCCCGTATTATTCTTAAAACTGTCAAGAAATGACAAAAATTAACATAATGGTTACATGATTGTATATTGTTATCGATGGTTGTTTTAAAATAGATTTGACTATGGATGGATTAATCAGGAGTTGGCAATATTGACAAGTTCTAAGGTGATTTACCGCAAAGATTGGGTGATATTGATGTAAAAGCATGGCATTAGCATATTGATTCATCCAGCAAACTTACTTTTTAACTTAATTCCTATATATTATATTCCTATATAAAGTTGAAAATTCACACATACTGCCAGATATAAATAATGATCGTTTATATTTTATGTTACAATACTCGATTAAAATGTTTTCAATGACATGCCACGTGACCAAAGGATATATCAGCTCTGCTTTTTAACTCTATCATGTTTTTGTCAATCATAATTGTGTTCGACTAAATGCATTTTCATGCATTTTCGTTGAATTTTGTTGTTGCATCTACCTGCGCCTATGTTACATGTAAAGTTTACTTTGAATTTTATTAAGACTGTACTTTGAAAAATATTGCTGTTTCAGGTTTGTTTAAAGTGTATGGAGAGCGTATATGTGGTTAAACGAATTTGCTTAGAACTGAGTATCAAATCGTCACATGTTGCTACTATGTGTTGGCTGGAATATTTGATGACGTTATTTGATCCTAAACTATTTCATCAAGCTTTTATATACTTGTAAACTCATATAAACTTAAATAGGTTGGTACATAGCATAAATAGTCTTGGTTATGTGAACAATTATAATGCCTCTCTATTGCCCGGTTAAAAATTTACTTCACCCGTAGGAATGCGATTGCCATCATCGTAAAATAAATAACAAGCCATTAATTTTGAATATTCTGATAATTCTTTGCGTTAAAAATACCAGAATGGAAAACAAAGTTAATAATTACTTTAATAATGTAATTTCAAATCCTCTTAATTCAATATGACAATAATTTGCACAAAATTGTGTTCGAATTACACTCAATGTAACTTAGTTAAGTCATTAACATTACATTTTCTGGACTTTAATGAGCGACCAAAGGCTCATTGCCAACGATTAGCTATAGTATAGAACGAATCAGATTGACTCTGAATTGGAATATAATTACTTCTAAGTGCTCATTTGTTCAAAGAATAGTGCCAAAGATAATGTATGTCAGTGCACACAAATTTTCGGGGGGGGGGCGGACTTTCCAATATATAAATGCTATGAGTAATCCTATTCATCCTTTGTACATTTTTTACACACAGTGAACAAAAATACATGTTCACCTTACAAGTATTTATCGGGACAGTAGCATTTAATTCACATATGAATGTTTTATCTTCTTAAAATGTTCGGATATCTCTGTATTAAGTACACAACACTGTAATAAAACATTTGTTTTTTAATGTTTTCTATAGAAAAAAATATTACAAAGAATCCCTTTCAAATATATAATTATTTACTTATATATATTATTATTAAAATTTGTAAATTCAAACCTGGCAAAATACACCATGGATCCTGCCACACTGCTTTCGTACCTTGACTAAGTTTTTATGCACATGAACAATATAAGTAAACAAATGCCTCGGTCACATGTTCACGGATAACGCGACGGGAGAGCTACGGTCTAATCGTTCACGGATTACTACGGAAATGTGAAATTCCGTAGTCCGCTACGTTTCCAGTACGGAAGCACAACGGATTTACCGCCAAAATGTAGGTTAAAGCCCCGGGAGAGACACGGATTGTTACGGACCGACACGGTTTGATACAGAGCGACACGACAGGACTGACGCACTAAGGATAAACTACGGTCTGCTACGGTATAAGCACGGGTTATCACGAAAAAGTACGGTCTGATACGGAGAAGAACGAATTGCCACGGATCTATACGGACCTATTATATCCTCCACAACCTCTTGCATGCTCATTTTCAAAATGCCTCGCAAGAAAAGAACATCTAGAAAACGAATTGCAGAGTTCAATGATTTTGGCGGAGAGGATTCGGCCTCATCACGTCCGACCCCCGTGACATATCAGGTCTGATTCTAGGAAATTTCTTGTAGGACGCCGGATTTTCAGTAACGAGTTCGGCCATGAAGGGGTCTTCGTAAAAGCCAGTCTCTAGTTCACCATCTCCTCTGTCTTCTCTTACCTGATTAAATCATTAATGAATAATGTTGATCAATACTGTTTCTCTTGGCTGTTCATTTTACAATTACATTAACTTTCGTGAATGTTTTTGTTTTAAGAATATGTAAAAAGTGTGTTAACTAATCTTATTATCACTCAAGGGCCATCGTCCGAGGCTAATGAGACTTTTCGTTTTATGTACATATTTACTCCAATTTCACGATCCAATGTTTTGCGAGATATGAAACCTTAAATGTTATTCTATTACTAATGCATTGTAGTAAGATATTAATAAATTTTATACCTCTATGCATGTCATCAAGCAGCTCGACCACTGCCTCTGCATTCTGAGTCATATCAATATACAGTTGCAGACAGCTAATTGCAAATATCTTTTATTGAATGTTCAATACGAAAACTTAAATATGCCTGTTTTTACCAAGAAGTTAGCAATTATACCCTTGAAAAAGTACATGATACTTAACTTATCCGTACTAAACAGTGAGGGACCGTCCCATTCCGTACGGTTTCGTATTGCAACGCAATAAACCGTATAAAGACCCTGCTAATCCCTGCCTCTTCGTTGTACAACGTATTACGATCGGGGCTTTCCGTGACAATGCCGTATTAATCCGTATTAAAACCGTAGCTTATACGTAGGGTAACCGTACAAATACGTAGTTCTCCGTATCAAACCGTGAGTTAGGGCCTACGAATCAGTACGGAGTACGTTTTCCGTACGGACCAGTACGTATCAGTACGGTTTAATACGGACTAGTAGGGATACGCTACGGTTAATTTTTCCGTTGCAAATTTTTGTGCATGTTCAAAAATTGTCAAGGATCGCTACGGATATACAATGACTACTACGATAATTTTGGCTACAATACGGAGAGCTACTGACCAGTATGGGTAGCTACGGACGATGCAGGAATTATTCCGTGACTCTTTCGTTGTCGTATTCCGTGAATATGTGACCGGGGTATAATTCGTTACTGAGAAAGTATATCATTGATATATAAAGGATTAAACGATTACTGAGTATGCGCCGGTAGTTCTTAACGGACATTCACAAACATCATTCTTGTATGTAACATACATTTTTAAGATTCCTTTTGCGATACAAATTTTTAATCTGGTCCTGTTTATTAAAGTTCGTTTGTCTGAAATACTATTTGATAACAAAAATAACATACTTTGCAGGATTTCAACATATTTATCATTGAACAATATATGTATTTGTAGCGTCGTTTTACAGTTAAAATATCAAATACTATTACGAGATGATTATGACTCTAGGGGAAATATCTCAGCCAAGCTTAACGCGTTTCTGATGAGTTTATTTGAAAGAACATATTTCATTTAAAAGTAAATTATAACAAAAAATATGAAATATGGAAAAAAATTAGTTTTTATCAGATTGCTGATAATTTACTTTACTTAACAACAACTGAACCGTTAACAGGCCTAAACGATTGTTATATGTTGGCAATTATTTTTAGACACTGATTGGTAGCGCTTTAAGAAATAGGACATTTGCAAATTGAACAAATGAACATTAAATGCAACTATATTTTTACTTTAGTAACATAATAAAATTAAATTTTATGCTAAAAAATAAAGACATGATAATGTTTGCCATTGTGTCATTAGTTATTTACGGTCTGCTCCACTCGAATTAGATAAAAAAAAAAAGCACATTGGCTGTGCATGACAAATAGATAAACTTCCATATATCTGTCAAAAACTCTTCAAATCATTATATTTAAATGTTTAAATTTTTGTTTAAGCCGATGCTTCGTTGTGAGGACAGTGGTTTGAATTTACCACTTCTATCCAGGACAATGATTAATTAATCATAGCCAGCAATATTTGCACGTTTGCGAAAATATTCTTTTAATTGCTTAGCAATAAACAACACACACTCTCTCTGAGGCATGGTTACCATTTGCCTTCACATCAATAAAGTTGAAAAAAAACATCAATAGTTGCCATAACATGCCATTAAGACAAAAAGTGCTAAAAATACTATTATTTATGAAATACAGAATTGTCTTTTAGTGCCTCTTGGGGATTTTGCTTCTGAAAAACTGTTTTCACTATCAGTGCAAAAAAGATAAACATGATGCAAAAAAAATTTAAAAAGAAACATTAGTAAAATGTTTTGTGCAAAAATGCCGCTATGATAATGTGAGAGTGACGTTGCATTTTTTTTTTCGTACACAGAAGTTTACAACCTTTGTCTGAATAGGTAAAACAGGGTTCTTGGTAGTGAATATGATTCAAGATAAGATATAGAACTTAAAAAGTCTCCATAGCAAAGTTGGTTAAGTCAATAGGATGCCATACAAATAAAATTCAAACAAATTAAATTCTGTCATGAGTTCGAGCCTCAGAAGTTGGTTAACAATTATTCTTTTTTCTTTCGCTATTTTTCATTTTTACATTAGATGCAAATGAATTTGGAATATAAAGGCAGTTTTGTTATAATATCGAATAATTTAGATATACCGGAAATAATGTTTTTTATCCTGTGTAGTGTGTAATATATAGTAGTCATAGTACTTTTGAAGTGTACAAGTTTTTCGTGCCAACTTAACTATAGTTGAAACAATTTCTGTACATGAATGCATTCCGTATCAAGTTGCACTTACTTGCTAAATATAGCAACACTTAAAAGCAAAAGGGAATAGAAAATAACGCAGCACTAATAATTTTTACAAGAAAAAAATATATTCCTACTCGATTGATAATTATACAGAATTTTTTGGGAGCGAACATTGATATGTAACTAAAAATTTTACCAGACAATTTTACATACTGCGTTACGCTGACAGTTGATAAATTTGTCGATATTTTAATTTACTTGATTTAAGGTATTAAACACAATATGATAACTGTTTTACACCGTTATAATGGACTTGACCACCGCGTCACTAAATAATTATCCTAAACGTGTTTTATAACTTTAAATACAATATCAATAGACACAATCTTTTAATCATAAGTATGTTAAATAACGCTATAGAATAAAGAAGAAAATATGCAAAATGCAAACAACAAGAATCAAATCTATAATTATGATTCATTTGGTAAACGATCAAATATAGTTTGTTTTATTATTAATTTATTTCATGATTTATAAGTAGTAATACAAATAAAAGCTAATGCATTAGAATAACAGCAACACATTATGAATCGAAATAAATAGCATTACCATTTATAATTAACAACCAAAGATGAGATCAAACTTTTGATTCGCAGATATCTTATTTTTAAAAAAAGGTAAGTGCATCTGAACTTTTAAATTCATGATTCGCCTTCATAGTTAAACATTAAATCAAAGTAGTATGCTTATAACAAATGCTTACTAGTATATGGTAATAATTCAGATGAAAATATATTTTAAAACCACTTCTTCATCCGATCAATAGAATATGTCTGAAGAATGACGTCACTTCCGTTTTCTCATTGACGGCTAAAAATACATTAAAGTTTGTTCCTCTGATGCGTCATGACGCGTCACTCTCGGAAACGTTCGTTCAATGTTTAATTTGTCTATCATTAAACAAAAGTTCCCAAGAATGAAACATCAACCTATGATATGAAGAATTATCCTTAATGTCCAAAATAAGTCCCCTGTTTAATGTTTGACAAAATGTTAGCAGCTTTTAATATAAAGGAGCAAATAATATTGCTTTCCATGCACTAACTAGAAATCTCTTATACTTAATATATATTCCCATGTCTTTCTTATATATACTGACGATTGTGTAGAATTGATTGATACTTAGAAATGTTATTGACAAACATATATTTGTTTGTCAAAAACATTTGCACTGAAATTATACTGTGATAATAATGCGACAAATTAGAAGTTAAACATCAATAACAAATACAGAATCAGTGTAAAAGAGCAGAATCAATGATAAATCAACAACCAGTTTTATTGACATTTGCATAAGTGTGCATTTAAACAATTAATTTTATGACAAAAACAGTCAAATTCATTCATATTCAATCGGATTGTAAAATATGTTTAAGATATGTTATGTAACCCTGTCTATAACATTGGAAATAACAATTTTATTATTTCTAATGGTATTAACATAACTAGATGCGCGTAATTTAAAAACGAAAGTATTAAAAAAGTACCTCTAAATCATAAATATGATTGCTAGGGAAAAAACATTTTTCCATTTACCAAATTGAACGATAAGTCGTGTTCGAGTTTTTTTTTATAAAATAACAAATGAAACACCAATTTGTTTCGTGGTATGTTTTTGATCTTCCTTGTTGATCTTTGATATTTTTTATTATTGGAGAGTGAGTCGTTGAGCAAAAGTGGAAAATGTAATGTAGCTATCATTGACAGATCATTTATAAGAAGATGTCTTCAAGATATATCGTTATTGACATTTATGTCAATAGTAACTACATACTGCCCTATAATCAGACGTCTGTTATTCTGAATAAATATATTTCGTTCAATTTATAAAATCACGAAAACTGTTGTTATTCGGTTCTCACAATATACTTAATAATTGTAATGTGGGCAATGGGTGAGAGCAATGTCAATAGTGTATTATTCAATTTCATAAGCAGAAATGTTTAACATTTTTTATTAATGTCTTAAGATTGACAATATTGATTAATCTTCGATTTATAGTTATAATATCAAATATGTGAATAATTGTTTATTGAGAATTGCGTGTCAGGTAATTGGAATAAGATCTTATCAAATATACATTTAAATCATCGAAATGTTGATCATCATTATCTTTTGAAATTTTGCAATATGGATGCCAGTGATATTAAATGACAATGATATTAATACTGGTATGTAATTTTGCAAAGTAATTGTTAACTTAAGCTGACAAGATAAGTGCTTTGGTAAAAGATGAATAACTATCTATGTCACGTTGCTGATAGCTAAATATAAGCTATTTGTATAAGCTTTTGTCGCTCAGGGAAAATTTATATGAACTATCCCGTAGAAAAGCAAAAGAGATTTATAAGCACAGTAAATATGGTTCGATAGATTACTTTTATGATGAATGCAATAGAGAAAACCATATATTGCTGACAGCTTTTAAGGAAAATTATTATATTTAGTAAAAGCATATCAGCTGATCATTTACATGTTAATAATGTAATCTAGAAATATTTTTGCCTTACTCCTGTTTAAATAAAAAAAGAATCAAGTATCATTGAAATAGTGTACTTTTACTGATTTTGAACCAGAACCACTTCTATACATACAGTTATAAAAAAAGTTTACCTATGGCTACCGTATTGACGCATTACATTAAAACTGCTCAAACATTTAAACCGAAAACATGACGTCAAAATGGAATCCAAATCGATCGGTCCATGAAAACTTACGATTTCTTTTTCTTTGAAAGAGACCCAAAGTATGGTCATTAAAAGTTCAACATAAAAAAACGACTAGAATTGACGTTTTGTTTGTTTTGTCACATAATATGATTTTATTCAACCCATTCAGTAAATTCAGTACTAAATCTTAACTCATTCAATATCTCTATATATAAATGGACTTGCCATACTTCAACCTCAACAAACATTTTCCTCATTTTAAGAGAAAATGTCGTGTCGGTCGCACCGACATTGTAAACGTCATTTGGCAACTTTCCAGCTTTAACTCATAATTGAGTACCCATGCAGACCTTTTACCGTGGAAACGAATTCGCCTAATAATAAAATTATTTTAATTCTTTAAAGAAGAGGGTGAGCTTTAAAAGCATAAACACTAGGTATATTGTTAGCGTATTCTTTTATCATCATTTCTAGTATTAATAAAGTTAGTATGAGACAAGAAAAGCGAATGTGTACGATAAAATTTATATTTAAATTTTGGTCCATTTTGTTGATCTTAATTCCAGAAAATGTGCCTTGCAGCACAGTTGGAAATTATAATGTAGCAATCCTTGCCAGAAATTATTTATGACAAGATGTCTTCAAGATATATTGTTATTGACATTTATGTCATTATCAACTCCGTAATGTGCCAGTATCAGACATCTGTTTTTTCTGGATAAAATACAAAACATTTTTTGTGAAATCTATAAAGGCAAACTCTCATTGTTGATGTTTTTCTAGTGTATTTGTTATGCTAGGATAAAATGGAAAACGATCAGTGAGTTGTAGTTTGCACTTGACAATAACGTCCATGAACAGATATAATCAAACCGGACCTGCAACAATTTCAATTTGCCGTTTTGG
This sequence comes from Ruditapes philippinarum, assembly GCF_026571515.1. Taxonomy (NCBI): domain Eukaryota; kingdom Metazoa; phylum Mollusca; class Bivalvia; order Venerida; family Veneridae; genus Ruditapes; species Ruditapes philippinarum. The sequence goes on from NW_026860900.1 coordinate 453,257, forward strand.
GCTTTATTTAGGGATTTCTTATTTTCTCTATTCTTATCCTGATGACGTAAGTGTTGTTTGTGATCAATATAAGTTCGACAGACATGGTATACAATAGATTATACGACCTACCCTATCTTGAAATATAATTTTCAAGGGGGAGAATCACGCCGTTCGTTACCCAAACAAACAAGATGGCGGATGCAGCCAAAAAGTAGGTTTTCCCCTTTTTTCTCTGAAATTCGTGATGTTCTAATGTAAAGGTACATATAACAACCTTCTACACAATTTTCCTGGCACACAGGATTTTATTTCATGATGTTTCGTCCCGTACTTCATCTGAAATGCGCGTCACCAGATTCGAAGCGAGAGAATTTTCCACCGGTTTGATCGTGGTAACGTACGGCTTTTTCTCTCAAATTCACTGTTTCTTTTACATATATGTATATTAACTGAAACCACTGACTTAAAAAAGTTGTAATATGTTGTCAAGTAAGCAATCATGCCAATTCTGGCTAGATTTACTGCTGTAAATATTAATATCGGGGCATTTTCCGGAAATGATAACGTATGGCGCACAAAATATCAATGATAACGTACGGCGCATTTTACTACTTGGTGGATTTCCATTTGTCCAATCAGCTGATAATGAATTATTTTTATGTAGGAAATGATAGATATCTGAAAAAAATGTTGGTCAGGTCAGAAATAATTAATTGAACAATGCTGTACCATCGGAAATAAATATCTTTCTAGCTGGTGGCATAATAGATATCCGTTGTTAATATACCAATTAAAACACACGTGTATAGTTTGAGAATATTTTGTATAAAATGCAGAATGGAAAGAAAAGCCTCCACTTTCAGGAAACATTTGTGTAGTGTTGTCTTTACATTAAATTTCGCCAGTGTTGTGCGATAATTAAGGTCTTATCCCCTAATTGGAAAGAAGAAACGCATTCAGCAGAGCAAAAATGTTAAAAAGGTACGGACGGCTTGATATATTTTCCTTTCCAAATCATTCCTAACAAATTTCTGATAAGGAAATCTTAATATTTGAACCCGTCAACATTTACAAAACGAAAATTGATTGCGACTAGCTTACACCCAGATGAGATGAGCCTGTGTTTATTCAATATGGTCGCTCATTGAAAGAAAAATACATAACAGAGAAAAATGAATGAATGTAGGTTCTATAATGAGTTTATTGAACGAGTTAGAAAATAATGTTATGCAAAAAACTTAATTGAATTTAGTAAATAAAAAAAATTCTGTTTATTAGACGGGCGGTTAATATTGAAACGCTACCATTTAGCGTGACGTTGTGCCACTATGGCGTCAGATATAATTACGCGACATAGCCTCACAGTTTTTTTATTATAGTAGACAGTAGACATTTTATTTTATTCCATTTGGCTTTAAAGCCGATGAGGACATAAAACATGCATAATAACGAACAGTTCATATAAACATGTAACCCTTTCCCTCATGAGCATATTGTGAAAAATGGCCGTTTTCATTGAAAAACCTCCTTTAACAAGTTCAAACTGCTATGAAACTTTGAAAAATGTTTCAATACTAATCAAACTTGGCACAAATATTGATTGGACCATTGCCTTTGTAACGACATGCTCAGTCTAAAATTTCCTGTTACCATGGCAACATGGGGCATCTCAAAATTGCCATAAATCACTATTTTGCCTTGAGTTTTTTCATCAAAATTTATTTCAAAGTGCTGCAACTTCTCAAGGGATTGAGATAGAGTCAAATGCTTTTCAGCGTTGGTTACACGTTACCTTATTATCGGCCTGGGGTCATTTTATATGGAACGCCGTGACTGTCTTATGCTATCAAACATGCATAATAACGAACAGTTCATATAAACATGTAACCCTTTCCCTCATGAGCATATTGTGAAAAATGGCCGTTTTCATTGAAAAGCCTCCTAAAACAAGTTCGAACTGCTATGAAACTTTGAAAAATGTTTCAATACTAATCAAACTTGGCACAAATATTGACTGGACCATTGCCTTTGTAACGACATGCTCAGTCTAAAATTTCCTGTTACCATGGCAACATGGGGCATCTCAAAATTGCCATAAATCACTATTTTGCCTTGAGTTTTTTTCATCAAAATTTATTTCAAAGTGCTGCAACTTCTCAAGGGATTGAGATAGAGTCAAATGCTTTTCAGCGTTGGTTACACGTTACCTTATTATCGGCCTGGGGTCATTTTATATGGAACGCCGTGACTGTCTTATGCTATCAATGTTTTTGCTATCTTCTGAAATGATGATATTATTTTGTCATTTAAGCATATAAACATGTGCAATTTACATCATATCTTGTCTAAAGACAATGCTGACTTGTTCAAACAGCATGTTAACTTGTCAAATAATCATTATGACATGTGCAGACAACATGTTAACTTGTCAAAGTATCATGATGACTTGTGCAAACGACATGTTAACTTGTCAAAATATCATAATGACTTGTGCAAACGACATGTTAACTTGTCAATATTTCATGATGACATGTGCAAACAGCATGTTAACTTGTCGAATTATCGTGATGACATGCTCATAATACCTTAACAAGTTAACATGTGTTTTGCACAAGTCATTACGATTCTTTGACAAATTAACATGTTGTCTGCACAAGTCATCATGATACATTGACAAGTTAACATGGCATTTGCACAAGTCATCATGATACATTGACAAGTTAGAATGTAGTTTGCACAAGTCATCACGATACTTTGACAAGTTAACATGCTGTTTGCACATGTCATCATGAAATTTAAACAAGTTAACATGTTGCTTTCACAAGTCATCATGATACTAGGACAAGTTAGCATGTTGTTTGCACATGTTATCACGATGATCTGACAAGTTAACATACTGTTTGCACATGTCATCATAAAATTTTGACAAGTTAGCATGGCATTTGCGCAAGTCATCATTATTCTTGGACAAGTTAACATGTTGTTTGCACAAGTCATAACGATAATTCGACAAGTTAACATGCTGTTTACACATGTCATCATTGAATTTTGACATGTTAGCATGGTATTTGCACAAGTCAGCATGATACTTTGACAAGTTAACAGTGCTTTTTGACATGTCAGCATGATACAAGATAACATGTCATTTGCACAAGTCATCCCGATTCTTTGACAAGTTCACATGTTGTCTTCACAGGTCATCATGGTTATTTGACATGTTAACATGCTGTTTGCACAAGTCATCATTATACTTTGACAAGTTAACATGCTGTTTGCACATGTCATCACGATAGTTCGACAAGTTAACATGTCCTATTCACAAGTCATCATTATACTTTGACAAGTTAACATGGCGTTTGCACAAGTCATCATGACATTTTGACAAGTTAACATGCTGTTTGCACATGTCAGCACAATAATTTGACAAGTTCACATGACGTTTGCACAAGTCATCATTACATTTTGACAAGTTACCATGTCATTTGCACAAGTCATTATTATACTTTAACAAGTTAACATGTTGTTTGCACAAGTCATCACGATACTTTGACAAGATAGCATGTTGTCTGCACATGTCATCATAATAGTTTGACAAGTTAACATGCTGTTTGTACAAGTCAGCATGTTCATTTGACAAGACATGATGTAAATTGCACATGATAACATGCTCAAACGACAAAATAATATCATCGTTTCACAAGATAACAAAAACATTGATTACATAAGACAGTCACGGCGTTCCATAATTTTATATCCAAAATTTTCTTGGCGATGAGGGGGACTACCGCCCCTCTTCAAACCCCCCAAACAGAAGGGGGCACATCCCCCTTCTGGCAACCCCCTGATGTATCTTTTGGATGGAGGGCGGCGCCGAAAAAGTGCTCACTTTTTAAGCAACGTTTCTCAAACGAAAACATGTGTTTGGGGTCCAGAAAATGACATTTTTTTCACTGAGGCCTAAAAGGGGGGTCGAACGTGTGTTGTTTCGCGTATATATGAGGTAAAGGAGTAAATACCAGCCGAAATTTTCTGAAGGAGTTACATAATGAACATTTTTAAAATTGATCTTTAAACCAGTAACTTATAGGTCTCTTGTATTTACATATACATACACACGTATACATGTACATACATACAAAAAGCATTCATTATATGAACTTTTAATGCAAAATTGTTGTATATAAATCGATTTTTAACACAGAAACGAAATTACCGTTGTTTTTTTTCCACAAACGCCCCAACAAAAACAATAATTTCTTTAAAAAAAGTATTGCTTGTATCAGCAATAAAAGAGTGACATTTGAATTTGCTTATTTATTTCTAGTGTTAATTATGAAGTTTCAAATCGTATTTGGATTTCGATGTTTTTATCGATGCCGGAAACCCGTCTGAAACCTTAAATGCCATACCGCTCATGTGCTTAAATGACGTCATTATCTTTATGAAAGAACGATTTTAAAAATTATTACGCTACTCTTAAACTATTGTTTACGACGAAGTATATGTAAGTGTTCATCCGTGTTTTTCTTTTTCGACGGGGGCAATAGCGACCGGAGAAAATTTATTTCTGTAGAACAGCTACGGATGAATACAAACATACTTAGTGTCAAGCTTAATTTGGCTTCAGTATTAACTTTATTTCATCACTATACCTGTCCATTTGCACAAACGCGATTCTATGAAGTACTATGAAAAATAAAAGGCTGCTATGAACGGACTTTGATATATCATCGACTTTTGTTCTTCTATTCTATGAAAATTTACACATTTTTTTTTAAGAAATACAACGCTTTCATTGGATGACAAATAAAGCTGGACACTATTATTATTTATTTCAGTTTCTTAATTTGGTTCTACACATCCACTTATGTCTTTAGACATGTTTTTTCTATTATAAAGAAAATCAATTAATCAGAAAAAATGCGCCGTACGTTATCATTGATATTTTGTGCGCCATACGTTATCATTTCCGGAAAATGCCCCGATATTACTATTTACAGTAGTAAATCTAGCCAGAATTGGCATGAATGCTTACTTGACAACATATAACAACTTTTTTAAGTCAGTGGTTTCAGTTAATATACATATATGTAAAAGAAACAGTGAATTTGAGAGAAAAAGCCGTACGTTACCACGATCAAACCGGTGGAAAATTCTCTCGCTTCGAATCTGGTGACGCGCATTTCAGATAGAATACGGGACGAAACACCATGAAATAACATCCCGTGTGCTAGGAAAATTGTGTAGAAGGTTGTTATATGTACTTTAACATCAGAACATCACGAATTTCAGAGAAAAAAGGGAAAAACCTACTTTTTGGCTGCATCCGCCATCTTGTTTGTTTGGGTAACGAACGGCGTGATTCTCCCCCTTGAATTTTGTTATTTACAAATAAATGTTAATGTATATATTGTTTGAAATAATCATATACTTTAGAAATGTATTGTCTGAAATTTGATGTTGATATTAAGAAGTGCGATAATAAGAAGTGTGCTTTCTTATATCTATATATCGTTAATTTTTCACGTCAGTTATTCCGTTGATTTTTTGTTTTATACAGACATGTGGCAATGCAATCAGACTTTAAGGGTAAGCTTATGTGATAAACGATAGTGTAAAATATCATGCATATAACTTTCTTTGTTGTGTAACCTGGTAGCATAATACACACTAATGTTATGTGCTTAATCAATTTTAATGAATGACAGAAGAATGAATTTGTTTCCTTTCATCCAAAATATGTTTCAAGATGACATAAAGAATCACACAACTCACTGTCATGGGTTGATAAGTAGGATGAGAATGACCCCAATCTTTTTTATCCCTTTGTTTTAACAATGATGCTTGGGTACTTTATTCAGGGCCTCATAGAATTGCCAGTTTTCATTTTCATCAATTTTGTGATACAGCGGAAAATAGTTTCCGAAGCTTAAAATTGTGTTGTTCAAAATTGTGCATAAGGAGTATTTAACTTTTTTTCAAACAAGGTTGAAGGAAATCCTTTTCATTTTATCGACGTAACAAATTGCAGTATGTTGTTTTATGGTGTTAAAATACATAACACGCTACCAAAGATAATAGGGGCGACTGAGTTGCAAGCTTCCGGTCTTCTTGATTCTAGAGGAAATATCCAAAAGTGATCAAATTTATAACATGAAACATTAACAAACAAACTTCCCTCCAAAATCAAGTAGACGGGAAGTTTGCAACGCAATCGCCCTTATAACTACCACCCAATACAATATGAATTTACGTAATATACGCGTGCACCTTTCGTGCCAGAGTGATCAAATTTATAACATGTAACATTAACAAACATTTTAAAGTTCAGTGATTGGGTTATTTTAAGGCTTACTGAATAAAGCAAATTGTTTACTTAGGCATTTTTCATTGTAAGATATTTCATACCAAAAAGTGAAAGAGTAACAGTGATATTTCAGAAAATATGTAGATTTTTTTTCAATAATAAGCTCCTGAATCCTTTACATTTGCATAGAGTTTATTTGCATTAGACTATGATAACTTGCGATTTATAGTTATAGAAAATATACAATAAATCAATTATAAGGTATCGTGTGTCGAGTTATAGAGATATAATCGTATAGGATAAATAACAGTCATTATCATTTGTAATTCTGCATTATTGGTGCACGTGAATTTAAATGACAATGGCATGTGAATGATATAATACGTAATTTTAACAAAGTAATTGTAAACTTACGCTGACAAGTTAAATGCTTATGAAAAAAGATAAGTAAATATGTTGTCATGTTCCTTTCTGCATTATATCAAACTTATTCTGTAGGTAAACAAAAGGGTTTAGTTAATATAGAAGAGCTAACATAAGTGCTTATTTAGCTTAATTACAGTGATAAAATGTAACGATAGCGATATCAATTTAACTGGCCCAGACAATCATATTTACATCATTCAGAACGTGCAATTTCATCAGCAACGAAAAAAAAGAAGAAAATTTTTCAATAAAATAATGAAATTTAAGTTTAAAGAAAAAATACCATGTAAGCACGGTTTTTGAATTAAGTTTGTTCTAACTGATGTTATTCAACTTCTACGCTTTATAAAAATATCTTGTGAAGAAATGTCTAGTTATTGAGTGAATTTACGATGTCTTAAACGAAGGGTGAATTTGAAACATATATTTTTTCTCTGGTATCAGAATATCACAATTTAAATTATTCCTTTCGTTTCACATCTAATATTAATGAGGTCGATATGAGAAAAAAATTATGATTCGAACTGAAATCAAATATGGGTCTGTATATTGGGAGATGTGTCTCGGAGCGATGTTGGAAATTGTAATGTACCAATCATTGCCAGAAATAATTTATAAGAAGATGTCTTCAAGATATATTGTTATTGACATTTATGCCATTATTAACTCTGTAATGTGCCAATATCAGACGTCTGTTATTCTCGATAAAAACACAGCATTTTTTGTCCGCATTATAAATATGAAAACTGATTGCATTCTTTGCAGTGTTTTCTCCTAGGTTAGAATAATAGCGAGCTCTGATTAATGATGCTGCACGTTAATTTGTTGTGGTGTATACTTATTTATAAGCAACATACAGGTATGCACCGTTATATATAAACCAAATATTGCAAAGATTGGGGTGGGGATTGTTACAAGATTTTATACACACAATCTTATTCTAAAATATGCATTGTAAAATGCTTGAGGAAATACATACTGGACGGAAAAACATATTAATTATAATACTTATAACCAATTGTTATTATGTTTTGTAACGCATGTAGGTTAATATGATATTATATTACCTAATAAGTATTTGCATTATTTGGACATATTATATAATGTAACATGGACATTAAAAATCAAGAAATGTGTAATTGTACAAAATGATTGTTGACTTACGGACAAAACTTTTTGAATATATGCTTGTTGTATGATTCTTCAATAAATTTAAAATCTATGAAATTAAAATTGCAGTTTTATTGATTTCGCTAGAAAGTTAACCTGCTAAATTCTTTGAGCGTACATAATATTTATTTACATATTATCTATCTTTATGTTTACATTTCATGAAGTAGTTATTCTATCTGTATCATTCTTTTACATATTATAATCCCTTCATTACGTTATGAAAACAGGCGCGGTCATTCTGCGGCTCAAACTAGTACAGATATGTCAAAACTGCAACATATACATATATAATGTACATGTGTAAATATAATATACATGAATAAGTAAACAAAAATGCACGTAATTCTATCCTGGCACAGTTTAAAAACATGGTATAATAAACGTAGCATTCATAATAACACTAAAGTTGTGGTTAAGTTGCAGTTTAAATTTCTTTGCGAAATAATTTTCTTTTTTAACCCTCATTTATCAATTACTGTTTTGTCATGTAACTTTAATGAGGTAATAGGTACAGCGTGTTTCTGGGATGTTTTATCTTTGTAGAGATGATAAGATGATGTTTTCTAATTATAAAAGTTATTTATGTGGATGGAGAATAATACATTATCGCCTTTGCATATTCCCGTAAGGAAGTTTACCGAATTAGACGTTTAGTGTTTACTTTATTGCATATGTTTTGATTTAAATCACTTAAAACATATTTAGTTCTACATTTATACATGTAAAAGTACATCATTTACATTCCTAATCAAACTTTCCATATTGTGTAATAAATGCATGCAAAACTTCATATTGTTTAATAGTGTAAACGTTGGAATAATGGTGGTGCTATGTGCATAACTTTGCCTGAATTCAATGATAATAATAATTATAAACAGATCTGCAATATCTAATTTCATGAGCATTTTTTATTATGAAGATTTTATCAGGATAATCTGATCACTGCATATACACAGCACACTCTATAAATCTGATTCATTTCATGCCCTCTAAATGTCTAAACTCGTTATGGCATTTGTGCCATATATGTATTACAGTTATGAAGCGGTAAAGAAACATATGCCACAATATCATATCCTGATACGCTAATGTGCAATATTATACATATATTTTCAAATTGAAAATGACAGATTTTTGCTGTCGTAACTTCAGTTATTGCTTTGCACTAATATCCCATGTGACGAAAATTCCGAAAAAGTTATCTTTATTGAGATTCACATTCGTAAATTAATCTAGATCCTTTCTCGAGAAAACTGTTTTGATTCAATTTGCCAAAGCTTCTAAAATGGATTAAATAGGTGCGTTGATATAAAAAGAAATAAGTTATTTATTGTTTTATATGTTTTATATGTAATTATGTTTTAAATGTAAAGTTTTTGTTGTTGTTTTTGACTATGCTTGTATTTTGTGTGAATATGTCTGCGGAGGATGAAACATTAAGATAATGTACTGTTAATACATCTTTCTATGTGACATATCAATGGTATTTCATGCTTTATATGAGATAATGCTGTAGTTATTTTTACACTATATATTGCAAATGGGTCCTCATTTCGATGATAACAATCACTTACACTCTACATCATACACCAAACCTGAAACAAACCTTTGCTTTTAAACTCTTTTCATTTCAATCCCTTTATTCATTTTTTAATGTTTTATATTATTAACATTATTTTTGTAATAGGTAAAATCAAATACATAGCTTTGAAACTCATCACATTCTAGTGTAGTTTTACGCTCCCACTACAGTTTCACATTCCATACTATTATCAATTAGATGAGAAAAAAGTGACGAGTGTTAGTGATCAAATACTGGTCCATTTTACGGCCTTTATATTAGGAAATGTGTCTCGGAGCAAAGTTAGAAATGTGATGTAGCTATCATGGCCAGACATAATTTATAAGAAGATGTCTTCAAGATATAATTTTATTGACATTTATGTCAATATTAACTCCGTTATGGCCCACAATCAGACATTTGTGATACCGAACAAAAAACAAAATATATTTCTTTCAGATATAAACTAAAACTATCATAATATAGAAACAATATGTGTTATGTCTTAAAGAATTTTTTCACACGTTTACCGCTTATATATTTATTTATAAATTTCTTAGAACTGCATATATTATATTATATAAATAATTGATTTATTTTGGTTGACGGTAGTTTGTATACACCAATGTCGTTGATGAACTAGTGCAAATAAATCACTCCTGTGCCATTCTTTCAATTTGCCATGTTTGGCGATATTTTGAGTTATCCATTTTACCAGCTTAAAAGGAATCAAACTATATTTTTTCCAAAAGTGACATACTCATATTTTCACTTAATGGATGAATGGAATAAAACCTAATTCTCAATGTGCTAACATCATCGAAGCCTAAAGGTTATTCTTTTATTTCAACAACGTTATACAGCAGTAAGTTTTCTATTAACAACACTATTTTAGCATCTCCTGAAAAGCTTTTCATAACTTACCAAATGACTTCCCTACAATATTTATGAAAGATATACAGTTTATAAAATTTGATATGCTTTATTTTCTGCCTTTAATGTATAAATATACAAAGGAACTTTTATTACACTTTTATCATATACCTTCTCAAATTAAAATGATATATGGCCTAAGTTAGCCCAATTTTGACCTTGCTCCTTGTGACTATTTATTTCCAAACAAAACAATACCTTGCGGGTCGACAATTTGTTAACGTACACCCATTAGTTCTGCAATATTCCAGTGTCTTCAAAGTTCACATAAATGGACTATAAAATGCATTCAAATATTAAATATTGAATCCGGAGACCGAAACTTTGTATATATGTTGGAGTTGGAATGCTGAAAGATCCTGTAACACAAATTCTTTATCGTTTTCATAAATATGTTGGTCAAATTAAGCTTTATCAATTTTGTAAGTTCCAAAAAGCATTATTTGTAAAGATATTACAGAATTTAACTTTTCATGTAAATAAAGGTAGGAAATAAAAAATTATTTACTATAAAGTCTACGTAAGAAATGAATGCATATATTTTAATGATTACATATAATATGTACAAATATTTGCAGTACATATTTTACATATTCTTCGATGTTTGAAAATTGTTTTATAAGCATATATATATAATTTCACTTAAGTGTGGTATACAACCTCAATTACAACATGCGTGATCTTTAAATATGGTGTCTTGCAGAAATATTAAGAGGATATTTTTTCGTTTGAGTGAAATATGGAATATATTTTCACGAAACATGATAAAATGCCACATATTTTCACGAGCCGGGACGGCTAGTGAAAATATGTGGCATTTTATCATTTTGAGATAATATACCATATTTCACGACAAACGAAAATCACATGGAGCAAGGTCAAAATTTGGAGCACGACAACCTTTTTCTGTTCTCAAGGTCTTGCTAAACAGAAATGTAAAACGCAAAAACATAACCTTTTTATTTAATTTCATCATCAGTGAAAAATGGTTACAAACCCCCTTGCTTGCTACGCAACAGCAATTGTACAGCGCGCAGTAATATAATTATTGTCTTAGTTTGCACGCGATATTAAGCGCTACATTGTGACGTCACGTAAACAACTCTTTTAAACGTCTTACTGAAATAAAAATATTGGTGTTCGGATTTATTTTCTTAGTTAGACCATTTTCTATCATTTTAACTAGTTTTCAAAACAAAATTCAACAAAAAGTTGTTTTGTATTTATCAGATTTTTCAAACGAAATGGTGAAAGAAGTCCCTTAAAATAAATATGAGTTTTGACTCCGCCCACTTTCATATTTTTATTTCATATTTATTTTAAAAAAGTATGAAATATATTTGACTGATATAGCACCATATTTCATGGGTTAAATTAAATAAAACCTGATAATTATGAAGATATTGATATATGATATTATTTGAAATCAATTAGAGTTACAGAATATATTGGATGCGCAATATAATATACGAATACCAAGGTTATTAAGCATAAAACATAGTACAATGTTTAAACAAAAATAAATACACTTATTATGCATGTAATGGTAAAACGTTTTCAAGGATGATAATATCTACAATATGTACAGCTCCTATTCTACTTTTGCTGTTTTCCTACTACCCTTTTAGCTCTTTGACTATACTTTTTCGGAATCCTTGTTTACCAGAGTAAACAACTGCCCTCCTCGTTCAAGTGACCATTCATAACATATTGTAAATGCCATATCTGTCAACACTACGTGCAATTATCATTGTTAAGGATGGAGGAGCGTTTACAAATTACGTTAGTTTAGTCCCAATGTCGTGAAACATTTTTTAGTTTTTGAGATATTTTATCGATAATATTAGACAGGTTAGTATGATTTAATTATTCATGTGTGATACCCATTTAAATTTGAAGAGATAAAGGTTCCTGTTAACTGATATTTTACGACAACAAACAACGATATACGGTGCATGTGGCGCTTTGTTTTAAATAATAACCCAAACATCATGCGACTGTTTACATTGACCTCCTTGTTTCTGCTGTAATATGTCTACTTTAGACGAAGTACGAAATACCTCATGAAAGAAATCCAGAAGATTCAAGAAACGTAATCATAAGCAGATAACACCAAGTTTAGAAAATGTGCCGTTAGTAGTCAGAAGATCGACATCGGACGCGCGGAATACCAAATTGTACCAGTTCGTGGTAATTCTGCTTAAGCCGGTGCTAGGGGGCGTGGACGGTAACTTGCACTTTCTAGTACCGTCTATGAACAGGCTCAATCATACAGAGCCTTCAACATTTTCAATTTTGCCGTGTTGGGCTTTCTTTAGGGATTCTGTTTTTTCAAGAAAACTTGATAGATGTGGACATGGTGAAATACGAGGGTTTTACAACAGATGAAGCCTGGAAAACTTGAAGGAAAGTTGTGGAACTTGACACTTTATCTTAAGGTTTAAAGTCATGTTTTGCCTGTGCCTTTATATCTGGAAAACACAGTAAATAGTAAGAACTTTGGCCTTGCCAATGCTCTTGACATCGCTTGTCAAAAGTGCAGCAAAGTCAATAGTGTGCACACTGGTCGTAAGCACGGGAAGGTCTACGACATGAACCCAAAGCTTGCAATTGGCAAGTTGTGTTTTTGAAAATTATTTCAGTTCTATGAAGTAAAGGGTTAATTGATAAAATACAGTTCTTTTGAACTGTATTTTATCAATTAACCCTTTACTTCATAGAACTGTTGTTTCAATGTTTATCTTTCCTTCTCAATACCTTGATATGATTTGTTAGACGCTTACTTCATAATACCGGTATTAAGCGGGGTCAGTCATTTCCCTGTCACCGGGTATTGACTTAGTCAAATGAAGATTTAACCTTTTATAAATATGATTGTCATAATTGTTCATATACCTTGTTTGAAATATTGTTTACACTTGGATTAAACAGAATTTCCCAATCATAAATAATAATTCATTCAAGTAGCTAAAACATGGATATAAGCAAGACTAATTAAAGTAATAAGCTAGATTTTCTGTTGTTTGAAGTGTTTATAAGAATAAGGTCTTCTTTATAGCCTATTTACGAGCGTTTTGCGATATTTACTATTCACTACAATTAACATGTGCTGTACATCAATTTAAAGAGTTAGTTTGAAACAAAACGAAATGCATAAATAATTAGCATTTTAAACAAAATCTGACATTTTCATATATTTATTTGAAATTCCATTTATTAAAAGTATAATAGTCGTATATATTGAATGAATGCAAAACATCAGGGTATTTTCAAAATCTGTATGTGTTCCTCTCGTGTATCGTGCAAGTTGGTTAGGTATCGACATTATCCGCCATGACAATTCGATGCTATCGGGTTTTTTACACGATTGAAATCTAAAAATGTTATTTTACACCAGACATATCAAAATTTGTAGAAACTGAATAAGTACACAAAAAAGTCGGTTAAAAACTGTCTATTCTTGGAACATCATTTGCCTCTTAATGATTTTGATCATCATAAAATGTGACTTCTAGGGGCGTGAGGGATGTTGCACTTATTCATTATCCCTCATGTACAGACTCAATCAAACCGAGTCTGCAATTCTTATGTTATTTTGTTGTGATTAATGCTTCCGAGGGATCACTTTGTTTCCAGAATTTTCTAATCTGTTTTACAATATAAATTACATCCCCGAGGTTAGAACTTGTATACGATCAAAGTCATCTTACAATGTATTAAATAAAACAAAAGGACACTTTTTTTCTGATGATATTGCCGCTAACCTCAAATGTGTCAGTAAATTGTCTGTATTATTACCTTACATGTCATTCACTACCATCATATAACTATCACCAGTATGAGTAAATCAAGCCAATTCACTACCCAAATCAAAATGAACGGTCTCATTTAAATATGTTATAAGTTCACAAAGCCCTTGAAAGAGGCATCAAATGAAGGAGTTAAATTATTACCCCTCTTTTGTCTGTAAACATCAAACGGACAATTTATGTATAATTGGAAAACAAATATGTGTGGTACACACACAGTGCGATACAAAGTAATGTTACGTTATATCCTGTATTTTTTACATTGTATAGCAACAAAAAACGAGTAACAATGGACATATCGCATGTGAAAAGTAAATGCGTTAACGTTCAGTTTGTAAACAATATATTTATGTAAAATGTAGTGAAAACTTTGAAGCATCGTGAAATATAAACCACTTTTCTTAGAATGTTCATATCCTTCATGTAAACTGCGTCTACATCTTAACACTTAAAAGACATTGCAGTACAAAGAGTGTTGTGGTATTTTTAGTTTCAACTTTCGGCATTTTCTAGTTGGGTGGTTCCAATATTCCTACTTGAATAATGTTGAATCACCCTTAGGATATGTTGCCTGCTTTTTAAATTTGTCTTTTGACGTCTTATCTGTGATACGCAGGCTTCATAACCTCTGATCCCCTTTCAAAATTCCATTTTATTTAGTTCCGCCCATTGTTTTCTCGTTTAGGGCACAGGCTTTTTATTACTTGGGGACCATACGCCGCTTTTCATGGAATGGCACGAAAGTGTCACATTGAAGGTTCCATAAAAATCGCCGTATGAACACATCTGCGGATGTTTCTAAATTCAAAAATTTTTCCAGCTCATATTTAAATGTTGAATTCTGCTTAAGCCGGTGCTAGGGGGCGTAGGGACGGTAACTTGCACTTTCCAGTACCGTCCATGAACAGGCTCAATCAAACCGAGCCTGCAACATTTTCAATTTTGCCGTGTTGGGCTTTCTTTAGGGATTATGTATTTATCTATGTTGTGCTATATTATAGAACTATTTATGATACATGCAATGCCTAGAAGACAATAAATGTAAAGTAACGGGATAACTATCCATTTACGTCGCTGTCCAGTAAAGTATGATCACCAGCTGTAGTCAATCAATTCTAGCATAACTGCCAACTTAGCAAACATTAATTATAAAAGTATTAAAAGTGTTGCATTATTTACTGCAATATTATAATCCACAATTTAATACAACGTGGCACGACAGCAAAGGGATGTTTTGTGTGGTTTCTGTTTGTTTGTTTCTGCTTTTATTGGTTTCTTTTGGGGTTGTTTCTTTTCGGGGATTGTTTCCTTGGTTATAACTGTTATTTATTACTGTTATGTAAAATAATTATAATCGTACATGTTTGTATAACTTATAGCTGCTGTGTGCCAGCTGTAAAAAGTTGCCCCGCACTTCACTTCAGTGTTGTTATATTTTTCTGGTCCTTCGGGATCATTGATGCCAGCACTATTTAGTGTTGAGAATTGAGTACCGCTCAAGCTGGTGCTAGGGGGCGTGAGGGATGTTGCACTTATTCATTTTCCCTCATGTACAGACTCAATAAAACCGAGTCTGCAATTCTCTTGTAATTTTGTTGTGATTAATGCTTCCGAGGGATCACTTTGTTTCCAGATTTTATACACCACAACAGCAGTAGCCAAGTGCTGTGTGGCAGCTGTAAAAAGTTGCCCCGTACTTCACTTCAGTGTTGTTATATTTTTCTGGTCCTTCGGGATCATTGATGCCAGCACTATTAAGTGTTGAAAATTGAGTACCGCTCTTGAGTTCCGCTCAAGCCGGTGCTCCGGGGCGTGAGGGATGTTGCACTTATTCATCATTATCCCTCATGAACAGACTCAATAAAACAGAGTCTGCAATTCTCTTGTAATTTTGTTGTGATAAATGCTTCAGAGGGATCACTTTGTTGTAGAAATAAAGTTATTTCATTTTGTCTAAGAAATCTTTTCACATGATCATCTTGTAAATTGTGTATGCATTTTTGTGCAGAAAGAAAAAGTGTCGAAGAGGTAAAAAAGATAAAGCTTGCGTCATATCATAACTCGTTGTTTACTGCTACGTCAAATGAAACAAGCACCTACTTGCTTTCAAAACCGTTCTTCATGTATGAATGCTTTCTGCAAATTGTCCGTCAGTATTTCTTGGAACCGATAAATAATGTGTCATACACAGATATAATTTATATGAACTAGTGAATTCGGGAATATGTTATTGACATTACTGACAAAATATTATTTGAATGTATAAGGCGATTGTCGATGTAGGTTTGGGAGCAAATAAAATACTAAACTCGTATATTTTTTTCTGGATTAAACTTACTCATTGAAGTTTTTTTTATGACTTCCTTTTTAATCGTTTTCGTACATTTTTTATCTGTCAGGAGCACAATTTATTGATAATTAAAATATTTTCTTCAGTAAAATAATCTTACACTTGACTATTGAATCTTTAAATATAATTAAATGAAAACTCATGAATTGCACTGACACTACCATTTCATTATTTTAATACAAAACCATTAAAAAATATAAATCGATTCATTTTTGTAAAATAAAATTCAAAACAATAATATCTTATGGTCGGTTTTCTAACTCATTCTCAGTCTATGTATAAATGACATTCAAACAGTATTCCCTACCCTGGATGTAAAATGGAGAAAAATAGAACCCCAAAAGAAAGCCAAACGGCAAAACTTGAAATGTGACAGACTCGGTTTGATAAAGCCTGTTCATTGACGTTACTGTCAAGTACGAACTACGTTTTACGACCCCAAGCATCGGCTTAAGCAGAATTCAACATTTAAACATGAAATGGTAAAGTTTTGAATTTAGAAATATCCGAAGATGTGTTCATACGGCGGTCATCATGGAACTTTCAATGTGACACTTCCGTGTCATTCCATAAAAAGCGGCGTATGGTCTCCAAGTAACAGAAAGCGTTACACTTATTTACAGCTGAAAGACATTTTTCTCAATATAATAAATCTTATTATATAAAAGCACATATTCTTTTTAATTTTGATTATTTTTACATCCGTTTCTAGTTTGTTGTCTTTTGTATTGCTTAGTCACTAATTTCTTATATTCAAGATGTATGAAGATTCACTGATTTATATGCCTTAAAATGTATGTAAATCAAACTTAATTACTTCTCCAGGGAAGATCGGTATAATGCCAATATATTTTATTAGCTCTGTAGGCTGTTTAAGAAGTTATTTTGAATATAAGAAACAATGGTATAATTATCACAAGGTAGAATCACGTGACTTTGTAAAGTAATCAAGACGAGAAAAAGCGTCTACTGACTATCGTCATGTCAATTTTTTTTACAGTAAGATAACAAACATTTCTGAAAAACAAAATAGTTTTATTTTATCATAAGCACAATAACTCTGTACAAATATCGGAAATAGGTGATATTTTAAGAAAGTAACTATGCATATATTAGTCATGGACAAGTTTGGCATCTGCTTAGTGTCTGGTATTTCCATTTTAAATTATTTATATATATATATTAAGTGAAATGGCTTAATCAAATAAATTGACATACAATTTGTTCTTAGACAAATTAAATACACATGATAATATTGATCTTAAGTTTAGTAAGCATCTGAACCAGCTTCGAACAATGTGATCTTATATTGTGGCATTCATCCAACATTTACAGAGTATTTTCGATATACAGAAAAATGTAAAAATTAAAATTTTTATTTCTTTTCAAGCATTTTTGAGGCGAAGTCCGTCTGACATCGGTTTAATTATTTAGAGGGGAGAACTGAATATAAGAAGGACTTTCATAAGTCATTTTAAAATTGCAAACTGAAACCCGGTAATTGCATTGGCCAATCTTAAAAAAATTAGTATAATAATCTAAAGTACCTTTCTGAAACGTATACTCGTTCAAATTATAAAATACTCTAAAGGAGCATCGGAAACACACATCTTCTAGTTAAATTTCTCGGGTATTTGAGATTTGTGAACTCACAATAGATATTTTACACTGCTCTAAAAATGTTAATTTATTCTCTGGTGAATAATTAATTTATTCATCGTAAGACTTTACTGAGTTATAATTGACATTCTAAAATGACGTCCACGGTCCCGGAAAAACATGTACATACCGAAAGACACCATGCAAGTAAAACAGTTTTACATCGTCCAAGTATCTTTTTAAAGATACTTCTTGTTTAATGTATCAATATCTAAAAATTGACCCTTTATTTAATTTATTCATAAAGGTAGGATCGTTTCAGTTAGACACAATTATTAACACGGACTTATGAAAATTCATATTATTTCAATGGTAATAGTCGGCCGAATATGTCCTACTGCACATGTGATAGAGATTTTATGCTTTTCTTTTACTTGAAATACGTGTCTTTTGAGAAAATGAGATACTCCATATATTAATTTATTAAAATGTTTTATAGTATTAAAGTCAATTATCTCGCAAGTTCTGAAGGAATGTAAGCGAAAAGTAAAACTATTTGACAGTAAATATATCTAAATATAACAAAAATAGAAAATATCATACACAGTTGATATGACTTACAAAAAACAACCCTTCCTTGAATACAAATTAAAAGAATTGATTACATAAGATTTGTTTATATGCCGATGTAATTTTCAAAGAGTGGATATTGCACTATTATTTATGGAAATTTAACAAAATCATAATCATATATTCTGTATGATACATATCTGTCGATATCACGTATAATATATAATATAACCAGTCTGATGATTTTTACAAATAACGCTTTGTTTTGATGAATATAAAACAGTAACGCACTGCATACACCATAAGCAAGTATTTTCGGTCGCTGACATTTTTTGCACATCATTCAGTTAGTAAAAGTTTGTTTCTCATTTAAAAACATTACCTATTGAACATATTGACATATCATTGATAACGATATGAACAGTGATCTACATAGTAGAAACCATGGTGCAATATCACAACTGTAAGTAATGTATATGTGGGAATAACTGGATAAGGTCGGTTTTTACCCCAGTTCTTTATCAAATGAGATAAAGAACACAACTAAACAATTTTTATGTCAACGTTTTTATAGTTATATATATATCTACAAAAACGAAATTACTTATTCATTAACTTATCAAACAAACAATAAAAACAATGAAGACATATTCTATATTTCCATATGCATTGCTATAAACCAGAGCAACTAACTTTTTTTCTAACTTCAATACAAAGAACCAAGGACACGGATAAATCACACTTCACTTTTCTTATTTCATGCGACTCAGTCTTGAATGTTCAAACGGTCATACGACGATATTCCTGTTTTATTGGTGGAGGAAGACTTCAGATGCCAGTAAGTACATTATTTGAGGTACGAGCTGGCATCCGAGTAGAACCACCTTAATGCGTAATTTACAAATAATTTAAAATGTGTTCTAAAAGTGATCCCTCGAAAGCTAAATAAATCAGCAAAAGTACTTGAACATTGCAGACTCGGTTTGATTTAGTCCGTACATGAGCGATAGTGAAAAAGTGCAACATCCCTCACCCTTATTTGGATTACCTGCCCCTACTTCTACGTTTTTTGGTCAGGCAGTAAAACAATGGCGTTGTTAAATGGGGTTCTACGAATATAAGAAGGAAATGGTCATGTATATACCGAAACTGGACAGTCGCGAGATACTGTGATATCCTTATTCTATGAATTCATATGTAAGTACACGAGCTACTTCAAGTAAATAATTATCGTTTCATATATAGACATATTTCCGGCCGCATAATTTTGGATAACGCAAAATTACCTTCGGTAGGCCAATGATTCAATACTGTAGGCAATGTAACATTGCCATTTTTAAACAGTTTTCTTTCACAATCCTATGTTAATGAAATTTCATATACACTTTGAACTCAAAACTGTTAAACTATTCTTATGAACAATTCAATTTTTCTTAACATTCCACAAACGAGACCCGTGCTTGGACTTAAGTTCATACAATTGTCTCTTCCTTCAGAGTCTAATGTATATCAGTCTTCTTGATTTGAAAGGTTGTTAGATCTACCAGTTGTATATTTTTTCAAATATCTTTGAAGTTCATCCCAATAAGGCGATAAACAATTGGATGGCATCCAATGGCACCTCTGCCCTGAGCAGATAATACTTAATATATTGCATGTATTGTTGTGTTAGGGGGTACCTAAAACCATGGATAAAAAGAATAGCATATACAGACATACTTTTTGTTCAAACGATACTTTATTACACATTTTCTCTTTTCATGTTATATTCCATGCAATTTTATTACAAATGTAGTGTAGATATTTCATTAACATTCATTACAGACATTGTTAACTGTCAAAAACCGTAAGTAATAAGTACAAAATATGTTGTTAATGTACATATCTGGAAAGCGTCAAGTTCATGGTCTGATGACGAGAATTTCTTTTCTCCAGAGCATCATACATGACTATAGCAGTGTGGTGAATGGAGAATCTGATATGCAGTATGAGAAGAAATGGGCATATTAGAAGTGGTTTGCTTCCAACAATCGAGATTTAGAGACTTTATACAGATTTGAAATGCTTGTGTAAACAAGAGCCGGTTGAACCGGGTGATGCTCCCCGACTAGGTTTTGGACACAGAAAAATATATATTTTGTAGTTTCAGAGTTATGTCCCAGACAAAGTTCAAAGTGTGATAATTCCAAACTTAGGCAAGGCAGAGTTACTGTTCTTTGCATTACACTTCTACTCAGTGAGATCTATCTACCGACTTGCGCGCGACACGTGGTCTGTATGTGGTGATCATTTCTGTGAAAAAGTTGTTAAGTCCGAATTCAAATAACGAATTAATGGGCCGGACACGAATTCAGGACGTACGGACGAACTGACAGACGGACGGACAACCCGGCAACTATATACTCCCCCGATTTTTTTCACCATTAATTGTTTTGCTAACGCTCCAACACTAAAACATTTGCTTATGCTTCAATAATTTGGTTTAAAAAAAATAACTAAAGTCATAAATTAATTGGTTATTTTTTATTTTTTAAAGATCCTGTAACAATTTTTTTATGGTTTTATTTCATAAATATGATGCTCAAATTAAGATTTGTCAATATTGTAAGTTCCAATAAGCATTATTTATAAAGATATTACCGAATTTAACATTTCATATAAATAAAGGGAGGTAATTAGAAACTTATTTTCTATAAATTCTAAGTCAAATTTTTCAATTAGAGATGAATGCATATAATTTACTGATTACACATAATGTGCACAAATATTTGCAGTACATATTTGAATATTCTCCGATGTTTGAAACTTGTTTTATTTGCATAATTATATACATATATAATTTATTGTAAGAGTGGTATACACACAGGTATAATACCAATCACAAAACATACAGGATCTTTAATGATTACTAATTTGGTATTGCTACTTATCAAATTACTATTTCTTAGTTCAATTTAGTCGTCATATCATGAAAAGAGCTTTCAATCACAACCGATTTTAAATTTCCGGGGCGGGCTCAACTCCTTTCCAGGTGTATATTATAATTATAATGCTGCAAGTTTGTAACGTCAATTTTCATCGGATGATCGTAATGTTTATATTGTTTTTTATACAAATGTATTAGGTAAATTGTGAAAATACAGTAAGCTGTTCGAACCATATGGATTAATTTAATATAAAAAGTATTATAGATTTAAAATGACCTTATAGGGAATATGTAATTGTATGAAAACATTTAGCTATCAATCATTTATATAGTTTTGGTGAAACTGACAAGAACTTGGGAGATTGGGTGTTTGTTGAGCACAAGGAAGACTTAAATCAAATCAAGGAAGACTCAATCAAACCGAGTCTGCAATTCTCTCGTAATTTTGTTGTGATTAATGCTTCCGAGGGATCACTTTGTTTCCAGATTTTTAAAGGTATATTCTCAAAACATATTAAATAATTCAATTCCTAACTATGATTAAGTGTGCATAATTACTTTCAAGTCATTGTTTCATCCACATGATGTATTGTGATGTGCTGTTTGATATAACTGTCAGGTGCACGTCTACAACATAGGGATAATAAATAAGTTATGAATAAGAAAGCGAACTAATTGTTCAGTAAAACCAGCATCACTGTTATTCACAAACATCTTAAAATGTTGTGATATGACTGGGGGATAGGGAAGTAGACGTCCGTGCATTTTAAATATTTTATCAGCAAACTTCAAGCACAGGTGCTAAATTGTTAAATAAAACATCTCTTAAACGTCAGCGGTCACTTCCACATTTGAAGAAAGAGAACAAAGCTGTTCTGACTTCACCATGAATTATACCTTAATACAAATTGAACATTTTAGTTGGCTGGAATTTGCCAAGGCTACAGTGACTGAAACTATTTATGACTTTCGTGATGGAATGGATCAAATAAATAAAGTAAAACCTTTGCCAGATCTGCATGAAAAAATATGCATAAGTCATTCAGGTCTTAGATCCTTACCAAAATATCTGTGAAGCAGTCTGCTGAAAAAAAAACTCTCCCTAAAGATGGGGACCAAACTTACAAGGGAACGATTTTCTGGGGCAAAGAAATTACGTGCTGTTAGCTTAACAGAGCCTGAAAGATTAACAAATCTACAATAAATTACCTTTGAATTGTTTCATTTGCGAATGGTAGTTTAACAACATTATATCAAATTATTTTATCTTTATGACACACAAAATACAGAACAACAAGATATATTTGTAAAACATGTATGCCCCCTATCAGCAGCCAATTAGTCATGTGATAAGGTTATTATGCATGACTTCTGACCCAGTGATCAAACAATTAATAAGGGTTATAAAGTATCTACAGGTCATGACCTTGACCTTTGACCCCTTGACCCAAAACTCAATAAGGGTCATCTGCTGGTCACGACCAATCATCATACAAAGTTTGAAGTTCCTAGGCCTAGGCGTTTTTAGTAAATTGATCAGAAACCGTTTTTACCTACAAGGTCAATGTGACCTTGACCTTTGACCCCTTGACCCCAAAATCAATAGGGGTCATCTGCTGGTCATGACCAATCACCATGCCAAGTTTGAAGTTCCTAGGCCTAAGGGTTCTCTAATTATTGATCGGAAACCGTTTTGACATACAAGGTCAATGTGACCTTGACCTTTGACCCCAAAATCAATAGGGGTCATCTGCTGGTCATGACCAATCACCATGCCAAGTTTGAAGTTCCTAGGCCGAAGCGTTCTTTAGTTATTGATCAGAAACCGTTTTTACTTACAAGGTCATTGTGACCTTGACCTTTGACCCCTTGATCCCAAAATCAATAGGAGTTATCTGCTGGTCATGACAAATCACCATACCAAGTTTGAAGTTCCTAGGCCTAAGTGTTCTTGAGTTATTGATCAGAAACCGTTTTACTTACAAGGTCAATGTGACCTTGACCTTTGACCCCTTGACCCCAAAATCAATAGGTCATCTGCTGGTCATGACCAATCACCATACCAAGTTTAAAGTTCCTAGGCCTAAGGGTTCTTTAGTTATTGATCGGAAACCGTTTTTACCTAAGAGGTCAATGTGACCTTGACCTTTGACCCCTTGACCCCAAAATCAATAGGGGTCATCTACTGATCATGACCAATCACCATCTCAAGTTTGAAGTCCCTTGGCCTAAGGATTCTTTCAATATTGATCGAAAACCGTTTTTACCTACAAGGTCTATGTGACCTTGACCTTTGACTCCTTAACGCCAAAATCAATAGGGGTCATCTGATTGGTCATAACCAATCACCATACCAAGTTTGAAGTTCCTAGGCCTAAGGGTTCTTTTGTTATTGATCAGAAACCGTTTTTACTTACAAGGTCAATGTGACCTTGACCTTTGACCCCTTGACCCCAAAATCAATAGGGGTCATCTACTGATCATGACCAATCACCATACCAAGTTTGAAGTTCCTAGGCCTTAAGGTTCTTTAGTTATTGATCGGAAACCGTTTTTGCTTACAAGGTCAATGTAACCGTGACCTTTGACCCCTTGACCCCAAAATCAATAGGGGTCATCTACTGATCATGACCAATCACCAAACCAAGTTTGAAGTTCCTAGGCCTTAAGGTTCTTGATTTATTGATCGGAAACCGTTTTTGCTTTCAAGGTCAATGTGACCTTGATCTTTGACCCATTGACCCCAAAATCAATAGATCATCTGCTGGTCATGACCAATCACCATACCAAGTTTGAAGTTCCTAGGCCTAAGGGTTCTTTAGTTATTGATCGGAAACCGTTTTTACCTAAGAGGTCAATGTGACCTTGACCTTTGACCCCAAAATCATTAGGGTCATCTACTGATCATGACCAATCACCATCTCAAGTTTGAAGTCCCTAGGCCTAAGGATTCTTTCATTATTGATCGAAAACCGTTTTTACCTACAAGGTCAATGTGACCTTGACCTTTGACCCCTTAACGCCAAAAATCAATAGGGGTCATCTGATTTGTCATAACCAATCACCATACCAAGTTTGAAGTTCCTAGGCCTAAGGGTTCTTTTGTTATTGATCAGAAACCGTTTTTACTTACAAGGTCAATGTGACCTTGACCTTTGACCCCTTGACCCCAAAATCAATAGGGGTCATCAACTGATCATGACCAATCACCATACCAAGTTTGAAGTTCCTACGCCTTAAGGTTCTTTAGTTATTGATCGGAAACCGTTTTTGCTTTCAAGGTCAATGTGACCTTGACCTTTGACCCCTTGACCCCAAAATCAATAGGGGTCATCTACTGATCATGACCAATCACCATACCAAGTTTGAAGTTCCTAGGCCTTAAGGTTCTTTAGTTATTGATCGGAAACCGTTTTTGCTTACAAGGTCAATGTGACCTTGACCTTTGACCCCTTGACCCCAAAATCAATAGGGGTCATCTACTGATCATGACCAATCAACATACCAAGTTTGAAGTTCCTATGCCTTAAGGTTCTTTAGTTATTGATCGGAAACCGTTTTTGCTTACAAGGTCAATGTGACCTTGACCTTTGACCCCAAAATCAATAGGGGTCATCTACTGGTCATGACCAATCACCATACCAAGTTTGAAGTTCCTAGGCCTAAGGGTTCTTTAGTTATCACTCGGAAACCATTTGGTCTACGGACCGACGGACCGACAAGTGCAAAGCAATATACCCCCTTTTCTTCGAAATGGGGGCATAATTAATATTATAATGCTAGAAATATGTCTAATAAGGAAACAAGCTAGTGTTGGGTATCGGACTCAAAAATCACTATCGATAATCGGATCACCACAATCGATTGTCTTCCGATAGTATAATCGAGTTTGTTTGGCCATTTTTCCTTTAAGGTACCAATCCTTGTATGTATTTTTTTATACAGTAGTGACCATATTTTTGAGAATAAATAAGCCCTTGTCTCCTTGATTAAAGTAAGATTTACTCTTTGAATTCAAAACAAACAACACAAATACCTAATACAACTTTGTGAGAGGCAAAGATGAATTTGCTTTGGTGTTCAGGAAACAAAGTCGTTAAAATTGCCCACTTATTCACTAGCCATGTTTTTTCTGTATATCTTTTTTGATAAGGCAAACAAAAAAGACTATAGGACCCTCTGGAATTAAAGAGATTTGGTCAGAAAACTTCTATTTGACCGTGTGTAAAAAAGTTACGTCCTAGGCAATTCATTGGTGGTACATGACGATATAGAACATTAAAATAATCGATTGTTAAAAATGACTATCGATTGTTGCCGATTTTGGGGTGGTCCGATTAGTTATCGATTTTCAGAGACAATCGGGACAACACTAAATCAAGCTGATGGTAAAAACGTAAAAAATACGATAGTTGCAAAGACTTAGTTGAATCATTTATCAAAGCTTTCATTGTTGAACAAATTGAATCCAGACTAACCTGTGGTCCCAGAAAACATACCAGATCATTAAAGTATGTCCTAAGAAGACATTAGAATTGGGTGTCAGAGCAGTTCACAACTTTATGTAATAAAATAATCTCTGTAACCAGAAAATTTCTAAATGGCACTGATAGTCGAAAACACAATAGTGATGGACAATATTGATGGTGTGAACACTTATGCATATCTGGTTGTTGAGTTGAGTTTCATTTACTTGGAATTATGCGACATAGTGAAAACGCCAAACAGGGACAGACTGCTTAGATTGATGCAATACATAAACAACAAGAATAAAGATTAACAAGGCAAAGGCAACGTTCAAAGGAGGAACCCCCGTTTTTGCACTGCTTAGAGAACAAAAACCTGAAGTAATATATGGACCTTTTGTAAACACAGACAGATCAATTATCCCTGCTGATTTACAAATGGAATACTTGGTAAGACTAACAAAAACACACCAGCGTGCTATGTGTTCACATGTAACAGAAACATTGAACAAAATGGAATGCATGAAGTGTCTGGACATTTGAATGTTGCTACATAAACACTGAAATGAGCAAAGAAATGTAAAATATTATCATCATTAGAAGATAAAAGAAAAATCATTGTTTGAGGAAGATTCGGCTATTCCTACCTATAAAAGGTCGTACAATCAGCTCTCAGAAAAGGACCCAAAAATCCTCTCTCAAAATGGAATATCAATGGATGATTTGAAGGGATGGATAGAGAAACAAAAACATCATATGCAACATTTTCAATATTGCCGTGTTGTGCTTTCTTAAGGGATTCTTATCTCTATTTTATCGCCACAATAGCGTTGTTTGTGCCGTGTGGAGGCTGTAAAAAGTCGCCCCGTACATTCAATCAGAGATGTCACATTTCCGATCCCTAATGATCGTTCAGCACGACATCATTGTTGTGCTTGTGGTAATTTCAAAAACCTTCAAAATATAAGTGTGACATTGACCTTTGACCAGGACGCAACAAAATTTTATTATGACAGACATTTGTGCCAAATTATTTCAAAATCTCTCAATGCATGACAAAGTAACATTCTGGACATGATTG
The DNA here is from genome assembly GCF_026571515.1 of Ruditapes philippinarum. Classification (NCBI taxonomy): domain Eukaryota; kingdom Metazoa; phylum Mollusca; class Bivalvia; order Venerida; family Veneridae; genus Ruditapes; species Ruditapes philippinarum. The sequence goes on from NW_026860900.1 coordinate 480,440, forward strand.
TTGTGTGATAGGGGACACACGGACGAACATGAGCCTTATTATTGGTATGGTCATTGGGTTTACTTTTATATGTTTCTACATGATCATTTAGGCGTTATACTTATTTAACCTTTTGTAACCATAGCAACTGTTAGAATTTCACTTGGTGGGGATTCATTTTTTTTACACCGTCTCGTTAATAGGAACATGGTGGGGCTAAGAGTGATGTTTGATGCCAGCACTATTAAGTGACCATAACAAAAGTACTCAATGTCCTAAAGGAAGACAGAGCAACAAGAAAATCACCTACAAGGAAAGGCGGCGTTCAATGAACGCAACCCCCATAAAGAGCTGAAAACACTATAAAGAGCTGAGAATTGAGTACCGCTCAAGCCGGTGCTAGGGGGTTTGAGGGATGTTGAATGTATTCATTATCCCTCATGTACAGACTAAATCAAACCGAGTCTGAAATTCTCTTGTAATTTTGTTGTGACTAATGCTTCCGAGGGATGACTTTTTTTCTAGATTTTTTTTACAGTACCGTCCATGAACAGTCTCAATCAAACCCAGTCTGCAACATTTTCAATTTTGCCGTGTTGGGCTTTCTTTAGGGATTCTTATTTTCTCTATTTTATTGCCGCATCAGCGTTGTTTGTGTCGTGTAGAGGTTATAAAAAGTCGCCCCGTACATTCCAACAGAGATGTTATATTTCTGATCCTAAAAGATCGTTCAGCACGACATTATTGTTGTGCTTGTGGTAATTTAGTTCTTTCTATTCGGCTATTTTCTTGTTGGGTTGTTCCCGTATTCCATACTTTAATACTGTTGAATCAGCCTTAGGATATGTGGCCTGCTATTTTAATTTGTCTTTTGACGTCTGATCTGTGATATTCAGGCTTAAAATTCCATTTTATTTAGGTCCGCCCATTGTTTTCTCGTTTAGGGCACACGCATTTTTTTTAATTGGGGACCATATGCCGCTTTTCATGGAATGGCACTTACGTGCCACATTGGAGGTTGACCGCCATATGAACACATCTGCGGATGTTTCAAAATTGTACCAGACCATGTTAAATGTTGAATTCTGCTTAAGCTGGTGCAAGGGGGCGTAAACGGTAAATGTTTGCACTTGACAGTACCGTCCATGAACAGGCTCAATGAAACCGAACCTGTAACATTTTCAATTTTGCCGTGTTGCCCTTCTTAAGGGATTCTTTTTTTCTCTCTCTATTTTATCGCCACATCAGCGTTGTTTGTGCCGTGTGGAGGCTGTAAAAAGTCGCCCGTACATTCAATCAAGGATCGTTCAGCACGACATTATTGTTGTGCTTGTTGTAATTCAGTTCTTTCTATTTCGTAATTTTCTTATTGGGTAGTTCAAGTATTCCTCACCCTTAGGATATGTGGCCTGCTTTTTATACTCCAAAAACGATTGCCCTTTGTTACATTTCCTTGTCCTGAGCATAACTTGAAAACTACTGGTTGGAATTCAAAACAACTTCATACAATAGTCAAGCACAATAAGGGGAAGTGCAGTGCACAAGAATCATATTTCCATCTAAAGTAGTTCTTGCCATTTGTTACTTTTCCATTGCTTTCTTTTGTCCAGACCATAACTTGAAGAGTAATGGTTGGAATTCAATATAACTTCATACAATGATCAAGCACATTGAGAGGAAGTGAAGTGTGCACAAGAACCATATTTCCATCTTGACTAATTATAGAGTTATTGCCCTTTGTAACTTTTCCTTGTCCGGAGCATGACTTGAAAACTACTAACAACTTGTTTTTATTTTTGTATTGCTATGAAAGAGATTTTATGTTAAGTCTCTCTGAAAATACACAACAAGATGTTATATCAGCATTTAATAACACTTCCAGATATCTTGATGACATTTTTAATTTAGATAATTCTTTTTTTGATCAAATGGTGTCTAATATTTATCCTACGGAGCTACAACTTAATAAAACGAATTCTTGAAATTTAACTACATCATTTTTGGATCTTCATATCACTATCAAAAACAATTCGATTCACATGAAAATTTATGATAAAAGACATGACTTTGATTTTAGTATAGTAAATTATCCTCATTTGGATGGAGATGTACCGCACGCAACATTTTACGGGGGTCCGCCTGGGCTCCTTGCCATTGGTTCTTGTTGCTGGGTCATGTGGGGGTTGCGTTCATTGAACGCCGCCTTTCCTTGTTGATCTTGTTTATCATATTTCCTTGTCGATCTTGTCTATCATATTTTATATATCTCAGTTAATTAGATTCGCTAGAGCTTGTAGCAACGTAAAGGATTTTAACGACGAAATATTTTCATTACCGGTAAGCTACTCAAGAGGGCTACCGCTATTACAAATAAAGTAAATATTTTACAATCATAACTTTGATTTAATTTCAAAATTCAATAGTGATCTAAAAACTCTTCTGCGACAAAGGATCAGCCAGCCTGATTTTTAAGGGGATATTGTTTACAAACTTCGTAAGATCTTGGGTCATTGTAATTTTTCTGTTGTATTTACTACAATTATAAAACGTTTTATTAAAAGGGGTTATGACCCTACTATTTTAAGACATACTGCATGCTTAGTGTTCAACCCATTTACAGTTGGACACTACGCTTTCCTCTTTTGATTACATCTGACGGGCCAAGTGGGAGACTATATGATGGACAGTTCTTAAAGCCCTTTGGGACTGAATTGCCTTAATGTTTTCTTCTGTCTTGCTTCGTCGGGCCCTTGTAGGTGATTTTCTTGTTGCTCTGTCTTCCTTTAAGACATCGAGTACTTTTGTTATGGTCATTGGGTTTTACTTTTATATGTTTCTACATGATCATTTTGGAGTTTTACTTATTTAACCTTTTGTAACCATAACAACAGTTAGAATTTCACTTGGCGGGGATTCACTTTATTTACACTGTCTCGTTTATAGGAGGCCTCAGATCCCCTTACAAAATTCCATTTTATTTAGTTCCGCCCATTGTTTTCTCGTTTAGGGCAAAAGCAAATTTTTACTTGGCGAACATACGCCGCTTTTCATTGAATGGCAAGACTGTGCAACATTGAAGGTTCCATGATCACCGCCGTATGAACACATCTACGGATGTCTCTAAATTCAAATTTCACCATTTTCGTGTTAAATGTTGAATTCTGCTTAAGCCAGTGCTAGGGGCGTGGGCGGTAACTTGCACTTCCCACTGCCGTCTATGAACAGGCTCAATCAAACCGAACCTGCAACATTTTCAATTGTGTTGTGTTGGACTTTCTTTAGGGATTCTGTTTTACTCTAATTTATGTATGTATGTATGTATGTATGTATGAATGCATGCATGCATGTATGCATAAATGCATGTAACGCTGACCAGGACTTAGCCGACAATTTCAGGGACTTTACCGACAAATAAAGGACTGTAACGACTATCAAGATCTACAGTACGAACTCTGACGACAATCAGGGACTTATCCGACAATTACAGGTACTGACTACCGTACGGACTCTTACAGACTGTACGACTATCAGGGACTTTACTGGCAAACAAAGGACTGTAACGACCATTCTCCCCAGTTGGTATGTATGAAGCCCTGACCAGAAGCAATGTCGTTAAAGGCCTGTTAAACAGCTGTTTCTGTCAATAATTAAATATCAATATACGTATACAATTATTCAATAATTAAATCATAACAAAGAAGAAAAATTGTTGTGTGTGTGTGTGTATAAAATTATAACATAATAAAATTTGTTTATTTTACTGTCATATATTCGTTGTTTTTTGTTGTTTTTGTTTTATTTGACAAAGACTAATATGCAAATATTAAAACCGTTAGTTTTACACAACATAGTCTTTTAGTCAGAATTTAGAAAAAAAGGCTTCTCTCTATTTTATCTATTTCAGTCATGACAAACTGTCATTTATGCGGCCGAAATGTTAGGCATCAGCCTTTCAAAGCTATGTGCCGTCACTGGCACTGCATGTTCTGTGCACGGCAGGTGGTGAGGTGTTAAAACCTGAATAACATCTCCTGCCTACCGCTAGCTCCATGCTTCCGCTGCTACATAGTTGGCAGACCACTTTCCTAAGTGGAAATAGAAGCAGAAGCAAATTTTTAAACCCTCCAAGACTAAGGGTAAAAAAAAATAAAAATAAAAATTCTTTCTGATTGGCTTTTCGACGTTTCCATGGAGACGAACCGGACAAATATTGGTTGACAAAGACGTAGGTGTCACCCTGCAAAACCTATGTTTAGGACTCTGGTCAGGGGCCTTTGGTTGACAAAAAAAACGTGTGAGCCGTGCAAATTCTAGCACAAAGTGATCCCTCGGAAGCATTAATCACAACAAAATAACATAAGAATTGCAGACTCGGTTTGATTGAGTCTGTACATGAGGGATAATGAATAAGTGCAACATCCCTCACGCCCCCTAGCACCGGCTTGAGCGGTACTCAATTCTCAGCTCTTTGTAGTGTTCTCAGCTCTTTATGGGGGTTGCGTTCATTGAACGCCGCCTTTCCTTGTAGGTGATTTTTTGTTGCTCTGTCTTCCTTTAGGACATTGAGTACTTTTGTTATGGTCATTGGGTTTACTTTTATATGTTTCTACATGATCATTTTAGTGTTTTACTTAATTAACCTTTTGTAACCATGACAACTGTTAGAATTTCACTTGGCGGGGATTCATTTTATTTACACTGTCTCGTTTATAGGAACATAGTGGGGCTAAGAGCGAGGTTTGGTGCTGACCGTTCCAAGGCGGCGCCCCACTGTGTTCCTCAGATGTATGTCTTATGTTGTTTCATACTGTTTTGGTGACACTTTTGCTTGTGTCCCTTGTTGTATTCTCGTCTACGGTAAGTATCTTCCCCATTGCCTCTAGTTTTTATTTCTTTGATTACTCCCCACCCCCTCCCCCCGGTCTCCTGTCCCCTTCCCCTTTGTGGTCCTATTTTTATTTTCTTTTAATTCCTAATCAGTTACAAATTAATTATCATTTAATGATTAACCTGTCCGTGCTTTTTCACAAGCCCGTAATAGATTTTATTCTGTAAATTCACTAAAAGAACTTTTTAATACAATTCCATCAAAAAACATAATTGATTATTTAAAAGAGATAAATTTGTATTCTAGGATCTAATTTGCTCATTTCTATTGTCATTTACAATGCTTTACATAATGTTTTAAGCCTATTATAGCATTCGGCACGATATGGCCAGTTATGTGTTGACGTGTCGTAAAAATCCAAACAAACAAATGCTCTGTCTTTGCCCTGTCCTGTTTTTGTTTGGGGTCCCCCTGGGCTCTTTGCCATTGGTTCTTGTTGCTGGGTCATGTGGGGGTTGCGTTCATTGAACGCCGCCCTTCCTTGTTGATCTTGTTTATCATATCTTAGGATATGTTGCCTGCTTTTAAAATTTGTCTTTTGACGTCTTATCTGTGATATGCAGGCTTCATTAGCCCAGATCCCCTATCAAAATTCCATTTTTATTAAGTTCCGCTCATTGTTTTCTCGTTTAGGGCACAAGCATTCTTTCATAGGAATTCCTATGGGTACTAATTGTGCACCCCTGGTCGCCGATTTGTTTTTGTACTGCTATGAAAGAGACTTTATGTCTTTGCCCTGTCCTGTTTTTGTTTGGAGTCCGCCTGGGCACTTACGAACTTTCGCTATACGTGTATGCAGTATTTCGATAGAGCGGAAGTCAGTGCGCGAGCATGCGCTTTGCCATATCTCGTTCAGTTACCGCTCACGTTTTAAACTCGGTTGCTATGAAGCGACACTAAGCGTACATGGCTTTTACAACTAAAATATCAGACAAACACATTAAAACAATACACACAAACTACACATAGTTGTTTTCTATATTAATAACTGATAGTCAAACAAATACCTCAATATTCTTACCGATTTAATGTATTGTTTACATGTGATGACAGCAACGCTGTGTGTAAGATTACTTTCGGTTCAGAAAATTCATTTGTTTACCATAAAAACTCATATGTTTACCATAGGAACCATATATAGATAGAAAGCAAATTAAACAAAGGTAAAGAAAAAATTGTCCGTTTCTGAACAAAAAATCGAATAAATAAAAACAAAGTATTTTTAAAAGGTCCCTTCTTTAAATAGATAAATACAGAATCCCTAAAGAAAGCCCAACACGGCAAAATTGAAAATGTTGCAGGCTCGGTTTGATTGAGCCTGTTCATGGACGGTACTGTAAAGTGCAAGTTACCGTCCACCCTTCTTTAAAATAGATAAATAAAGAATCCTTAAAGAAAGCCCAACACGGATAAAATTGAAAATGTTGCAGGCTCGGTTTGATTGAGCCTGTTCTTGGACGGTACTGGTAAGTGCAAATTACCGTCCAAGACCCTAGCACCGGCTTAAGCAGAATTCAACATTTTTAACATGAAATGGTAGAATTTTGAATCTAGAAACATCCGCAGATGTGTTCATACGGCGGTTATCATGGAACCTTCAATGTGACACTTCCGTGCCATTCCATGAAAAGCGGCGTATGGTCCCCAAGTAATAAAAAGCGTGTGCCCTAAACGAGAAAACAATGGGCGGGACTAAATAAAATAGAATTTTGAAAGGGGATCAGACGTTATGAAGTTAAGTTTAAGTTAAGCCGGTGCTAGGGGGCGTGGACGGTAACTTGCACTTTCCAGTACCGTCCATGAACAGACTCAATCAAACCGAGCCTGCAACATTTTCAATTTGCCGTGTTGGGCTTTCTTTAGGGATTCTGTATTTATCTATTTTTAAGTTCATTTGAAAGGGGAATAATTTGGTTGGATTTTAGACAGGGAAACATGGAGTTATCTTTCATAGCTAGGGAATATGGCCGACTGAAATCATGCAAGCAAGTTTGTACGTGCTGGGCTCCTTGCCTTTGGTTCTTGTTGGTGGGTCATATGGGGGTTGCGTTCATTGAACGCCGCCTTTCCTTGTTGATCTTGTTTTTCATATATATCATATTTTATATATCTCAGTTAATTAGATTTGCTAGAGCTTGTAGCAACGTAAAGGATTTTAACGAGCGAAATATTTTCATTACCGGTAAGCTTCTAAAACAGGGCTACCGCTATTATAAATTACGTAAATATTTTACAAAATTTTACAATCGTAACTTTGATTTAATTTCAAAATTCAATAGTGATCTAAAAACACTTCTGCGACAAGGGATTAGCCAGCCTGATTTTTACGGTGATGTGGTTTACAAACTTCGTAAGATCTTGGGTCATTGTAATTTTTCTGTTGTATTTACTAAAATTATAAAACGTTTTATTAAAAGGGGTTATGACCCTACTATTTTAAGACATACTGCATGCTTAGTGTTCAACCCATTTACAGTTGGACACTACGCTTTCCTCTTTTGATTACATCTGACGGGCCAAGTGGGAGACTATATGATGGACAGTTCTTAAAGCCCTTTGGGACTGAATTGCCTTAATGTTTTCTTCTGTCTTGCTTCGTCGGGCCCTTGTAGGTGATTTTCTTGTTGCTCTGTCTTCCTTTAAGACATCGAGTACTTTTGTTATGGTCATTGGGTTTACTTTTATATGTTTCTACATGATCATTTTGGAGTTTTACTTATTTAACCTTTTGTAACCATAACAACAGTTAGAATTTCACTTGGCGGGGATTCACTTTATTTACACTGTCTCGTTTATAGGAGGCCTCAGATCCCCTTACAAAATTCCATTTTATTTAGTTCCGCCCATTGTTTTCTCGTTTAGGGCAAAAGCATTCTTTTACTTGGGGACCATACGCCGCTTTTCATTGAATGGCAAAACTGTGTCACATTGAAGATTCCATGATAACCGCCGTATGAACACATCTACGGATGTCTCTAAATTCAAATTTCACCATTTTCGTGTTAAATGTTGAATTCTGCTTAAGCCAGTGCTAGGGGCGTGGGCGGTAACTTGCACTTCCCACTGCCGTCTATGAACAGGCTCAATCAAACCGAACCTGCAACATTTTCAATTGTGTTGTGTTGGACTTTCTTTAGGGATTCTGTTTTACTCTAATTTATGTATGTATGTATGTATGTATGTATGTATGAATGCATGCATGCATGTATGCATAAATGCATGTAACGCTGACCAGGACTTAGCCGACAATTTCAGGGACTTTACCGACAAATAAAGGACTGTAACGACTATCAAGATCTACAGTACGAACTCTGACGACAATCAGGGACTTATCCGACAATTACAGGTACTGACTACCGTACGGACTCTTACAGACTGTACGACTATCAGGGACTTTACTGGCAAACAAAGGACTGTAACGACCATTCTCCCCAGTTGGTATGTATGAAGCCCTGACCAGAAGCAATGTCGTTAAAGGCCTGTTAAACAGCTGTTTCTGTCAATAATTAAATATCAATATACGTATACAATTATTCAATAATTAAATCATAAACAAAGAAGAAAAATTGTTGTGTGTGTGTGTGTATAAAATTATAACATAATAAAATTTGTTTATTTTACTGTCATATATTCGTTGTTTTTTGTTGTTTTTGTTTTATTTGACAAAGACTAATATGCAAATATTAAAACCGTTAGTTTTACACAACATAGTCTTTTAGTCAGAATTTAGAAAAAAAGGCTTCTCTCTATTTTATCTATTTCAGTCATGACAAACTGTCATTTATGCGGCCGAAATGTTAGGCATCAGCCTTTCAAAGCTATGTGCCGTCACTGGCACTGCATGTTCTGTGCACGGCAGGTGGTGAGGTGTTAAAACCTGAAATAACATCTCCTGCCTACCGCTAGCTCCATGCTTCCGCTGCTACATAGTTGGCAGACCACTTTCCTAAGTGGAAATAGAAGCAGAAGCAAATTTTTAAACCCTCCAAGACTAAGGGTAAAAAAAAATAAAAATAAAAATTCTTTCTGATTGGCTTTTCGACGTTTCCATGGAGACGAACCGGACAAATATTGGTTGACAAAGACGTAGGTGTCACCCTGCAAAACCTATGTTTAGGACTCTGGTCAGGGGCCTTTGGTTGACAAAAAAAAACGTGTGAGCCGTGCAAATTCTAGCACAAAGTGATCCCTCGGAAGCATTAATCACAACAAAATAACATAAGAATTGCAGACTCGGTTTGATTGAGTCTGTACATGAGGGATAATGAATAAGTGCAACATCCCTCACGCCCCCTAGCACCGGCTTGAGCGGTACTCAATTCTCAGCTCTTTGTAGTGTTCTCAGCTCTTTATGGGGTTGCGTTCATTGAACGCCGCCTTTCCTTGTAGGTGATTTTTTGTTGCTCTGTCTTCCTTTAGGACATTGAGTACTTTTGTTATGGTCATTGGGTTTACTTTTATATGTTTCTACATGATCATTTTAGTGTTTTACTTAATTAACCTTTTGTAACCATGACAACTGTTAGAATTTCACTTGGCGGGGATTCATTTTATTTACACTGTCTCGTTTATAGGAACATAGTGGGGCTAAGAGCGAGGTTTGGTGCTGACCGTTCCAAGGCGGCGCCCCACTGTGTTCCTCAGATGTATGTCTTATGTTGTTTCATACTGTTTTGGTGACACTTTTGCTTGTGTCCCTTGTTGTATTCTCGTCTACGGTAAGTATCTTCCCCATTGCCTCTAGTTTTTATTTCTTTGATTACTCCCCACCCCCTCCCCCCGGTCTCCTGTCCCCTTCCCCTTTGTGGTCCTATTTTTATTTTCTTTTAATTCCTAATCAGTTACAAATTAATTATCATTTAATGATTAACCTGTCCGTGCTTTTTCACAAGCCCGTAATAGATTTTATTCTGTAAATTCACTCAAAGAACTTTTTAATACAATTCCATCAAAAAACATAATTGATTATTTAAAAGAGATAAATTTGTATTCTAGGATCTAATTTGCTCATTTCTATTGTCATTTACAATGCTTTACATAATGTTTTAAGCCTATTATAGCATTCGGCACGATATGGCCAGTTATGTGTTGACGTGTCGTAAAAATCCAAACAAACAAATGCTCTGTCTTTGCCCTGTCCTGTTTTTGTTTGGGGTCCCCCTGGGCTCTTTGCCATTGGTTCTTGTTGCTGGGTCATGTGGGGGTTGCGTTCATTGAACGCCGCCCTTCCTTGTTGATCTTGTTTATCATATCTTAGGATATGTTGCCTGCTTTTAAAATTTGTCTTTTGACGTCTTATCTGTGATATGCAGGCTTCATTAGCCCAGATCCCCTATCAAAATTCCATTTTTATTAAGTTCCGCTCATTGTTTTCTCGTTTAGGGCACAAGCATTCTTTCATAGGAATTCCTATGGGTACTAATTGTGCACCCCTGTCGCCGATTTTGTTTTGTACTGCTATGAAAGAGACTTTATGTCTTTGCCCTGTCCTGTTTTTGTTTGGAGTCCGCCTGGGCACTTACGAACTTTCGCTATACGTGTATGCAGTATTTCGATAGAGCGGAAGTCAGTGCGCGAGCATGCGCTTTGCCATATCTCGTTCAGTTACCGCTCACGTTTTAAACTCGGTTTGCTATGAAGCGACACTAAGCGTACATGGCTTTTACAACTAAAAATATCAGACAAACACATTAAAACAATACACACAAACTACACATAGTTGTTTTCTATATTAATAACTGATAGTCAAACAAATACCTCAATATTCTTACCGATTTAATGTATTGTTTACATGTGATGACAGCAACGCTGTGTGTAAGATTACTTTCGGTTCAGAAAATTCATTTGTTTACCATAAAAACTCATATGTTTTACCATAGGAACCATATATAGATAGAAAGCAAATTAAACAAAGGTAAAGAAAAAATTGTCCGTTCTGAACAAAAAATCGAATAAATAAAAACAAAGTATTTTTAAAAAGGTCCCTTCTTTAAATAGATAAATACAGAATCCCTAAAGAAAGCCCAACACGGCAAAATTGAAAATGTTGCAGGCTCGGTTTGATTGAGCCTGTTCATGGACGGTACTGTAAAGTGCAAGTTACCGTCCACCCTTCTTTTAAAATAGATAAATAAAGAATCCTTAAAGAAAGCCCAACACGGATAAAATTGAAAATGTTGCAGGCTCGGTTTGATTGAGCCTGTTCTTGGACGGTACTGGTAAGTGCAAATTACCGTCCAAGACCCTAGCACCGGCTTAAGCAGAATTCAACATTTTTAACATGAAATGGTAGAATTTTGAATCTAGAAACATCCGCAGATGTGTTCATACGGCGGTTATCATGGAACCCTTCAATGTGACACTTCCGTGCCATTTCCATGAAAAGCGGCGTATGGTCCCCAAGTAATAAAAAGCGTTGTGCCCTAAACGAGAAAACAATGGGCGGGACTAAATAAAATAGAATTTTGAAAGGGGATCAGACGTTATGAAGTTAAGTTTAAGTTAAGCCGGTGCTAGGGGGCGTGGACGGTAACTTGCACTTTCAGTACCGTCCATGAACAGACTCAATCAAACCGAGCCTGCAACATTTTCAATTTGCCGTGTTGGGCTTTCTTTAGGGATTCTGTATTTATCTATTTTAAGTTCATTTGAAAGGGGAATAATTTGGTTGGATTTTAGACAGGGAAACATGGAGTTATCTTTCATAGCTAGGGAATATGGCCGACTGAAATCATGCAAGCAAGTTTGTACGTGCTGAACGGGCTCCTTGCCTTTGGTTCTGTGGGTCATATGGGGGTTGCGTTCATTTGAACGCCCGCCTTTCCTTGTTGATCTTGTTTTTTCATATATATCATATTTTATATATCTCAGTTAATTAGATTTGCTAGAGCTTGTAGCAACGTAAAGGATTTTAACGAGCGAAATATTTTCATTGACCGGTTTAAGCTTCTAAAACAGGGCTACCGCTATTATAAATTACGTAAAATATTTTACAAAATTTTACAATCGTAACTTGATTTTAATTTCAAAATTCAATAGTGATCTAAAACACTTCTGCGACAAGGGATTAGCCAGCCTGATTTTTACGGTGATGTGGTTTACAAACTTCGTAAGATCTTGGGTCATTGTAATTTTTCTGTTGTATTTACTAAAATTATAAAACGTTTTATTAAAAGGGGTTATGACCCTACCTATTTTAAGACATACTGCATTTGCTTAGTGTTCAAACGCCATTTACAGTTGATCCACTACGCTTTCCTCTTTTGATTAACATCTGACGGGTGGTGGCCAAGTGGGAGACTATATGATGAGCAGTTCTTAAAGCCCTTTGGGACTGGAATTTGCCTTAATGTTTTCTTCTGTCTTGCTTCGTCGGGCCCTTGTAGGTGATTTTCTTGTTGCTCTGTCTTCCTTTAAGACATCGATGTACTTTTGTTATGGTCATTGGGTTTACTTTTATATGTTTTCACATGATCATTTTGGGAGTTTACTTATTTAACCTTTTGTAACCATAACAACAGTTAGAATTTTCCTTTGGGGGGATTCATTTATTTACACGTCCGTTTATGGGGCCCCCAGATCCCCTTACAAAAAACCCTTTTTTTAGTTGCCCATTTTTCTGTTAGGGGCATTCTTTTTCTTGGGGGGAATCGCCGCTTTTCATTGAATGGAAAAATGTTCACTTGAAGATTCCCTGATAAGCCCTATGAACACATTAGGGGTGTTTTTAAATTTAAATTTTTACCATTTTCGGGAAATGTTGAATTTGGGTTAAGCAGGGGTAGGGGGTGGGGGTAAATTTTCATTTCCCATGCCCCTCTATGAAAAACTCAATCAACCCCAACTGAACATTTTTTAATTGTGTTGTGTTTTATTTTTTTAGGGGTTCTGTTTTACTGTCTAATTAGGGTATGTATGTATGTATGTATGTATGTATGAAATGCATTGCATGCATAATGTACATAAATGCATGTAACGCTGACCAGGACTTAGGCGACAATTTTCAGGGCTTTACCGACAAATAAAGGACTGAACGACTATCAAGATCTACATACGAACTCTTGACGACAATCAGGGACTTATCCGACAATACAGGTACTTTTGACTACCGTACGGACTCTTACAGACTGTACGACTATCAGGGACTTTACTGGCAAAACAAAGGGACTGTAACGAAACCATTCTCCCAGTTGGTTATGTATAGAAGCCCTGACCAGAAGCAATGTCGTTAAAGCCTGTAAACAGCTGTTATCTGTCAATTAATTAAATATCAATTATACGTATGACATATATTCAAAATTAAATCATTAACAAAGTAAGAAAAATGTTTGTGTGTTGTGTGTATGAAAATTAAACAAATTAATTAAAATTTGTTTATTTTACGATATATTCGTTGTTTTTTTGTTTTGTATGACAAAGGACTAAATGCAAAATAAACGTGAGTACACAACATAGTCGTAGTCAAATGTAGAAAAAAAGGCTCCTCTATTTGATCGTCAGCAGGACAAAACTGGCATAGCGGCCGAAATGAGCACAGCCTGCAAAGCATGCCGTCACTGGCACTGCGGTGCTGTGCACGGCAGGTGGGTGAGGTGGTGGAAAACCTGAATAACATCTCCTGCCTACCGCAGTCCATGCGTCGCGGCTACATAGTGGCAAGAGTACCACTCTAAGTGGAATGAGAAAGCAGAAGAAATCAACCCGCAAGTATTAAGGGTAAAAAAAATAAAAATTAAAAATCTCTGAGGCTCGACGTCATGGAGACGAACCGACAATATGGTGGACAAAGACGTATGTGTCAACCCTGCAAAACCTAGGTGTAGACTCGTGTCAGGGGCCTGTGGGACAAGAAAAATACGTGCTGAGCGTGGCAAATCTAGCACAAAGTGAGCCTCGGAAGCATTTGAATCACAACAAAAGAAATTAATGAAGTGGCAGACTCGGGTGGAGAGTGCTGAACAGAGGATAATGAAGTAAAGGCAAACAGCCCGCACGCCCCGAGCACCGGCTGAGCGGTAACGCAGTCGCAGCTCTGAGTGCTCAAGCTCTAGGGGTGCTTCAAAGGGAAACCCCGCCTGCCTGTGTAAAGGTGATGGGTGCCTGCCTAAACTTAGGACATGGAGTACTGGGTAGTGGCATGGGTACAAGGCTACATGATCATGTGTAGTGTTGACTAATGAACCTGTGTAACCATGATCAGACTGTAGAATGGTGCAACTTGGCGGGGAGTCAGTGTGATTACACTGGGTCCGTATGGAACAAGTGGGGGCTTAAGAGCGAGGGTGCGGGGCTGAACCCGTTCCAAGGCGGCGCACCCACTGTGGCCCAGATGTAGTCGGATGGGGCATACTGTGGGTGACAACGCTGGGTCCCGTGTACTGCGGCTACGGTAAGTAGCTGCCCCAGCCTCTGAGTAAAGCTGGATGACTCCCCCCCTCCCCCGGCGCTCCGGTCCCGTGGTGTCCTGTGTGAATTGCTGGAATGCCTAAGTCAGTGACAAATGAATTAGCAAATGATACCTGTCCTGCTGGCACAAATGCCCGTTATATTAGAGTAGTCTGTAAATCACCAAAAGAACTGGGTGAATACACATTGCCATTCAATAAAAAACATAAGAGTGGTAGTAAAAGAAGATAAAATGGTATCTAGGAGCTAAAGTATTTCTGTATGTCATACAATGCTGACATTAATGGTTAAGCCTATGAGAGCAGCGCACGAGTTAGGCCAGTAATGGGTGGACGTGTCGTAAAAAGCCAAACAAACAAATGCGTCTGCTTGCCGGCCTGTGGGTGTTGTGGGTCCCGGCGTCTGCCATGGTGCTGTGCTGGGTGCATGGGGGGTGTGCGTGTCAATGACGCCGCCCTGCCTGTGATCTGGAATCAGCTATGCTTGTAGGAGATGTGCTGCTGAAAAGGTGTGACGTCTGATCTGGTATATGCAGGCTCATGAGCCAGAGCCCCGATCAAAATGCCAGATGAAGTGTCCCTCATGGTTTCCGTGAGGGCACTAAGCCATCCTCATAGATTCCTAGGACTAAGTGGTGCAACCCTGGTCGTCCGATGTGACCCACATTCTCGCTAGAAAGAGACATGCGTGCTCCTGCTGGTGGGTGTGGTGCCTCTGGTGTGCACTTACGAACTCGCTAGTACGGGTATGCAGTATCGATAGAGCGGAAGTCATGCCTTCGAGCAGGCGCTGCCAGTGCTCGCAGGTACCGCTGCACGGTAGTTAAACGTCGGTGCAGTGGGAAGCTGACACTTAAGCGTTACATGGCTGACAACTGTAAAAGAGCAGACTAAAACACATTTGAAAACAAATTACAAGCACAAACTACACATGAGTGGCTAAATAATAACGTGAAAGGCAAACAAAATACCTGTCAAAGTCACGATGTAATGATGTACATGCGATGACAAGCAACGCTGGTGTAAGATGACTCGGGCAGAAAAATCAGTGTTACCAAAAACTGCATTGTACCATTAGGAAACCATATAGAGATACAGAAGAGCAATTATCTTAAACAAAGGTAAAGAAAAAAGTGGCCTTTTCGTCGAACAAAAAATCAATTAAAAAAACAAAGGAGTGTAAAAGGCCCTGGCGGAAAAGACAAATACAGTAAGCCCTGAAAGAAAGCCCAACACGGCAAAAAGAAAAGGCAGGCTCGGTTGAGAGAGCCTGGCATGGACGACTGTCAAAGTGCAAGGTAACGTCCACCCTGGTCTGTGAAATAGATAATAAAGAATCCTTGAAAAGAAAGCCCAACACGGAGAAAATGTGAAAAAAGTGTTGCAGGCCGTGTGAAGAGTGAGCCTGGTGACTGGACGGAACGGGGAAGGGCATACCTGCCAAGAACCCGAGCACCGGCTAAGCAAGAAAAAATGCAACAGTGAACAAGAAGAGCAAGTGTGAAAACTGAGACATGCCGCAAGATGGGGCAACGGCGTATCAGGAACCCGGGACAACGTGGTCCGTGCATGGCCATGAGAAGCGCGCCGTATGTGGTCCCCAAGGTAAAAAGCGGGTGCCTACAGAACAATGGGCGACGGTAATAGAGGGGGGGACAAGACGGTAGAGTAAATAGCGCAGGCGTGGACGGGTCCAACTCCAGTAACCGTACCACAACCCCACCACCCTCAACACAACCGGCGCGAACCAAACAATAAATGAAAACAAAGATCCTAGCAAAGCTAAAAAATTTCGATCATCACAAATGACTGCCTCCTCCCCGCCTTTGACAATAATTCTCATAACGCCTATCTCATAATAAACTATAAACTATTATAAAAAGTCAAATACACGCAGAAAACAACATACATAAAACATAATGAAAATACGACTAGAATCATAATAGTGAATTAATCCAAAAAGCACTGAATAGGTATACAACCCTAAATGTCATACGATGTAACTGAATATACTATAATAAGACTACATAGATATCATTAAGCTCACACACGTCCGAATAATCTGACAACAAGACTATGAATGTTGAAACCCGCGAATGAAACTTGCTAAGCTTGCTGTAATTATAAAGATATCGATATTATATCTCAGATATGAATAGATAACCTATTCATTTACAAAACCCGTGAAAAGCCGCCATTTATTATAAGATAAGTGGTAAATTAACCATAATCCTATTGATCAATCAGTTATAATGAATAATTATACAAGTCATCAATATTCATACGTACAAAACCTTGAGAATGCACTTTTCATGGTGAAGGAGTTGCGCGAATTATATCATTACAATTAGAACAATACATACAAGTTAGATATGGATCAATAATGAAATAAGATCGATTTGGTTCTTGTATGTTAAAGGAGAGAAGTGTACAATCAGACATTTAATGATTAGCTTTAACTGTATTATTCCTTTGTTTGTGAAATGTAATATACTAAATAATCAGAATGGTTAACGTGAACTCTATGTCCCTGTTCTAATTTTGTCTGAACCAATGAAGCATTTAAGTGATACACAAACCAATGCCTGTACATTGTCAAGAAGACATATCAAGCTCAGTGGGCTTGGTTCATTTCAAATTTGAACAGATTACACATAATGACGCTGGGAGTACGCCTGCTGAAATCGACAACTGTTTTACATAAATAAGGCATCGTAATCCTTGGTATATCCGATGTTTGTTTAAATGTATCGAGCAGTGCGACAAAACAAGCGGTACTGTTTAATATACGAACGTATATGATTTAAGCTCACTTAAGCTAACTGAGAGATTGGTGGTCTCAGGTAAAAGAAAAATAGCAATTTGTAATTGAAGGGAGTGACTGCTGCGCGTTATGCTCTAAATTAGTAAAATGAAAGTAATCAGTGCATGTGAGGCACGCAATGATATCATTAATGTGGCACAGAATTACGTGCGTGAATAAACTTTAACATGTAAAATAAGAATTAGCCTACCATATCAACTTTTGTCCGTATGTAAATAAATAAAACTAATTAATTGGAACGTAAATTAGGAATACATATAAAACGTAATAGTTAACGTAACCTGATAGTGGTGTCGATCCATTATATGCTCATAAAATATGCAAGAGCATTTTCAGCCTGTTGTAAAGTCCAATCTTTGATATATAAATATATAAATCAGTGAATTGGTCGACATATGTTGGTATTACATGCTTGCCACCGTATGACGAACAGGTTTTGTTATATAGTATCAGGGTCTAAAATAAATTAAGCATTGCAGTATATAACCAGTAATTCTAATGATAAGAAGAGAATAACCAGCATAACCGTAAAATTCAATTAGAAATCTCCAGGTATAAAAGTTAAACATAATCTGACAGAGTAAACAAGACTATCAGGGCTCTGTAGATAATACCTACACACTTTGAAAAGAATCACAACAGACAAAACGTTTATGGCAACTTTTCTATATGCTCGTTAAAGGCCTGTTAAACAGCTGTTTCTGTCAATAATTAAATATCAATATATACGTATCTGTCAATTAAAATCAATTATTTCAATAATTAAATCATAACAAAGAAGAAAAATTGTTGTGTGTGTGTGTGTATAAAATTTTAACATAAATAAAATTTGTTTATTTTACTGTCATATATTCGTTGTTTTTTTGTTGTTTTTGTTTTATTTGACAAAGACTAATATGCAAATATTAAAACCGTTAGTTTTACAGCAACATAGTCTTTTAGTCAGAATTTAGAAAAAAAGGCTTCTCTCTATTTTATCTATTTCAGTCATGACAAACTGTCATTTATGCGGCCGAAATTTAGGCATCAGCCTTTCAAGCTATGTGCCGTCACTGGCACTGCATGTTCTGTGCACGGCAGGTGGTGAGGTGTTAAAACCTGAATAACATCTCCTGCCTACCGCTAGCTCCATGCTTCCGCTGCTACATTAGTTGGCAGACCACTTTCCTAAGTGGAAATAGAAGCAGAAGCAAATTTTTAAACCCCCAAGACTAAGGGTAAAAAAAAATAAAAATAAAAATTCTTTCTGATTGGCCTTTTTCGACGTTTCCATGGAGACGAAACCGGACAAAATATTGGTTGACAAAGACGTAGGTGTCACCCTGCAAAACCTATGTTTAGGACTCTGGTCAGGGGCCTTTGGTTGACAAAAAAAAACGTGTGAGCCGTGCAAATTCTAGCAAAAGTGATCCCTCGGAAGCATTAATCACAACAAAATAACATAAGAATTGCAGACTCGTTTGATTGAGTCTGTACATGAGGGATAATGAATAAGTGCAACATCCCTCAACGCCCCTAGCACCGGCTTGAGCGGTACTCAATTCTCAGCTCTTTGTAGTGTTCTCAGCTCTTTATGGGGTTGCGTTCATTGAACGCCGCCTTTCCTTGTAGGTGATTTTTTGTTGCTCTGTCTTCCTTTAGGACATTGAGTACTTTTGTTATGGTCATTGGGTTTACTTTTATATGTTTCTACATGATCATTTTTAGTGTTTTACTTAATTAACCTTTTGTAACCATGACAACTGTTAGAATTTCACTTGGCGGGGATTCATTTTATTACACTGTCTCGTTTATAGGAACATAGTGGGGCTAAGAGCGAGGTTTGGTGCTGACCGTTCCAAGGCGGCGCCCCACTGTGTTCCTCAGATGTATGTCTTATGTTGTTTCATACTGTTTTGGTGACACTTTTGCTTGTGTCCCTTGTTGTATTCTCGTCTACGGTAAGTATCTTCCCCATTGCCTCTAGTTTTTATTTCTTTTGATTACTCCCCACCCCTCCCCCGGTCTCCTGTCCCCTTCCCCTTTGTGGTCCTATTTTTATTTTCTTTTAATTCCTAATCAGTTACAAATTAATTATCATTTAATGATTAACCTGTCCGTGCTTTTTCACAAGCCCGTAATAGATTTTATTCTGTAAATTCACTAAAAGAACTTTTTAATACAATTCCATCAAAAAACATAATTGATTATTTAAAAGAGATAAATTTGTATTCTAGGATCTAATTTGCTCATTTCTATTGTTCATTTACAATGCTTTACATAATGTTTTAAGCCTATTATAGCATTCGGCACGATATGGCCAGTTATGTGTTGACGTGTCGTAAAAATCCAAACAAACAATGCTCTGTCTTTGCCCTGTCCTGTTTTTGTTTGGGGTCCCCCTGGGCTCTTTGCCATTGGTTCTTGTTGCTGGGTCATGTGGGGGTTGCGTTCATTGAACGCCGCCCTTCCTTGTTGATCTTGTTTATCATATCTTAGGATATGTTGCCTGCTTTTAAAATTTGTCTTTTGACGTCTTATCTGTGATATGCAGGCTTCATTAGCCCAGATCCCCTATCAAAATTCCATTTTTATTAAGTTCCGCTCATTGTTTTCTCGTTTAGGGCACAAGCATTCTTTCATAGGAATTCCTATGGGTACTAATTGTGCACCCCTGGTCGCCGATTTGTTTTTTGTACTGCTATGAAAGAAGACTTTATGTCTTTGCCCTGTCCTGTTTTTGTTTGGAGTCCGCCTGGGCACTTACGAACTTTCGCTATACGTGTATGCAGTATTTCGATAGAGCGGAAGTCAGTGCGCGAGCATGCGCTTTGCCATATCTCGTTCAGTTACCGCTCACGTTTTAAACTCGGTTGCTATGAAGCGACACTAAGCGTACATGGCTTTTACAAACTAAAATATCAGACAAACACATTAAAACAATACACACAAACTACACATAGTTGTTTCTATATTAATAACTGATAGTCAAACAAATACCTCAATATTCTTACCGATTTAATGTATTGTTTACATGTGATGACAGCAACGCTGTGTGTAAGATTACTTTCGGTTCAGAAAATTCATTTGTTTACCATAAAAACTCATATGTTTACCATAGGAACCATATATAGATAGAAAGCAAATTAAACAAAGGTAAAGAAAAAATTGTCCGTTTCTGAACAAAAAATCGAATAAATAAAAACAAAGTATTTTTAAAAGGTCCTTCTTTAAATAGATAAATACAGAATCCCTAAAGAAAGCCCAACACGGCAAAATTGAAAATGTTGCAGGCTCGGTTTGATTGAGCCTGTTCATGGACGGTACTGTAAAGTGCAAGTTACCGTCCACCCTTCTTTAAAATAGATAAATAAAGAATCCTTAAAGAAAGCCCAACACGGATATAAATTGAAAATGTTGCAGGCTCGTTTGATTGAGCCTGTTTCTTGGACGGTACTGGTAAGTGCAAATTACCGTCCAAGACCCTAGCAACCGGCTTAAGCAGAATTCAACATTTTTAACAATGAAATGGTAGAATTTTGAATCTAGAAACATCCCGCAGATGTGTTCATACGGCGGTTATCATGGAACCTTCAATGTGACACTTCCGTGCCATTTCTTGAAAAGCGGCGTATGGTCCCCAAGTAATAAAAAGCGTGTGCCCTAAACGAGAAAACAATGGGCGGGACTAAATAAAATAGAATTTTGAAAGGGGATCAGACGTTATGAAGTTAAGTTTAAGTTAAGCCGGTGCTAGGGGGCGTGGACGGTAACTTGCACTTTCCAGTACCGTCCATGAACAGACTCAATCAAACCGAGCCTGCAACATTTTCAATTTGCCGTGTTGGGCTTTCTTTAGGGATTCTGTATTTATCTATTTTTAAGTTCATTTGAAAGGGGAATAATTTGGTTGGATTTTAGACAGGGAAACATGGAGTTATCTTTCATAGCTAGGGAATATGGCCGACTGAAATCATGCAAGCAAGTTTGTACGTGCTGGGCTCCTTGCCTTTGGTTCTTGTTGCTGGGTCATATGGGGGTTGCGTTCATTGAGCGCCGCCTTTCCTTGTTGATCTTGCTTATCATATTTTATGTTGAGTCTCTCTGAAGAGAAACAACAAGATTATAACAGTCGCATTTAATAATACTTCTAGATACCTTGATGATATTTTTAATTAAGATAATCCTTATTTTGATCAAATGGTGTCTGATATTTATCCGCATCAACTACAACTTTATGCTTCGGAGGGATCACTTTGTCTCCAGAATTTTGTACTTCACAACAGCAGGTGTCAAGTGCCGTGTGGCAGCTGTAAAAAGTTGCCCCGTACTTCACTTCAGTGTTGTTATATTTTCTAGTCCTTTGGGATCATTAATGCCAGCACTATTAAGGGTTGAGAATTGAGTACCGCCAAGCCGGTGCTAGGGGGCGTGAGAGATGTTGCACTTATTCATTATCTCTCATGTACAGACTCAATCAAACCGAGTCTGCAATTCTCATGTAATTTTGTTGTGATTAATGCTTCCGAGGGATCACTTTGTCTCCAGAATTTAATAAAATAGATAAATACAGAATCCCTAAAGAAAGCCCAACACGGCAAAATTGAAAATGTTGCAGGCTCGGTTTGATTGAGCCTGTTCATGGACGGTACTGGAAAGTGCAAGTTCACTTCAGTGTTGTTATATTTTCTGGTCCTTCGGGATCATTGATGCTAACACTATAAAGTGTTGAGAATTGAGTACCGCTCAAGCCGGTGCTAGGGGGCGTGAGGGATGTTGCACTTATTCATTATTCCTCATGTACAGACTCAATCAAACCGAGTCTGCAATTCTTATGTTATTTTGTTGTGATTAATGCTTCCGAGGGATCACTTTGTTTCCAGAATTTTGTACTTCACAACAGCAGGTGTCAAGTGCCGTGTGGCAGCCGTAAAACGTTGCCCCGTACTTCACTTCAGTGTTGTTATATTTTCTGGTCCTTCGGGATCATTGATGCCAACACTATAAAGTGTTGAGAATTGAGTACCGCTCAAGCCGGTGCTAGGGGTCGTGAGGGATGTTGCACTTATTCATTATTCCTCATGTACAGACTCAATCAAACCGAGTCTGCAATTCTTATGTTATTTTGTTGTGTTTAATGCTTCCGAGGGATCACTTTGTTTCCAGAATTTTGTACTTCACAACAGCAGGTGTCAAGTGCCGTGTGGCAGCCGTAAAAAGTTGCCCCGTACTTCACTTCAGTGTTGTTATATTTTCTGGTCCTTCGGGATCATTGATGCCAACACTATAAAGTGTTGAGAATTGAGTACCGCTCAAGCCGGTGCTAGGGGGCGTGAGGGATGTTGCACTTATTCATTATTCCTCATGTACAGACTCAATCAAACCGAGTCTGCAATTCTTATGTTATTTTGTTGTGATTAATGCTTCCGAGGGATCACTTTGTTTCCAGAATTTTGTACTTCACAACAGCAGGTGTCAAGTGCCGTGTGGCAGCCGTAAAACGTTGCCCCGTACTTCACTTCAGTGTTGTTATATTTTCTGGTCCTTCGGGATCATTGATGCCAACACTATAAAGTGTTGAGAATTGAGTACCGCTCAAGCCGGTGCTAGGGGGCGTGAGGGATGTTGCACTTATTCATTATTCCTCATGTACAGACTCAATCAAACCGAGTCTGCAATTCTTATGTTATTTTGTTGTGATTAATGCTTCCGAGGGATCACTTTGTTTCCAGAATTTTTTACCGTCCGCGCCCCCTAGCACCGGCTTAAGCAGAATTCAACATTTAAACATGAAATAGTAAAATTTTGAATTTAGAAACATCCGGAGATGTGTTCATACGGCGGTTATCATGGAACCTTCAATGTGACACTTCCGTGCCATTCCATGAAAAGCGGCGTATGGTCCCCAAGTAATAAAAAGCGTGTGCCCTAAACGAGAAAACAATGGGCGGAACTAAATAAAATGGAATTTTGAAAGGGGATCAGAGGTTATGAAGCCTGCGTATCACAGATAAGACGTCAAAAGACAAATTTAAAAAGTAGGCAACATATCCTAAGGGTGATTCAACATTATTCAAGTAGGAATATTGGAACCACCCAACTAGAAAATGCCGAAAAGTTGAAACTAAAAATACCACAAGCACAACAATAATGTCGTGCACTAAAAATACCACAAGCACAACAATAATGTCGTGCTGAACGATCTTCAAGGATCGAAAATATAACATCATTGATTAAATGTACGGGGAGACTTTTTACAGCCGCCACACGGCACAAATAACACGGATGTGATCATAAAATAGATAAATACAGAATCCCTAAAGAAAGCCCAAAATATGATAAACAAGATCGACAAGGAAGGGCGGCATTCAATGAACGCAGCCCCCACCCGACACAGCAACAAGCGCCAGCGGCAAGGAGCCCAGGAGGACCCAAAAAAAAACAGAAAACAGGACAGGGCACAAGGCAGAGTACGGGCAGGTAAACCACTACATGGCAAAATTGAAAATGTTGCAGGCCCGGTTTGATTGAGCCTGTTCATGGACGGTACTGGAAAGTGCAAGTTACCGTCCACGCCCCCTAGCACCGGCTTAAGCAGAATTCAACATTTAAACATGAAATAGTAAAATTTTGAATTTAGAAACATCCGGAGATGTGTTCATACGGCGGTTATCATGGAACCTTCAATGTGACACTTCCGTGCCATTCCATGAAAAGCGGCGTATGGTCCCCAAGTAATAAAAAGCGTGTGCCCGAAACGAGAAAACAATCGGCGGAACTAAATAAAATGGAATTTTGAAAGGGGATCAGAGGTTATGAAGCCTGCGTATCACAGATAAGACGTCAAAAGACAAATTTAAAAAGCAGGCAACATATCCTAAGGGTGATTCAACATTATTCAAGTAGGAATATTGGAACCACCCAACTAGAAAATGCCGAAAAGTTGAAACTAAAAATACCACAAGCACAACAATAATGTCGTGCTGAACGATCTTCAAGGATCGAAAATATAACATCATTGAGTAAATGTACGGGGAGACTTTTTACAGCCGCCACACGGCACAAATAACACGGATGTGATCATAAAATAGATAAATACAGAATCCCTAAAGAAAGCCCAACACGGCAAAATTGAAAATGTTGCAGGCTCGGTTTGATTGAGCCTGTTCATGGACGGTACTGGAAAGTGCAAGTTACCGTCCACGCCCCCTAGCACCGGCTTAAGCAGAATTCAACATTTAAACATGAAATAGTAAAATTTTGAATTTAGAAACATCCGCAGATGTGTTCTGACTTTCAAAAAAAGAGATGACATTGACTTTTGTATAGTTAATTATCCACATTTGGATGGAGACGTACCCCATGCAACATCTTAAGGGGTTTATGTTTCTCAGTTATTTAGATTCGCAAGAGCTTGTAGCAACGTAAAGGATTTCAACGAGCGGAATATTTTTATTACCAGCAAGCTTCTAAAAATAGAGAAAAACAGAATCCCTAAAGAAAGCCCAACACGGCTACCGCTATCATGAATTACGGAAATATTTTACTAAATTTTACAATCGTAACTTTGATTTAATTTCTAAATTCAATTGTGATTTAAAAAATATGAAAAACAAGATCAACAAGGAAAGGCGGCGTTCAATGAACGCAACCCCCATATGACCCAGCAACAAGAACCAATGGCAAGGAGCCCAGGCGGACCCCAAACATAAAAAGGACAGGGCAACGACACGTGAATCATTAAATGATAAATAATTTGTAACTGATTAGGAATTCAAAGAAAATAATAATAGGCCCACAAAGGGGAAGGGAACTCTTCTGCGACAAGGGATTAGCCAGCCTGGTTTTTCTGGCCCTATCCTGTTTTTGTTTGGGGTCCGCCTGGGCTCCTTTCCTTTGGTTCTTGTTGCTGGGTCATATGGGGGTTGCGTTCATTGAACGCCGCCTTTCCTTGTTGATCTTGTTTATCATATTTTTTACAAACTTCGTAAGATTTTGGGTCATGGTAATTTTTCTGCTGTTTTTACTAAAATCATTAAACGTTTTATTAAAAGAGGTTATGACCCGACTATTTAAAATATGATAAACAAGATCAACAAGGAAAGGCGGCGTTCAATGAACGCAACCCCCACATGACCCAGCAACAAGAACCAATGGCAAGGAGCCCAGTGGGACCCCAAACATTGGGGTCTATTATTGTTTTCTTTGAATTCTTTGTGGGCCTATTATAGTTTTCTTTGAATTAAGACATACTGCATGTTTAGTGTTCAAAATTCTGGAAACAAAGTGATCCCTCGGAAGCATTAATCACAACAAAATAACATAAGAATTGCAGACTCGGTTTGATTGAGTCTGTACATGAGGGATAATGGATAAGTGCAACATCCCTCACGCCCCCTAGCACCGGCTTGAGCGGTACTCAATTCTCAACACTTTAAAGTGTTGGCATCAATGATCCCGAAGGACCAGAAAATATAACAACACTGAAGTGAAGTACGGGGCAACTTTTTACGGCTGCCACACAGCACTTGACACCTGCTGTTGTGAAACCCTTTTACAGTTGGACACTACGCTTTCCTCTTTTGATTGCATCTGATGGACCAAGTGGGAGACTATGATGGATAGTTCGTAAAGCCCTTTGAGACTGAATTGTCTTAATGTTCGTCTTCTGCCTTGCTTCGTCGGGCCCTTGTAGGTGATTTTCTTGTTGCTCTGTCTTCCTTTAGGACATTGAGTACTTTTGTTATGGTCATTGGGTTTACTTTTATATGTTTCTACATGATCATTTTAGTGTTTTACTTATTTAACCTTTTGTAACCATGACAACTGTTAGAATTTCACTTGGCGGGGATTCATTTTATTTACACTGTCTCGTTTATAGGAACATGGTGGGGCTAAGAGCGAGGTTTGGTGCACCATTAACCGGTTTAAACTCTCCAGCAGTCATTATTATGCTGCTGACCGTTTCAAGGCGGCGCCCCACAGTTTTCCTCAGATGTATGTCTATGTTGTTTCATACTGTTTTGGTGACACTTTTGCTTGTGTCCCTTGTTGTTTTCTCGTCTACGGTAAGTATCTTCCTTATTGCCTCTAGCTTTTATTTCTTTGATAACCCCCCCCCCCTTCCCCCGGTCTCCTGTCCCCTTCCCCTTTGTGGGCCTATTATTGTTTTTTTTGAATTCCTAATCAGTTACAAATTATTTATCATTTAATGATAAACGTGTCGTTGCCCTGTCCTTTTTATGTTTGGGGTCCGCCTGGGCTCCTTGCCATTGGTTCTTGTTGCTGGGTCATATGGGGGTTGCGTTGTGGTATTTTTAGTTTCAACTTTTTGGCACTTTCTAGTTGGGTGGTTCCAATATTCCTACTTGAATAATGTTGAATCACCCTTAGGATATGTTCCCTGCTTTTTAAATTTGTCTTTTGACGTCCTATCTGTGATACGCAGGCTTCATAACCTCAGATCCCCTTTCAAAATTCCATTTTATTTAGTTCCGCCCATTGTTTTCTTGTTTAGGGCATACGCATTTTTTTACTTGGGGACCATATGCCGCTTTTTATGGAATGGCACTACCGTGTCACATTGAAGGTTCCATGATAACCGGCATATGAACACATCTGCGGATGTTTCAAAATTCTAAATTTTACCAGTTCATGTTAAATGTTGAATTCTGCTTAAGCCGGTGCTAGGGGGCGTGGACGGTAACTTGCACTTTCCAGTACCGTCCATGAACAGGCTCAATCAAACCGAGCCTGCAACATTTTCAATTTTGCCGTGTTGGGCTTTCTTTAGGGATTCTGTATTTATCTATTTTATGATCACATCCGTGTTATTTGTGCCGTGTGGCGGCTGTAGAAAGTCTCCCCGTACATTTAATCAATGATGTTATATTTTCGATCCTTGAAGATCGTTCATCACGACATTATTGTTGTGCTTGTGGTATTTTTAGTTTCAACTTTTTGGCACTTTCTAGTTGGGTGGTTCCAATATTCCTACTTGAATAATGTTGAATCACCCTTAGGATATGTTGCCTGCTTTTTAAATTTGTCTTTTGACGTCCTATCTGTGATACGCAGGCTTCATAACCTCAGATCCCCTTTCAAAATTCCATTTTATTTAGTTCCGCCCATTGTTTTCTTGTTAAGGGCATACGCATTTTTTTACTTGGGGACCATATGCCGCTTTTCATGGAATGGCACTACCGTGTCACATTGAAGGTTCCATGATAACCGGCATATGAACACATCTGCGGATGTTTCAAAATTCTAAATTTTACCAGTTCATGTTAAATGTTGAATTCTGCTTAAGCCGGTGCTAGGGGGCGTGGACGGTAACTTGCACTTTCCAGTACCGTCCATGAACAGGCTCAATCAAACCGAGCCTGCAACATTTTCAATTTTGCCGTGTTGGGCTTTCTTTAGGGATTCTGTATTTATCTATTTCATTGAACGCTGCCTTTCCTTGTTGAACTTGTTTATCATATATTTCACGTGGGGATCATACGCCGCTTTTCATGGAATGACACTACTGTGTCGCATTGAAGGTTCCATGATAACCGCCGTATCTACACATCTGCGGATGTTTCTAAATTCAAAATTTCACAATTTTCGTGTTAAATGTTGAATTCTGCGTAAGCCGGTGCTAAGGGGCGTGGACGGTAAAATATGATAAACAAGATCAATAAGGAAAGGCGGCGTTCAATGAACGCAACCCCCATATGACCCTGCAACAAAACCAATGGCAAGGAGCCCAGGCGGACACCAAACAAAATATGAAAAACAAGATCAACAAGGAAAGGCGGCGTTCAATGAACGCAACCCCCATATGACCCAGCAACAAGAACCAATGGCAAGGAGCCCAGGCGGACCCTAAACACAAAAAGGACAGGGCAACGACACGTTAATCATTAAATGATAAATAATTTGTAACTGATTAGGAATTCAAAGAAAATAATAATAGGCCCACAAAGGGGAAGGGGACAGAAGACCGGGGGGGGGGGGGGGGTTAATCAAAGAAAAAAAAACTAGAGGCAATGGGGAAGATACTTACCGTAGACGAGAAAACAACAAGGGACACAAGCAAAAGTGTCACCAAAACAGTATGAAACAACATAGACATACATCTGAGGAACACAGTGGGGCGCCGCCTTGGAACGGTCAGCAGCATAATAATGACTGCTGGGGAGTTTAAACCGGTTAATGGTGCACCAAACCTCGCTCTTAGCCCCACCATGTTCCTATAAACGAGACAGTGTAAATAAAATGAATCCCCGCCAAGTGAAATTCTAACAGTTGTCATGGTTACAAAAGGTTAAATAAGTAAAACACTAAAATGATCATGTAGAAACATATAAAAGTAAACCCAATGACCATAACAAAAGTACTCAATGTCCTAAAGGAAGACAGAGCAACAAGAAAATCACCTACAAGGGCCCGACGAAGCAAGGCAGAAGACGAACATTAAGACAATTCAGTCCCAAAGGGCTTTACGAACTATCCATCATAGAGTCTCCCACTTGGTCCGCCAGATGCAATCAAAAGAGGAAAGCGTAGTGTCCAACTGTAAAAGGGTTGAACACTAAACATGCAGTATGTCTTAAAATAGTAGGGTCATAACCTCTTTTAATAAAACGTTTAATAATTTTAGTAAAAACAGCAGAAAAATTACCATGACCCAAAATCTTACGAAGTTTGTAAACCACATCGCCATAAAAACCAGGCTGGCTAATCCCTTGTCGCAGAAGAGTTTTTAAATCACTATTGAATTTAGAAATTAAATCAAAGTTACGATTGTAAAATTTAGTAAAATATTTCCGTAATTTATGATAGCGGTAGCCCTGTTTTAGAAGCTTGCTGGTAATAAAAATATTCCGCTCGTTGAAATCCTTAACGTTGTTACAAGCTCTAGCGAATCTAATTAACTGAGAAACATAAACCCCGTAGGATGTTGCATGGGGTACGTCTCCATCCAAATGTGGATAATTAACTATACAAAAGTCAAAGTCATCTCTTTTATCGTAAATCTTCGTGTGAATAGAATTGTTGTTGATAGTAATATGAAGATCCAAAAATGATGTACTAAAATTTCAAGAGTTCGTTTTATTAAGTTGTAGTTCATGCGGATAAATGTCAGACAAAACATAAAATGCGGATAAAAACAGGACAGGACTTATTCATTATCCCTCATGTACAGACTCAATCAAACCGAGTCTGCAATTCTTATGTTATTTTGTTGTGATTAATGCTTCCGAGGGATCACTTTGTTTCCAGAATTTTGTACTTCACAACAGCAGGTGTCAAGTGCTGTGTGGCAGCCGTAAAAAGTTGCCCCGTACTTCACTTCAGTGTTGTTATATTTTCTGGTCCTTCGGGATCATTGATGCCAACACTATAAAGTGTTGAGAATTGAGTACCGCTCAAGCCGGTGCTAGGGGGCGTGAGGGATGTTGCACTTATTCATTATCCCTCATGTACAGACTCAATCAAACCGAGTCTGCAATTCTTATGTTATTTTGTTGTGATTAATGCTTCCGAGGGATCACTTTGTTTCCAGAATTTTGTACTTCACAACAGCAGGTGTCAAGTGCCGTGTGGCAGCCGTAAAAAGTTGCCCCGTACTTCACTTCAGTGTTGTTATATTTTCTGGTCCTTCGGGATCATTGATGCCAACACTATAAAGTGTTGAGAATTGAGTACCGCTCAAGCCGGTGCTAGGGGGCGTGAGGGATGTTGCACTTATTCATTATCCCTCATGTACAGACTCAATCAAACCGAGTCTGCAATTCTTATGTTATTTTGTTGTGATTAATGCTTCCGAGGGATCACTTTGTTTCCAGAATTTTGCACTTTCCAGTACCGTCCATGAACAGGCTCAATAAAATCGAGCCTGCAACAGTTTCAATTTTGTCGTGTTGAGCTTTCTTTAGGGATTCTGTTTTTCTCTATTTTGCGCTGCAAAACTGATGTTTAGGACTCTGCAAAGGGGACTTTGGATGACAAAATTGCAAAAAAAAAATAAACGGTCGGTTTCATGATCACATCCGTGTTATTTGTGCCGTGTGGCGGCTGTAAAAAGTCTCCCCGTACATTTAATCAATGATGTTATACTTTCGATCCTTAAAGATCGTTCAGCACGACATTATTGTTGTGTTTGTGGTATTTTTAGTTTCAACTTTTCGGCATTTTCTAGTTCGGTGGTTCCAATATTCCTACTTGAATAATGTTGAATCACCCTTAGGATATGTTGCCTGCTTTTTAAATTTGTCTTTTGACGTCTTATCTGTGATACGCAGGCATCAAACCGAGCCTGCAACATTTTCAATTTTGCCGTGTTGGGCTTTCTTTAGGGATTCTGTATTTACCTATTTCATAACCTCTGAACCCCTTTCAAAATTCCATTTTATTTAGTTCCGCCCATTGTTTTCTCGTTTAGGGCACACGCTTTTTATTACTTTGGGACCATACGCCGCTTTTCATGGAATGGCACGGAAGTGTCACATTGAAGGTTCCTTGATAAACGCCGTTTGAACACATCTGCAGATGTTTCTAAATTCAAAATTTTACTATTTCATGTTTAAATGTTGAATTCTGCTTAAGCCGGTGCTAGGGGGCGTGGACGGTAACTTGCACTTTCCAATACCGTCCATGAACAGGCTCAATCAAACCGAGCCTGTAACATTTTCAATTTTGCCGTGTTGGGCTTTCTTTAGGGATTCTGTATTTGTCTATTTCTTTTTAGTAAATGTGAATACCCGTTGGCCACTTAGTGTAGGGCACAAAGTGTTTCACCCCTTGGCCGCGATGAGGCCGTTATTCGTGCAACGGGGAAATTTAATGGTTAACAATAATTGCAATAAATAAATCACAATAACGTTCAGGGCAACAATTAACCCTGAACAAGTACAAATGATTATAACAGAATCAGAGATTATACAAAATGATTTATCACAGATATGCTTGTGAATAAATAAAAAATCATTGAATGTATGTACAATAATTAAACAATTAATATTATACAAAAATAATTGATTGGTAATGTACAAAAATCATTAACAAAATCAAATGTATGTACAATAATTAAACAATTAAATCAAAACAAAGAAAAATAGTTCGTGTGTATTTACAAAATTATAACGGAATCAAATATGTATTTTTACTCTTAAATATATATTTTTTTCTAAGTTTTTATATAAAAATGAATAATTAATGTCTATTGTGTTGTTAAAGAATGAACACCGTGCTTACTTAAGCATCTGGCCATCTTCCAAATTTTGTCTCTTACTGCATTCTCGTTAAGGACATACCATTTTTCTTTATTGATATGTCTTGTTGTATTTCTAACAGTGTTAATAAGAGGTTTAGCTGTTTATTCTTTGGCTAGAAGAATTAACGCATTATAATTTTCGAAAAACTCCGTGTTTTCATCTGGCGTCCATTTCCGCCTTCCAACTGACGATGTACAGCTACCGCTTGTTAACCCAGGTATGGGTGAAGCATACAGAAGTGGTGTTAGATCTGGGTCTACTTTAAGCACCCACTAATCTATTATCTAATAGCTCTCCATGAAAAGGGGGATTGGAAGTTTCCTCTGGTATGTTGTTTGGGCTATGGCCTTGTTCCGGAGCGTGCTCCTCCGCCCGTACCTCTATTGTATTACTGGCCTCGTGTTCTGGAGCGTGTATTGGAACGTGTACCTCCGCCTGTACCTCTAATGTATTACTGGGAGCGTGTTCGGGAGCGTTTACCTCTATCGTCTTTCTGGCCTCATGTATCACCTAGTAAAATATAATTTAAAGTAGTTTCACTTATAATTGCTTCTATATAACAAGGAGATTAAGGTCAATAAAGGAGCAACCGTACAAAGGCACCGTAATTGATACATAGAAACCAAAATAAAAACCTGTCCGTGCTGCCTTATGCCGTGTCCTGTTTTTGTTTGGGGTCCGCCTGGGCTCCTTGTCAATGGTTCTTGTTGCTGGGTCATCTGGGGGTTGCGTTCATTGAACGCCGCCTGTTTTCTCGTCAACGGTAAGTATCTTCCCCTTTACCCCTAGTATACCCATATTGCATGTCAACTTTAAGTCTTTGTTTCCAGATTTAAAAGTACAGAAATACACATTATATCCATATGATATACTATGATACACATGTATGCACATTCCATTAATAATTCCAAGTTTCCAAATAAAACAATCATTCTGTGCAATAGATAAACGTTATATGGATAAAATCAATAGGATAATGGTTTAATTCCATTACCTATCCTAATATTCATTTGCAGGTTAACGCTCTTCTTGTAGGAAAATTTTGAAATATATAAATGAATGAAAAAGAATACGGCATCAATGTAGACCACACCAATATTCGAAATCCGGGTTTCAGTATTACCAATAAAGCTAAGGGACAACCTGTTAAACTGAGCCTGCAATTTCGTAAAAAATAATATAACAACATAATTGTTTACTTGATTTTTACGATGATAAAATTCTGGAGACAAAGTAATCCCTCGGAAGCATCAATCACAACAAAATAACATAAGAATTGCAGACTCGGTTTGATGAGTCTGTACATGAGGGATAATGAATAAGTGCAACATCCCTCACGCCCGCTAGCACCGGCTTCTGTATTTATCTATTTTTTGAGTGGTACTCAATTCTCAAAATTCTGGAAACAAAGTGATCCCTCGGAAGCATTAATCACAAAAAAATAACATAAGAATTGCAGACTCGGTTTGATTGAGTCTGTACATGAGGGATAATGAATAAGTGCAACATCCCTCACGCCCCCTAGCACCGGCTTGAGCGGTACTCAATTCTCAACACTTTATAGTGCTGGCATCAATGATCCCGAAGGACCAGAAAATATAACAACACTGAAGTGAAGTACGGGGCAACTTTTTACGGCTGCCACACGGCACTTGACATCTGCTGTTGTGAAGTACAAAATTCTGGAAACAAAGTGATCCCTCGGAAGCAACACTTTATAGTGACTAATATGCAAATTTTAAAACCGTTAGTTTTTCATAACATAGTCTTTTATTAAGCCAATTGTCAGAATTCAGAAAAAAGGCATCAGCCTTTCAAAGCTATGTGCCGTCACTCGGTCTGCATGTTCTGTGCACGGCAGGTGGTGAGGTGTTATAACCTGAATAACATCTCCTGTCTACCGCTAGCTCCATACTTCTGCTGCTACATAGTTGGCATACCGCTTTCCTACAAGTGGAAATAGAAGCGGAAGCAAATTTTTAAACCCTCAGACTGAGGGTATAAAGATAAAAAAAAGAAACTCTCTGATTGGCTTTTTGGCGTTTCCATGGAGACGAAGCGGACAAATATTGGTTGACAAAGACGTAGGTGTGACCGTGCAAAACCGATGTTTAGGACTCTGCTCAGGGGCCTTTGGTTGACAAAAAACAAAAACAAAAAAAACGTGTGACAGGACTTTGCCGTGCAAAACTGATGTTTAGGACTCTGCTCAGGGGCCTTTGGTTGACAAAAAAAAAACAACAAAAAAACGTGTGACAGACCTTTGCCGTGCAAAACTTATGTTTACGGACTCTGCTCAGGGGCCTTTGGTTGAAACAACGTGTGACAGGACTTTGCCCTGCAAAACTGATGTTTAGGACTCTGCACAGGGGACTTTGGGTGACAAAATTGAAAAAAAAAGAAAAAATGTCGGTTTCTTTTTAGTAAATGTGAATACCCGTTGGCCACTTAGTGTAGGGCACCAAGTGTTCACCCCTTGGCCGCAATAAGGAGGGGGAAACATTAAATGTTTAACAATGATTGCAAAAAATAAATCACAATAACGTTCAGGGCAACAATAAACCCTGAACAAGTACAAATGATTATAACAGAATCAGAGATTATACAAAATGATTTATCACAGATATGATTGTAAATAAATAAAAATCATTGAATGTATGTACAATAATTAAACAATTAATATAATACAAAAATAATTGATTGGTTATGTACAAAAATCATTAACAAAATGAAATGTATGTACAATAATTAAACAATTAAAACAAAACAAAGAAAAATAATTTGTGTGTATTTACAAAATTATAACGGAATCAAATATGTATTTTTACTCTTAAATATATTTTTTATAGGACTATATTTTTTTCTAAGTTTTGATATAAAAATGACTAATTAATGTCTATTGTGTTGTTAAAGAATGAACACCCTGCTTACTTAAGCATATGGCCATCCTCTTACTGCATCTCGTTAAGGGCATACCATTTTTCTTTATTGATCTGTCTTGTTGTTTTTCTAACAGTGTTAATAAGAGGTTTAGCTGTTTATTCTTTGGCTAGAAGAATTAACGCATTATAATTTTCGAAAAACTCCGTGTTTTCATCTGGCGTCCATTTCCGCCTTCCAACTGACGATGTACAGCTACCGCTTGTTAACCCAGGTATGGGTGAAGCATACAGAAGTGGTGTTAGATCTGGGTCTACTTAAAGCACCCACTAATCTGTTATCTAATAGCTCTCCAGGAAAAGGGGGATTGGAAGTTTCCTCTGGTATGTTGTTTGGGCTATGGCCTTGTTCCGGAGCGTGCTCCTCCGCCTGTACCTCTATTGTATTACTGGCCTCGTGTTCTGAAGCGTGTATTGGAACGTGTACCTCCGCCTGTACCTCTAATGTATTACTGGGAGCGTGTTCGGGAGCGTTTACCTCTATCGTCTTTCTGGCCTCATGTATCACCTAGTATAATATAATTTAAAGTAGTTTCACTTATAGTTTCTTCTATACATTATAACAAGGAGATTAAGGTCAATAAAGGAGCAACCGTACAAAGGCATCGCAATTGATACATAGAAACCAAAATAAAAACCTGTCCGTGCTGCCTTATGCCGTGTCCTGTTTTTGTTCGGGGTCCGCCTGGGCTCCTTGTCAATGGTTCTTGTTGCTGGGTCATCTGGGTGTTGCGTTCATTGAACGCCGCCTGTTTTCTCGTCAACGGTAAGTATCTTCCCCTTTACCCCTAGTTTACCCATATTGCATGTCAACTGTAAGTCTTTGTTTCCAGATTTAAAAATACAGAAATACACATTATATCCATATACTATGATACACATGTATGCACATTACATTAATAATTCCAAGTTTCCAAATAAAACAATCATTCTGTGCAATAGATAAACGTTATATGGATAAAATCAATAGGATAATGGTTTACAACAATTCCATTATCTATCCTAATACTCATTTGCAGGTTAACGCTCTTCTTGTAGGAAAATTTTGAAATATATTAATGAATGAAAAAGAATACGGCATCAATGTAGACCACAACGATATTCGAAATCCGGGTTTTAGTATTACCAATAAAGCTAAGGGACAACCTGTTAAACTGAGCCTGCAATTTCGTAAAAACAATATAACAACATAATTATTTACTTGATTTTTACGAATCAAAATAGAACTAATTTACACAACATGACATTAACTGCTAATAATAACAGCTCCTTCCATAGGCCAAAATAAAAAGCATTCCATAAGGGACGACCCCGGTCACCGGCGTCGCCAATAAATAAGAAAACAATACGTAACTTAGAATTGATTATGCATATATATATATATCAATTTATTCATAACTATTATTTGGTAATACAGACACATTTTTGCTATTTGTAAAATAAGAGACAGTCCCTCCAATCGCAACTACTCGGCCCTTTCCGTCAGTCTTCGGATAAGGACCTCGAACACAATAGTATAAATACACAGAACGGATGCGGTATTCCGGTCTAACCTACGCTAAGAAACTAAACATGTAAACAAATAGCAATTTAATGCTGGGAGTTGTTGACACGTTTATTTCCAATATATGTAGTAAAAGTCCGCCTAAAATAAGTGAATTCATAGGTACAAAAGCAAACAATACATTATTTATATATTTACTAATATGGCTATAGAAACCGAAAGTACAAAAAACCAACCTGTTGACATTTGGTAGGATTTATTTAAAATTGAACATCAGTGGGCATATTTAAATTGCAAATTGTTTTCAGACATATTTTCAAGCATAAGAGTACCGGAACAGACATTAGATGTCAAATATATACATTCGTTTTACATTATCTCTGTTTCTGTTTATATCTGGAAACCACGTGGTAGAACTACTTTCAATCCGTATTGTTTCCGAGGTTAATATTATAGATAATAGCCGAGGCAGTTCCGAATGACAGTCCCTCCTCAAATTCATTCGAACGAACATTATGAAATTCGCACCAATATTTAAATGGACATATTCTCGGCACATATTGTCTTGAATTCATTTTAAGTTTTCCAATCATTTCAACTTGTTATCCAATTAATTTTGCTTCGACCAGACGTTTCAATCTTTGTCGCAACAGACAAACATTTCAGACTTTCAGACACATAACAAGAACATGGGGAAAAAAATAGTGTTTCGGATATTCAACTGTAATAGAGAACAATTTTCAATTCAGATACATTACCTGTGACTGTTCACATCATTTAGCGGCGTCTTTGATATGCAGCATCAACATTTAACTTTTGTTTCTGTAGTGCAGTAATGTAAGTAAGCATGTATCACCATATCATAATTTGATATATGAATTGAATTTGGTTGAAATGTCTATATATAAGCAATATTGTACACAATCTTTTAAATTAACAATGACAGATTGACAAAGTCAGACCTCATTTATTTTATTTATTGTGTGCTACTTATTCATAATATCCCTTGTGACGAAATATTTCGAAAGTTATCTTTATTGTCATTTATATACATAAATCAAACTTAATAATTCCTCGAGCAAAGAATTTATTCCAATATATAAATGGTTCCCAAATGGACTAAATAGAAGCGATAAAAGATAAAGGTCAATAGAATAACTTTTATATAGCAATATGTTTCGTAATAATAGCAGATTTGATGGGAAACACGTTACGTTTTGTTGTTGTTTTTTTTTTGTTTTGTTTTTTTCCATAAAAAGGTTTGTGGCAATACACTTACAAATAACATCTAGTTAAGTTATCATTTAAGGTTTTACATGATATAGTTTTATTGTAATAACAACAATAAATTATGCTGATAGTATTTAGTACTAATCCAGAAAGATTTACATATTTTATTAATGCTATATTCGATCCTCCCAAACTCGCATAAATGATTGATATCTAACATACACATATGTTCAAGCAACTTTAAAATAAAAACATAAATTATAATAAGGTTAGGGGGCATGCCGTTTCGCTAGATTCATGATCCGAAAAAATATAACTACAATGTATATAGAGCTGATAGAACAAAATATAAGTATTTATCATGTTGTTTATGTTGTTTGTTTTGGGGGTTATTTTTAAAGAAACAATTCTTTAGAGTATCATAGTGAAAAAATTCTATTGACTATGTCAATATTTGAAATACTTACTGACAAATTAATCATTGAACAATCCATATTGAATAGATCGAATGTCACATTCTTTCACCTGTTGGATAAATGGAGTTTAATTATGAAAGTATTGTCAATTCTTTAGGGAGATTGTTTGACTATCATAATCAATAATTGTTAAAATTGATTCATACTACTCTTCCTTTATATTTCAATAATAATAAAATTTCAATAATAATAAATATATTTAAGGTATTGACATCTGATATGTTTTTAATATGTTTTAGAAATAAAAATACGAATCTTCATTTTTCCTGTACATATAAATAATTAACATAATTAACAACTTATACTTCCGTTTACCACATTGCAAATGACAAAGATTGTGAAATACTTTTCTAGGTAGCACACCACAGTAATGTAAGCCACAGACACCACAGTAATGTTAGCCACAGCTTCGAATGGCCAGGGAGGATTTCTTGGATATAGTGAATATTCTGGATTTAAATGACTAGTTGTCTTTAAAGTGTATTTTCAGCATGAAATTTGTTTTTGTGACATCTAATATGATCACTGGCAAATTTGAAAACATGGCCGGAAATCACATGCTGTTGATTATAGAATAAGATGTCAAGGCCGCCATTTTTGTAAACATTGTTTTTAAACAGCATGCACGGTAAAAACGAGTCTTTTTACAGGGGGTACAAACTGTTAGCAGTATCAAAAAATTTACAAGGTTGAGCACCAGGTTCTTTGTGATATTTTGCATGTGTAGGGAGTTGCTAAGTTAGAGACGGTGTTTATTCGCAGGAATTTTTTGCCAGAGAGACGAAATGTGTTGTTTTGGGTCTCGGGCCACTGTATATTTTGGGCTTGAACAACGGAATGAATTGCTACTTTTTTGACTGCTTGCCTATTGCAGATGGGATAATCTCATTGTAGATTTGCAATCTTATGTCATATATGTTCTCGACAAAATGTGTTTTCTTTTTCCAGGTTGTGTAGTTTGGTATCAGAATTATTAGACGTATTGCTTGTAGGACATTGACGGCAGAAACTTGAAATTAACTTAAGATTGCTACCTTGATCAAACCTCGTTTTTTCCCGTCTAACTTTGTGTAAAAGCTCTATCATACACACTGATGGTGAAATTTCATAAAAATATTTGAAGTTAGGTTAGAAAAGGGGAGGTAACTCAAATACATGAAAACCTTAATGTGAAATGTATGAAAGGTGTTGTGTCTGCCATGTGTCTATAGTCATAATGACTACTTATTCCAGGAGAGACAGCTATGGGAGAGCAATAATATTCACATATAGAGCTATTCGGTTGATATTTTCCTGATTTTCCTAACTGTTTTGGGGGAAAAGGCATGTTTTTATATTGAATTTCAGCAGTACATGTAGAATACACCCATCCGATGTGTTCCATTCGATGCGAAATATTTGCACGAATGGTTATTTTTGCTGGAAATCATTCACAGCTGCAAATGAATGTAAAAGCTAGGTTTTCGGGTAAGATTTTGACCACTTTGGAGTGAGGCATGCAAGATTGAATAGTCGGGGAATTTGGTTTTCAGGGTGTCGCTTGGTGAATTTCGATGCCCTAGGCGACCAACATTGTTAGATCTTCACAGCTCAGAGGGCCCTGATAAGTGCTTTGTCTCTTTGATTTTGACATAACATTAAACCTATATGAAAATTGTGCATGCTCATTGGACTTTATACTGTGCAGAATTAAAAAAAAAACATAGCACATTTTGGTGTCTGGCGAGAACATAATATGTTGTATTTTTGCCTTTTAGAGTAACATGAAGCCACATATTCTTAAACTGTATGGCAATTTGTTGAATATTTCTTTCATATTATATGTTATAAGGACATATTTGAGCATTTTGGTTGTATAGATGGTATAAGAACCAGGTTGTGTACAATTAACATTGGGAATACTTTCTTATTCTACATGTACTGAAAAAGACTTGCCGAGGGTTGAAAATTTGATGAACAGCGTTCATTTAAGGCATAGATAATGAAAAGCAAAAAATTCCCAGCAAAATTTTCATTTTGTTCATTGAGATATGCATGAATTTGCAGAAAAAGTGAATATAAAGGTCAACAATCAGTGTTATGGTGCTCCTTAACATGCCAAAGGGTTAAATTTTTTTTTACCATGGCAAGAGGGGAAATCCCCAAAATTGCCAAAAATCACTATTTTGCGTTTTATTTTTTATCAAAATTGATTTCAAAAGTGCTTGGGGAACTTCTCAAAGGATTGAGATAGAGTCAAAAGCTTTTCAAGGGGTTTTGGGTTTAAAGTTTTCCTTAATGATCAATCTGGGGGCATTTACAGCCTCTCACAAGTCCAAAAATTTTTTTGGCTATAGGGGGGCCCCCCCCCCCCCTTCAAACCACCCAAAAGAAGGGGGCACACCCCCCTTTCGGGCAACCCCCTGATTATTTTTTGGGTTGGGGGACGCCCCGAAAAAGAGGTATTTTTTAAACAACATTTCTCAAACAAAAACAAGTGGTTTTGGGGCCCAAAAAAGGCATTTTTTCATTTTTTGAGAAACAAAAAAAGGGGGGGGGGGAAAAAAAGGGGTTAAAAGGCGTGTATATAAGTAATGGTTAACAGAAAATGATGAAAAAACTTTAAATTACCCTAATCAGTTTTTTTTATGTTTAAACATGGCTGTCATATAAATTTGAAGAAAAAATTTTTGTTCTGTAGATTTTTTGATTTTTTTATTTTAAACCCATTACTTCATGAGCATTTTTTTGAAAAATGGCTGTTTCATTGAAAAGTCTCCCCTTAAAGTTCAAAAAATTTCTATAATCTTTTAAAACCTTTTTAAAACTAATCAAAAATTGGCAAAATGTTGATGGCCCCTTGCCCCTTGCAACAACATGCCAGGTTTAAATTTTCTGTTACCATGGGAACGAGGGGGGAAACTCAAAAATTCCAAAAAAACACTATTTTGCGTTGTTTTTTCCATCAAATTGATTTCAAAGTGCTGCAAATTCTAATGCATTTTAGATAGAGTCAAATTCTTTTTAGCGTTGGTTACACGTTACCCTTTTTGATCATTGGGGGCATTTACAGCCTCTCACAAGTCCCAAAAATTTTTTTGGCGATGAGGGGGACTCCGCCCCCCCTTTAAACCCCCAACAGAAGGGGGACATCCCCCCCTTTGGCAACCCTGATGTTCTTTTGGGGTTGGGGGGCGCGCCGAAAAAAAGGTCACTTTTTAAAAAACATTTCTCAACAAAACAAGTGTTAGG
This sequence comes from Ruditapes philippinarum, assembly GCF_026571515.1. Lineage (NCBI taxonomy): Eukaryota > Metazoa > Mollusca > Bivalvia > Venerida > Veneridae > Ruditapes > Ruditapes philippinarum. Next base: position 521,158 of record NW_026860900.1, read on the forward strand.
GGGGCCCAAATAAGGGTTTTTTCAGCATTTAGACAACAAAAAGGGGGGGGGGGGA